>NC_021165.2:38202690-38280632 GCF_000331145.2 Cicer arietinum
GGCAGTACCATTTGTGTACAATTAATTTATTTAACAAAAATAAATAAGGCTCTTTTTCTTTTATATCATTATTATTACTTTCTAACTTTTGTTGTTCTAATATACCTTTTCCTTTTAATTCTAAATACTTAACATCTAATTCTAAATCCTTTTGCTTTAATAATTGAATTTCTTGTTTTATAGAAGTAATTTCATTCTGCAAGTCCTTGATAGTAATTGGTTGGGTAATAGTTGGTTTAAATCTATTCATTATTTCTTTAAAATCTACTTTATGAACTATTTCCTTTTCTATTTGTTCTTTTTCTATCATTTCTTGTATCTGAATCATAAATTCTTCCTTTTGATCTGAATTAGGCATTTTTCTTAATATTTCTATAAGAGTACTAGCTTGATCTGTAGTAATCATATTAATTCCCTTAATACAATCATTACAGTTACATAATTCTGGACCTAAACAATAATTTTCTATTGAACTTTCTTCAGATTCTGATTTTTCTGATATATTATTAACATATTCTTCTTCATAAGATATTATTATTATTATTATTATTATTATTATTATTATTATTATTATTATTATTATTATTATTATTATTATTATCATTATTATTATTATTATTATTATTATTATTATTACTATTATTACTATTATTATTATTACTATTATTATTAGTATTATTACTATTATTATTAGTATTATTACTATTATTATTGTTATTGAATGAGACAACCCTCTCATTATAAGAATCCTCGTACATCCTACACTTGTGAATCAGGGTGCCATAATCTCGAAGTCTCAAAGTAGAAACTCCCTTTTTGATTTCAGGATGTAACCCATATTAAAACTTGACACACATTTGGAGATTTTCGACAATAGTCTGATATGGTGGATAGTAATAAGCGAAATCTTCAAACTTGACAACATATTCATTGACACACATACTTCCTTGAGACAAAGTTAAGTATTCCATCTATTTCTTGTCACGTAAGTTAGTAGAAAGTATTTTTCCAAGAACATGTCTGTGAACAAAATCCAAGTAACAGCAGTGTCTGCAATCTTTAATAGCTAGATCAAATTCTCCCACCAATGTTCAGCTTTATCGGTCAACTTAAACGCAGCAAAACTCACCTTCTAAGCGTCATCGCAAGTCTTATCTCGAAAAATATTTTCAAGTTCATTGATCTAATGTTGAGCTCCCTCAAATTTGTAGCATCCGTTTAAAGGTGGAGGGATGTTATTCTAAAAATTTGCAAGGCCTTAGTAACCAGCAACTCAATCGCCACGAACCTGATTTTTCTCTATCGATCCAGCCAAGCGTCTAATAGCATCAATAACATCACATATAGTCTTTCCATTTCGTATAATAGCAAGAGTTTTCAGCAACCACGACGACATGTTGACTGAGCACAAGGTACGAGTCTGAAAATAATTGACAGGTTCATAAAGTCGTCGAACAAGACTGATAAGTTATGTGGATCATAAAAATTAATGATAAATAATTAATAAAAAAATTAGGAACAAAAAATTGAGTCACTACAATGATGAAAAAATGATTGAAAGAAAAAGTATCTCTGACGTATTACAGTGTTTGAAGAAAAGTATCAACTTCACCAAAATATGTGAACGAGTAGTGCTTTTTTAGATTCCGAGAGAGGAATTAAAATACAATGTTAGCTTTTTGAGACGACAAATGTGGTGATCGAAAATGGTCAAAAATAATATACGAAAGAGAGGAAAAATTGCTTGTTTCTCATTAAATGACGCCACGAGTGGACCCAGTGGCCGATTTTAAGTGGGTAAGGTGTAGAATTTGATTGAAATGGTAAAGAAATAGAGAGAATGTAATTTGAGAGGAAGTAGGTTCCATGTTGTAAAGTTGCGCTGAGGAAGACGCATACCCTGTTTTCTCTTTAAATCAAAGGGGGTGGAAATAGCATTTTAATTAATATTGGTGGTGCAGAGTTAGTAAAGGATCAAGTCGGAAACAGTAGCAGTAGCAAACTAAGGGGTGTAGATAATGTGGCTCAAATTTGATTCTTTTATAATATTTAAAGCTCTTAAAATAATAGTACTCAATTATTCTACTCCTCCATTACTACAATGTGATTTTCTAAATATTCACACTGAAATATTATTATTTTTTATAAAAATAATAAAATAAAATAATAAATATAATATTAATTGTCTGTCTTAATCACTAAATCGAATATGTATAAAGTTATTCCATCATAATAAACACGCATGTAAAAAAAATTAATCATAATATTTATTAATATTTATTAATATTTATTCTAAAACCCTTTTAATAAAAAATTAATTATTTAAAATTCTTTTAAAATAATAAAATAGTTTATTACTAAATTTAGGATGCTACAATATCAAATGTTTAAAATTAATCTTTAGAATTTTAATTACAATCACATTTATAAGCTAAATTTTTAATGTTTACACTTTATTTATGTTTAGGAGTTACACTAGAAATTTGGTTTCTTTATTGATTTATAACTTTGATTTTTTTACTTTATTTTTAATGATTTTCTATTTAGTTACTACGAGGAATAAACTCTATGTGAATTGCTTATTTAGAAGGTGTGATCGAGTACACTTACTTGGAGTAAACTTAAACATATTAAAGAAATTAAGATTATTTAGACTAGTATGGTATGTATCGATTGAGTTAAAGATATTAAATCGTAATAAGTAAGTGCTAGTATGGTGTGTAGTAATTAATTTTTTTACAATAATTTTTTATACTCATGTGATCGAGTACACTTACATGGAGTGTATTGTTACTTGTTAGTGGAACATAATGTATCATATTAACACAAAATATTGAGGGGTCGGGGGAGTGATAAGTATTAACTAAAATATTATAATTAAATTTTTTAAAAGTTATATAGTATTTTTTAGAGTTTCATACAATTCATACATAGTCGACAAACTGAAAAAGTTAGAATTTCAATTCTTACAAGTTTTATAATTTTCACAAGTCACACAATTTTCATAAGTCACAGAATTCATACAAGTTTTTAGGATTCCATATAATTCAATCAAATAGAATATATCTATCTTATCATTCTCATCTGTATCAAAAACTTTCTTCTTGAAAAATGCATCATTTTTTTATGTTTAAACATCGTGTCACTCTTAACAAAATACAAAAATAATTAAAACAATTTACAATTAAAAAATAGTATCACACTATATCATATATCAACGGTTAACATTTAAAAGTTTGTTAATAGATAGTAGTGGAGTTGCTAAATAAAGTGTTAGAGTTTGTCTGTTCGAGATTAATTAATTTATCCTTCGATATTAGATAGTTTATCCATATATAGAATTTGTTGTATTAATTTTATTAGTATAAATTTTAAGAGATGGGGAGAACAAATTGAATAGAAAACGTGAGAGAAGAGAGATATATAGGTGGAAAATGGAGAAGCGAAATGCAAGTTTATCAAAACTATAAAATTATGATGATATTTTAATAATTTATCAATGTTATTTTAATAATATATCACTAATATATATATAAAAAATAATTTTAAAAAATATAACCGAGGTCATGACTCTGTTCGCTCTAGAAAAAATAATCATGGTTAACTATTAGACAAATAATCATAAAATATCTAAGAATTTAATTATAAACTTGCATCATGATTTTTAGTTGTTTCATTATGATCTGAATAAATATGTTAATTTTATAAAAATTATCATTCATTTTTGCATTGAAGCACATCACCTGCTCATTGGACAATAAAATTGACATATAATTTGGTCTTGAAGAATTAGACTTCAAATTTTATCACATGTTTTCAAATGTCTTAACATTTACTTATTACGGGGAATAAACTCTATGAATAAGAAGCAAAATTAATTAATTATTTTCTATCATATTCAAAATCCATAAAGAAATGTTATTTTCAAATCTTTTATCACAAGTGGTTAAACATATTCTAAAAATTTGTATGAAACTAAAAGAACACATATTTATCATTGATTTATTAGTTAAAATATAGTCTTTCAACAATAAATTAATTAAAATAGAATTATTATTTTTTAGTAGTGTGTCTCTTAAATATCGTTTAGATAAAGTTTTGGAATTCAACACTCCCCCTCAAGCTAGGCAGTAGATGTCAATCATGCCTAGCTTGGACCTTAAGTTCTCAAAATTAGATTTGTGAAGGGCCTTAGTCAGTATGTCTGCAATTTGGTTCTTGGAAGGGATGTATTCCAACTTAATAACTCCATCGTCTATCTTTTCTTTTATGAAATGTCTATCTATCTCCACATGTTTCGTTCTATCATGGTGGACTGGATTTTTTGCAATATTGATGGTTGCCTTGTTGTTGCACCAGAGACTCATGGTGGAATCTGTTGGTACTCCTAATTCCTTAAGCATTCTCTGCAACCAAATTCCCTCACAAATGTCATGGGCCATTACTCTGAATTCAGCCTCTGCATTACTTCTTGCCACCACCGACTGTTGTTTACTTCTCCATGTAGTCAAGTTTCCCCACACATATGTGCAATACCTGCTTGTTGACTTGCAATCAGTCAACGAACTAGCCCAATCTGCATCTGTGAACACTTTCACACTCCTAATTGGGTCCTTTTTGAAGTGAAGACCTTTCCCATGTGTTTTTTTGAGGTACTGCAAATTTCAAGTCACAGCTTTAATGTGATCTTCAGTTGGCTTATTCATGAAACGACTTACCATACTCACTAAGTAACCAATATTCGGTCTTATGTGAGTTAGGTAAATTAGCTTTCCTACCAATCTTTGGTATCTCTCCTTATCAACTTGGAGGCTGCCTTCTTGTTCTGCCAATTTAAGGTTAGGTTCCATCGGTGTATCTACTGGCTTGCACCCTAACATTCCTATTTCTTCCAACAGGTCTAGCACATATTTTCTTTGGGATATGTAGATTCCATGTTTGGAACGGGCAATCTCCATCCCAAGAAAATATTTTAGGTGTCCAAGGTCTTTGACCTCAAATTCTTTAGCTAGAAATGTCTTGAGTTCTTCTATCTCTTTAACATCATTGCTTGAGATTATGATGTCATCTACATAAACAATAAATATTGCCACCTTTGCTTCACTAGAATTCTTGACAAACATTGTATGGTCGGTTTGGCATTGAGTAAAGCCGTGACCCTTAACAACTCGTGTTAGTCTTTTAAACCATGCCCGTGGGGATTGCTTAAGACCATACAGTGATTTATGGAGCTTGCATACCTTGCCAATTGTTTGTGGAGTTTCTAGGCCAAGTGGTATTTTCATGTATACCTCTTCTTCGAGTTCACCATTTAGAAAAGAATTCTTGACGTCTAGTTGGTGTAAAGGCCAATCTAGATTTACAACTAAGGAGATAATGACACGAACAAAATTTAGTTTTGCCACTAGAGCAAATGTTTCTTCATAGTCTACCCCATATGATTGGGTGAACCCCTTTGCCACCAAGCGAACTTTGTACTTATTCACACTCCCATCAGCATTGTGCTTTATAGAGAAGATCCATTTACACCCAACTGATTTTTTTTTTTCTTCTGTTAGCTCCACAAATTTCCATGTTTCATTCTTGTCCAGTGCTTTAATTTAATCTTCCACTGCAATCTTCCATTCAGCATGTTGGGCAACTTCTTGAACATTTTTTGGAAGTTTTATGTTATCCAATATGGTGATGAAGGCCTTGTATTCTTGTGACAGATTTCTATGAGATACATAATTGCCAATTGGATGTTGAGTGCATGACCTCACTGATTTCCTCACAACAATTGGTAAGTTAAGATTATTCTCTTTTGGACTGCAAATATCATTAGGCTCAAAAATTATATTACCTGATAGAAATTCTAAATATGTATTAGGTTCAGAATTTTGGATTGGCCTTGGAGATGTGCAGATTTCTTCCTCCCTTTGAGTTTTCTTCTTCCTTGTGTACACCAGTAATTCCTTTTCTGGTTCGATCTCAGATTTGGTTGCAGATTTTACTGTTTCTCCAGTCACAAGGTCAATTTCTGGTTCTACAACTTGCTGCTGCATGAAGGTCTATTATGTTTCTAAAAGATGCTGCAAATTTTGCTACTGCTGCAAATTTTGTTCCATTTCATGTTGCAAATGCTGCAAATTTTGTTCCATTTCATGTTGCAAATGTTGCAAATTTTGTTCCATTTCATGTTGCAAATGTTGTTCCATTTCCCAAGGTTAGAATTCTGCTATGTTTTGTTCTATCTCCCCCTGAAGGCCAACTTTGGGGTAGTAAGGTTGATTTTTAAAGAAGGTTACATCCATGGAATGGTAGAATTTTTTGCTTATGGGGTAGTAACACCTGTATCCCTTCTTATTTGGTGGGTATCCTAAGAATATGCATTTAAGGGATTTGGGCTCTAATTTACCTTTGTTAGGATGGTTGTCGTGAACAAATGCAGTGCAGCCAAAGACTTTGGGAGGAATGGATGAAATGATTTTAATGTGTGGGTAAATGGATATAAGGGTTTGGCAAGGGGTTTTGAACTTGAGGGATTTAGAAGGCATTCTGTTAATTAAATATGATGCTGAAAGGACAGCTTCACCCCAAAAATGATTTGGTACATTAGTTGATAACATAAGGGACCTAGTAACCTCCATGAGGTGCCTATTTTTCCTCTCGACAATACCATTTTGTTGTGGTGTGTTCACACAATTGGTTTGGTGAATTATTCCATGCTTGAGAAGGTGAGATTTGAGGGAATGGTGATAGTATTCACGACCATTGTCAGTTCGTAGGACTTGGATTTTTGTTTGAAATTGGGTTTGTATCATATTGTTGAAGTTCTCAAAGATTTCTCCCACTTCAGATCCTGAAATTCGCATAGGTGAGGCAAGAATTTAGTGAAACAATTTAGATCGTGAGTCAATTTACTTATGGACAAAAGGTTGCAATTCCACTTTGGAACATAAAGAACTGAGTTAAGAGTAATGTCCTTGGAGATGATTACTAAGTCTTTACCAATCACTTTTGTTTTTGTGCCATCTGCTATTCGTACTATAGAATTGACATTACATGGGGAATATTCATCAAATAAAGTGATATCCCCAGTCATATGGTCTGAGGCTCCAGAGTCTACAATCCATGAGTTAGATGTTCCCTTGTCAACAAAACACACACATGAAGGATTACCTTTTTGGGCCAAGGCAGCATCTGAGTGTGTGCTAGTGTTTTGAAGGGATTGTTGTAGCAATTTTTGCAACATCTCCATTTGTTCCTTGTTGAATGGACTTGGTTCAAGTGCTGGGGCTGCCAACACTTTTCCCCCTTCTGATGTGACAGCATGGACGCGAATGTCCCTGTTCCTAGATGGTTTCCAATATGCTGGTTTTCCATGAATGACCCACCATGTTCCTAGATTTTTTCTAACTTCCTTTCACAGCCAAGGCTGAACCTTCATTAATGAAGCTTTGATAAGTGCTTCCAAGCATGAATTTCCTTCGACTCTCTTCTCTTCTCACTTCTGAAAATACTTCTCTGATGTTGGGCAGAAGTTTGGTTCCAAGGATTCTTCCTCTTACATCATCTAGATGCTTGGTTAGACCAAGGAGGAACTGGTATATTCGGTTTTTCTCCACCAGTTTTTTGTACTGTTTGCTGTCTTCAGGGCATGTCCATACTATATCCTCATAGATATCTAGTTGTTGCCAGTAACAGGTGAGGGTATGGTAGTAATCAGTGACTGTTGTGTCTCCTTGTCGCAGTTCATGGAGGAGACTCTTGATCTCAAATCTGGCGGAAGTATTATCAGTATTTGAGTATGTCTCCTTGGCAGCACTCCAGATCTCAGCTGCAGTGCTGTAATACATGAAATTTTTGCCTGCTTCAGTGGTCATTGAGTTCAGTAGCCATGTCATGACTAAGTTGTTCTCTAGCTTCCACTTTGGGTAATCGGAGTCCTTTTCTCTAGCTCTTTAGCATCACCAGAGATGTAATCTTCCTTCCCTTTTTCCTGAAGGAAGATCCGAATAGATCTTGCCCATTGGGTGTAGTTTTGGCCATTTAGTTTGTAACCAGTGATGGGTATAGTGGTGTTTTCGGTCAGACTGGTAACTGTGGAAGTTCCAGCTGCCATTTTAGGGTTTGAGTTTATGACTGAACTGCTTTCTTTAGCCATGGAATAATGGTTTTTTTTTTTTTTTTACTTGGACCAGATTTGCTCTGACACCATGTGAATTATTGAGGAAATGATCTTTCTATTTCTTGAATCAAAATGGTTACAAATTCTGGTTTAAATACAACACTATCTAGTCAAATAAATAGATCATAATTAAATAGAAGGGATTAACTGTACAAGATCCCTTGATATTCACTACAGTTGTCCTATATAATATAATAAATTAATTACAGAATAATCAGTAATAAATGGCTTATCCTCAGCCACAGTTTGAAATTCAACAATATTTCATTAGTAGTGTTTCTTTTGAATGTTTCTAGATAAAACTAAAAGAAAATTATAATTATTGTATAAACCATAAACAGGGCAAAAATTTATCTTTAGTCCTAAAAAAAATGAATTTTTTGCTAATCAATTAGTTAAAGTAGAATGTATTTTTATTAGTATTGTGTTTCTTAAATATCTTTTAAATGAATTTTTTTAAAAAAAGATCATACATTAATTATAATTTACTATATAAATTATATACTGAACAAATATTTTTTACTTATATTTAAATTTAAAGATTATATTTCACAAATTAATTACTTAATATATATATATATATATATATATATATATATATATATATATATATATATTTGCACTATATATTTTAAATTACCTTTTAAGAGGAATTACCTTATAACGAATTGATCAAATATTAAATATTTGTACTGTAAGTTATAATTAATATATGAGATGTCTTTTAACTAATTTAATACGAAGGATAGATATGCAATTTTTTTTATTTTAAACATATTTCACTTTAAAATTGAAATTTTAATTAACGGTTTGGAAAGAAAATAGCTATGAAATTCGAGAAACGATAAAGCATGAAAACTTGAAATTCAGTGTACAATCACATTTTAGTAATCAACCGTGACCCATTATACAAAAAGGTTGCTAGCTAGCAATTAACCAAAGCATTCCTTATTCGGACTTTGATTCTAAACCAATATTTATAATTGCCAACATTATAGTTTAGATAAAATCACCAATCTAAAATATAATTCATGGTTGCGTGAATTTAATTTGTAAATTTTTTTATTAATGTAAATATTTTTTAAATATTAAAGCTGATATTTATGGTAGGTGTATAAATGTAATAATCTGCCTGGAATTTTTTTATTTAATATTTGTAAGTTGGCATTATAAAAATAGGAATACTTAGAATGAAAATAGTAGAAAAGTTTGTGATAAAATACGAGTGAATTTCACTCTAAAAAGTAAGGTTAAAAAAAGATGACCGATTTTTTATTTACATTTTGTTTTATTTTAAACATTCAACTATTATAAAATATTTTCTTTCTATAAAAAATAGAATATGTGTGTTTGTAAACACTCATTTTATATATACACTTGTAAGCATTGGTTTTTATATGATCACCATTTTTATTTTACTTTTTATCTTAAATGTACTACTTCAAGTTGTTAAAAGTTTTTCATCATAGTGCACGTTTACATATAATTAAAAAGAAACAAATTAAAAAACAAAAAGAAGAATAATAAGATTGCAAAAATAAAAGTTATATCTACCTATGAGTTGCCTCCCACGAAGCGTTTCTTTATGGTCATTAGCTTGATGTCTCAACCATTGTCAAGATTGCATATATGATAGAAAGAACACATCATCCTTCTCACCAAGGAATACATAATTCAAGTGAGGTGGCAATTGCTTGAGCTCAACCAGTGGCATCTATTTCTTTTTCTCTACATACTCGTCTTCAGTCCCTTTCAACTCCTCCCATATAGTATGGAAGCGGGGGAAGTGAGATGGTGATGCTTTTAACATGAATAAAACATCTTTTACTCTTGGATCTTCACTATCTTTAACAACATCTTGGGGTAGGCATAACATTTTTTCTAACGGTAGAATGGGTCCTTGATGTTCAACTTCTTCATCGAATATCGAATTCAAATTTTCAATTCAGTTGCAGCCTTCTCTTTCGTTTGAATGCTCTATGGCTTTTAGAATATTAAATGTAACTGTTCCTTATTTACCTTAAAGGTTAAGGTGTCATCCGCCACATCAATCATAACTCTCTCTGTTGCTAAGAATGGTCTCCCCAAGATCAAGGGGATATCATTGTCTTCCTCCATGTCTAGTACCACAAAATCCACTGAAAAAAATGAACTTATCTACTTTGATCAACACATCTTCCACCACCCCATATCGGTGTTTCATTGAGCGATATGCAAACTGTAAGATTAGCTGTGTGTCTTTGACTATTCCAATGTATAACCTTTTGTATATGGAAAGGGGCATAAGACTCACACTAGCCCCAAGATCACATAGGGATTTCCCAAAAGTTATATCCCCAATGACGAAAGGAACATAAAAGCTTCTAGGATCCTTGAGCTTAGGTGGTAGCTTCCTCTGTAGAATAGCACTGCAATCTTCGGTAAGCATCACTGTTTCACCTCCAATTTTTTTTCTCTTTAATAGAATCTCCTTCATGAACTTGGCGTAAGCCGACATCTGCTCTAGTGCTTCTGCAAAAAGAATGTTTATTTGCAATTTTTTAAAAACATCAAGAAACTTACCAAATTGGTTTTCAATTTCTTCCTTTCTTAATATTTGAGGGAATGGAAGTCGAATTTCAGGCTTTGGCAGAGCCTCCTTTTTCTGCACCACAGGTTCTTCCTCCTTTTCAGGAGCGACGTGCTCCTCAACTGATGTCAGGGTGACCATTTCTTCCGAGTGGGTTGAAGTTGAAGTACTCCCACTCTTTTTGCCTTTAGGTGGTACTGGTTCACTTACCTTGCCACTCCTTATTGTAACGACATTGACATTATTTCGCGGATTCAGAACTGTGTCACTAGGCAAATTTCTAGGCGCTCTTTGTGCTATTTTTTGAGCAAGTTAACCCAGTCGGGTCTCTAGATTCTTAATTGAGGCTGACTAATTTTCTGGATGGCTCTTGACTCTTCAATGAAAGAACTTGTGCTTGTTACTAACCTCTCAATAGCACTCCCCCAAGCAGCTTTTTGAGGTGGAGCTTGATTTGCTTGAGCTCCTTGTTGACCTTGAGATCCACCCTGTTGACCTTTGCATGAAAAATTTGGTTAATTTCTCCAACTCGGATTGTATGGACTAGAGTAGGGATTATTCTGCTTCCTGTTGTTACCCACAAAATTCATCTTTTCTAATGCTTATGTATCATCTTCATCCGATACTTCACAAGCTCCTTTTTTATGTACTCCCCCCACAAAAGTCACAACCAATGTGTTTCATTAATTTTACCAGGAACACTTGGGGTTGTATATTTAAAGTTGTCATACCTTTCTTTATCTTAGCGGCGATAACATCTTCTATTTGTTTTAAGAGTAGCTTTCCTTGAGCCAACCCGACATCCATATCATTTAATTCCAACATACCACTATTTGACCCACCACCGCTATCATACAAACATCATTTGTTTATTTGATGCCATGATCTCAATAATTTCTCGTGCTTCTGATGCGGTTTTGTAATTCTAAGAACTACATGTTGTAGCATCCAACATAATTCTAGTGTTAGGCCTCAAACCATTACAAAATATTTGCATTTGAGCAGTGTAGTCATAAGCATGATTGGGGCATTCGACTAGTAACCTCTTGAACCTCCTCTGAGTGTCACGAAGAGATTCTCCTTCTTTTTGTTTGTAATAGGAAATCTCTTGCCTTTTTCAAATGAACACAGTTAGGGGAAATTATTGTTCGAAGAACTTATCTTCAAGGTCATCGCATATGGTGATGCTACTGGCAGGAAAGGAATTAAGCCACTCCTTAACATCGTCTTTAAATGACAATGGAAATAATCTCAACCTCTTGCCTTCTTTAGAACAACCATCAGCATTCACTGTTTCACATAATTCAAATAAGTTTGTGAGGTGTTTATTGGCGTCTTCGTTATGTTTACTAGCAAAATAAATCTCCTTCAAATCTCGGTATAGAGCGGGGCTCACTACAAACTTGTTGACTGTAACATATAGGTTATGGATGGCCAATTGAGCACGGTTTCTATTTCAATTCCCATACTTGTCGAGCGTGCGTTCAGGTGGTGGTGGATCGGTCGTTTATGCAAATATGAAGAAATCCCCCAAATCTTCTTCTTCCACTGCTAATTGTATTTTTCCCTTTGTTTCATTTCTTGAACTGCCTTTCGATTTGCTTTCGCAGTTTTTCTGATTTCCGGATCAAAGAAAAGTTCAGTTGAGGACTGGCCTCGCATACAAAGTTAGAAAAATCATGAGTAATGAACAATTTTAAAATAAAGAAAAATAAATAATTAAGTAAAAATAAAACAATTTTAAAACATATTTTTTTTTCAAAATTAAAAATAAAATAAAAGCAAATATTTTATTGCAGAGGAAAAAAATTCAATTAAGTAAATAAATTATAACTCAATAGTGATATGTCAATCCCCAACAGCGGCGCCAAAAACTTGATAGTGTTTCTGCAAGTGTACTGAATCGTTACAAGTAATAATAAAACGGTAGTACCGAATGCCAAACTCAAGGATTGCGCTTTACTATCGAATTGTATTTAATTACTAAAATTGAACAAAAAGTTTCTGAATTGATCGATATAATATTTGAAATAACAACAGTAATAAAATTGATCTTTTATTATAAGAAAAATTTCAGGGATAAGTTTCACTTCGAATCGAACCTTGGTGTCTAATTTGATCCAAGTTACTGGATTCCTTTATTGAAATATTAACGAATTCTCTTTATTATTCTTGCCCTAATGTCTTAGTGACAGAAACTTTAATTCCAAAATAACCCTTAATTCCTTAGTAGATTTAAGAATAGAATAAAGTCTTACGGTACACGAATTCTCTTATTAAACTACTGTCTATGTAACTAATTTAATTGGTTTCATGACCTGCATCTATCCCTAAGACTATAATATCATGCATTTCTCATCTCAAGCATTCGTAAAGTTCACTTCCGTTTCAAAATATGAAAAGATAGAGATTAGAGTAGAATTACAAGAAATATTCAAGAATGACTCTTGATAAAATTGCTCCAATAATGTTAGAAACGACCGTCTTTGAGTTTCTCTGCTAGGGCACAAGTCTCCCAACTTCCCAATAGTAAAAAAGATCCCTAAAAAGTGAGAAAAACGTGTTTTAATATGTTCTGATGTGTGTCGCACGTCTTAGGTGCACCTCAAGCGCATCTGGACATAATCAAGATGCAAAAATATTGTGGAAATGCGCCTTCGAGCGTACAACATCTTCTTTTTGGCATTAAGTGCGATTTTCTCCTCTTTTGAGTCTGAATTTGGTTCCAGTGTCTTCATGAAAGTTGTATCTATGGTTCTTAGCTTTATTTGCACTCTGTTTGATTCGGATTAGACATCTATCACTTTATGTATGACGGAAATACTCCATATAAGTCATGTTGATTTCTCACCAAAATTCAGCACTGCGCTAAAATAAAGTAACAACGCAAAACTACGAAAATTCTCTACTTAATCAAGGAAATAAGAACATCAAAATTTCCTTAAATAATAGAACTAAAATCAAGAAAATATATCAAATAAATCCTTAAATTAATTAAATAATAAAAGATAACTAAGACTAGAAACAATGAAAAATATGCATATGATGAAGAGTCATCAGTGATCGTCATTTGCAGTTGGAGCGTTCCCATTTATATTCTCCTTCCTTGTTAGAGCCTGTACGGCCTCTAGGATTCGACCAACCTTGTAATTCAATTGCTCAAGTTCATCCATGACTTTGGAGTTTGCGTGATCCCCATAAGGGTGTTGAGGAAAAAACTTTATTAATTTTCTCTTTTTACATAAAAAGTTTCTATGAGTATGTATAGAACATGAATGGAATGAAGATGAAATCATTTAATTCGTTATCTCTTTTTTACATGATAGTTGGATGTTGGGGAATCATAAGCCTTACGTGAACATCTCTTAACAAAAATGAATTATTAGTGAAGAAAATATGGGGATCGATAAATAAAACAACAAATCCTTCATTGATGAGAAAAAGAGTACATCATATTTAAATTAAAAACTACATCTACTATGATATTTCAATCTTCTCGTTTAATAGGACAACCAATCTTCTCTTCCAATTCTTCTACCAAATTTTTGAAATATTCAATGAACTTGTAGACTTTGACCGGATTATTGAGCGGATGCATTACTGCATCAACCTCTCTTAGATGTTTTGGAATTTTTATGATTGTTTGATTAACTAGAATTGTCAACTTTGAAAAGTAAACTTTCCAATGCTTGCCTTGATCCTCTAGCTCTTTATAGATATCTTGATTCTACAACTAACCAAGTAACATCATAAAACGATGTTCCCTATATATGGTTTCATCCTTTAAGTCATTATAGATCTTTTGTTGATAATCAATGTAATTCTTCAACTCACTAGAAGTCTCCATCTCTATTCTTAGTGCATCTTGATATTTTGAGAGTAGTTCTTCATTTTTCCTTATGTTGCCTCTCATTTTTTACTTCACTCTCGTACTCAACTACCATATCTTTAAGTTATTTCTTTAAATCCTCAAACTCCTTTTTCACATTCCTCTTAGAGCTTGCTGATTTTGTCCACAATTGTTTCCACATATAGGCCTCTTCAATAACTTCATTCCTTTCTTGCTTTTGCACATATAATTCCTCATTTGCACCTCTCAAACAATCTTGTATGTCAAGTTTACTTTCCTCTCCAATTTTCAACCTCTTGTTTCTTCTCTCAATAAATTGATTCTTTAAAGTGTTTTCTGATTGTCAGTTCTTGTTCTCTTGGGATACTATTTCTAATTTTGCTTGTAGATCTTTTTTCTCCTCTTCAGATTTTAACAATGATTCCTTGAGTTCTTCTATTTCTTCATTTGTAATATGGGTAGGTTCAGGTATTTCTTGATCACTCGAAGGTGTAATTTGGAAAGGCAACCTAATTTCTTATACTCTTTTTTTTACCCATTGTTGAGAAGGTTCTTTTATGCTGCAACTTCTACATCTGAGTACTCTCCCTTTTCAAATGATCATTTCCCAAACTCGACTTATCCTTCGCATCATTGGTGGGTCTATTATACCCGTGTTATGCAAAATAAAAGATTCCATTGACTTATCATCTGGTTTTTCCAACACTGGATAGCCAAGCGACCTTAGAGCTACCGTTAGATTGTAATTGATACATCCTTTGGTTCCCATTAGAGGTATATTTGGAAAATCTCCGCATTCAAGTTTTCTAGTCATAGTTCTATGAAATGCTAAAATTTGTATAAAATTATAATTTTGTTGGAGATAAAGTTTTAACTTTTCAATTGATGTATTTGCTCTAACATTACTACTGTGATTTTTATTTATGGACTGTTGGTTATTGTTTTCAATTTACTCTATTGTCGTGTGTGTGTTTGGCTGAAACGTTGTCAAAGGTTATTAGAGAGAACTATTATAATTGTATTTGAAATTAAACTATGTACATTTAGATGCTTTTACTTACAGATATTTTCAAAGCAAACTTGATGCAAAACTTAATGGAATGAACTTTTTAATATATTACAAAAGATACTTTTATTATCACTTCTAGTCAAACGGTGACTATATTATTTTTAAATTAAAACATAAAATTTCATGAAATCAAGAGTAGAACCAAGTGAACATGATTCTAGAACATTATTAGTGCGTTAGAACATTATTTTTATACTTTTGTATTTGCAGAACATATGGATATATCTACTGCCTAAAAAACAACATGAATATATCTACTTGTTTGTTGATATATATGGGTCTACTAGCTTGATAAGAAGAAAAAATATCTACACTTTGCAATTCAGATTGTTGTTTGGTAGAACATAGACTGGATCAAATTAAATCACTTTGATGTGTTTGGTTCATCTGGTCAAGCATTTTTGGCTGATCTATTGTTTTTCGTAGAAGTCATGTAATTGATTTGCACCTTTGATGGTATTATTTGTTTTCTGACCCTGTCTCCCACCCAATGAAATATTATAAATCATGATACTCATTATAAATTATCACTTGCTACCACCACCTGAAGTATTTATTCTTCTTGCTATATATATTCTTCATGTCCATGTGTTTAGTTTTCTAGATGTGAAAGCTCTTGCTCCTTTGTATATGACTTACTAAATAAATCTTTTGTTACTGATCATGAACAGGCAGCTAACATTGAACCTGAAGTGTCTGCCTTGCATAACAGTGAATACCAATTAACAAAGAATGGATTTTCAAGTCTAGGGTGTGGATAATATAGTGGTACCACCATATATGTCACTTATGCTTACTATTATGATTTATCAAATATTGTCACATTTATTTTCATATTTGACGTGATAAACACATACTTGTATTCAAAATCTTTGTGGACTTGTTAGTTGATAGTGATCATAAGTCCCTATTGTTTTTATATGGACATGAAGAATATTGCTAACATCATATTGTTCCTCAACCTATTTTGAGACCATTTTCTAACAGTTTCTTCATTTGATTGGTATTTGAGATAATTTGAAACCAAGAAAGAAATTAAGAAAAATGGTTCAAAGCATGAGTAGGAGGTTGTTGTGATCTTGTTCTGGTGGAGTTTTTCCCATTGTAGTTAGGAAATAATTGAAGTAGCAATGTCAATTATAAGGAAGGGGGTTTGAATTATAATTGCCCCTTTTTAGAATTTCTGTTTTAAAAATTGAAAGTTTAACTCAAGATTGATCTTGGTTGTAACGAAGATCGATCTTGGTACTATTGAAGATCAATCTTGGTACTGTTGAAGATCAATCTTGGTTTGTTACAAAAACTGTAAAATCAATTTTTATCAGAATGAAATCTAATTGTAAAGCATAAGATAAATAGAGATAGGGATAGAGAGATCACACAAGGATATATCCTGGTTCACCCAATCCAGGTTACGTCCAGTCCTCACAACCGTGAGATTTTTCACTAAGTGTTCAAACCAAGATCGTTCTTGGTTTTCATGGATCAATCTTGATCTTTACATGGTTTCTACCTTTCTACCTAGAAAGGATTTTTCACAGGTTTACCTTACAATTTCAGAAAGGATTTAGCAAGCTTTCAAAATATGAAAGGGATTTTTACAAATCACTCAAGATTATGTTAACAAAATAACCTTGAGTTACAAAGTGGTGGATTTGAGAATGTTTAGAATTTGGGTATTTACTCAACTCTTGTTTGAGAAATAGATTATGTAAATAGAACTCAGTTGTGATTGATTCTAACACAACACAAAGATTAAAAACAGCAAGCTTTAAGAATGATATTGAGATGCTTGAGTATGATTGAAATGATTGATCTTTGCTTGGTACTTTGAGTTGTGTTTTGTTCTTCATCTTGAAGCTGCATTTATAGACTTCAAGAAGGTTTGGGACAGCTCATATGGCCGTTGAAATAGGGCCAACTGTCATGAAAAAGTTGTTGGATAAAGTCTGTCATAAAGCAAGAGTAATCACAGCTGCATCCAAGATCGATCTTGAGAACCAGGATTGATCTTCGAATTTGTTTGTGATGAACTAACTTGTACTTTGTGATTGTGTCATATGTCTGATTTGAGTGCATGCTTTTCAGTCACGTGTGCAGGTTTAGAAAGGTACAATCAATAGTGTTCTTTACAGCTTGTAGCTTTGTACTTGCACTTGCCTCATTTGAAGAATGATCTTGCATTATGCCTTTATTAAAGCATGTCTTTGATTCTTCAAATTCTGGAACAAATGTGACTCAGATTGATCCTTTGCTGATTCTATATGAGAATATAAGATGAATGATGTTTCCAGGATTGATCTTTTTACAAGGAAACTGATTATCCTTGTTTATGCCATAAACGAAGATCGTTCTTCGTTTCTCAGCAGAAGGTCAAGATCAATCTTCGTTTTCTTGAATAGCTTTAAGATCAATCTTCGTTTTCCAGAATCAATCTTCGTTTTCCAGAACTGCTTTCTTTGATCTGATTTGTGATGTTTGATACCTATCTTGTTTTAACATACTCAAAAACACATGTTAAATATCAAAACACTTAGAATCATAATTAGAATTCTTAATTAATTTTTTGTTTGTTTTCATCAAAACATTAAATTGAGATTTTGTCTCAACAATAATGGCTTCCTTTTTTTGCATTTTTTATGTTTATTCAGACTTGTTCTTCTTTAAGGACATTTGTCTTGTGAATCTGCTTTATGACTCTTTTGCATGTTTTGTTCCTTTATGCATAGTGAATCTATTATGTTTAAGGTTAATCTATTTTTTGTTCTAAGTTGAATTATGTTCTTTGTGTTTCAAATATAGTTCAAGACACAATTGTCGTTGATAATCATATGCAGAACATGAACAATGATGCTTCTGGAGTCGAAGATCATGCAAACGAAGTACCCATTGAATCAAATGCAGAGATTGATCATAATGAAGATATGGTGCCAAATGGAATAGGTTATATGGGATTCAAATTCTTGAACAGGTTCAAAACATTGATGTCACATTTGGTAGAAAGCTAGAGAAAGAATGGTCGGGAAAAAGAACACATGGTGGACGACCTACACAAGGTGTCAATCAACAATGGAAAAAGAAAAGCGTATTCTTTGAACTTCCATATTGGAAGGAGAATCTTCTGCACCATAATCTTGACATGATGCATATTGAGATAAATGTGTGCGATAATATCATATTTACTTTGCTAAAGGATATGACAAAAAGTAAAGATCATCTTAATACAAGACAAGACCTTAAAGTTATGGGCATAAGACCTGACCTTTAGCCTAATGAAAATGTAAGAATCTCTCCAGTCGTCTTTACTCTAATTACTAAAGGTGAGAAGAGATTTTTAACAACTTAAAAGAATATCATTGTCCCTGATGGTTATTCGAGCAACATTTCTAGATGTATTGACATGGAAAATCTTAAGTTGAATGGAATGTTGAAGACTCATGATTGTCACATGTTGATGGAACGACTTCTATCATTAGCCATTCGAACAACATTACCTGATGATGTTTCAGCTATATTGATTGATTTTTGCTCATTCTTTAGACCATTATGCAGTAAAGTATTTAATGTTGATGATTTGGAAAAATTCCTAAACCAGATTGTCCTCACTTTTTGCCACATGGAAATGATATTTCCTCCCTCATTCTTCACTTTTCTGGTTCACTTGGTTGTTCACCTTGTTGAAGAAGTTAAACTTGGAGGTCATGTTCATTATTGATGGATGTATCATGTTGAAAGGTAAAATATGTGTGATCTTGTTCCTTTAATAATTAGTAGTTGGCAATTTTGTTCTAACTAATATTATTGTGGTTCAATGATAGGTACTTAGGACAACTTAAATCGTATATACGTAATAAAGCACGACCAGAAGGGTCTATTGCAGAAGGATGCCTTGTACAAGAGATTCTTACATTTCGTTCAAGGTATCTACCAAACATTGAGACTAGATGGAATCAACTTGGTCATGTAGATGATGAGCCTATTAATGAAATACAAACTGACTCACGTGTAGCCGAATTATTTCCTAGAGTTAGAAAATATGTTGGTGGATCTTCATACTACACAATTACACCAATTGAAAAATTACAGGCTCATAGACACATTTTAACAAACTGCATCATAGTTGACTACTATCTAAGGCAAGTAATTTTGTTCTATTTGTATTATTTACCACTAACTTTTCTTTTTTCTACATCTAATTTTAAATAACCAAATAGGCAATATATAAGTATTATCCATAGCCAAATGAGGAGTGGTGCAATGAGTGCTTCTGAGGTAGAAAAGAAGATTCATAGAGAGTTTCCTCATGACACAATTTGTGATTGAGTTAATGTTCATGACACAATTTGTGATTGAGTTGCTTTGGTTTTGAATAAGAATGTGACTAATTGTATATTTTATGGTGATTTGCAACAACCTCGACAACATTAGTGGATCGGATAAAAATGTTCTCGTTAGTCTTGCTCAAGGTCCTTTTGATAAAGTTAGAAGGTTCACTGCATATAATGTCAATGGATTCATATTTCGAACATTGGCACGAGAAAATTTATTAAAAACTCAAAATAGTGGAGTTTTTGGCATGTTCGGAACACGAAGTTACTCAAGTAATACTGATGCCCAAATGAGATGGAGGGGTGCCTTACTATGGAAGATTGATAGATATCATTGAGTTTTCCTATGATGGCTTCAAAGTGCTCATGTTTAAATGCAAGTGGGCGAATACCACAGATTTAAGAAGCATTAAGACATATAAGTTAAGTTTTACCTCTATAAATTTGCAAGACTAATACAAACTAGAGAGCATGAAGATGATGAACCATACATTAAAGCATCAAAAGATCAAATGGTTTATTATGTGGATGATGAAAAGGAACAAGGATGGAGCATACCTATTCATTTAAAACCTAGAGACTTGTATGACACAGGTGGAGATGATGAAATTATGGCACCCATTGAACCGTACCAATCTCAAAATTTGGAACAAATTTTTTCTAACGAAACCTCACATATACAATTTGCAACAATGGCTACAAATGATGATTCTGAAACTTCAACTTTTAATGAAGATTATGATGACAATAATCATGATATGAATTTATGATTGTTAATAATTCTAGTTTGTTGTTTATGATATGGTACTCTTCGATCTATGTTATTTATTTACTAATTTTTTTATTGTCGTGTTGTGTTTAATGTTCTCATTTTTGTTATTGTGTTCGTTTTTGTGTTAGGCCTAATTATGATTGACATCTTTGAAAATCCTATCTATTTAGCTATTTGCATCAGTCTAACTTGGTTGTCATCAATGTTTACAGTTTAAGTGTGTTTGGAGTCTCAATCTTGTGAACAAAATAGAAAAATCATATAAGGATATTCCATGCAAAACAATGGAATAGAATAAAAAAAGGATGGAGGCTCTCAATCTAACTCATCTCTCTCAATCCCTTCACAAATCTTCTTCTACCATTTCCAAAATCTCCTCAAAATACTAAAAATATAACATGTTTCTTATTCGTATTGTATGTTGATTTTTATTTATTTACAAGGATAATAAATTATTATAGTGTTTCACAAAGGGTCGCTCAAGGCTTATACTACCTGGAGATCTTGAAGTAGCCAAAATGAAGCACCTACGGAGACATGGTTTACAACTAACAGTCCAAACAATAGCTCTGCCACCTACCTAGGTGACAACACCACTAGTAATGCAAGCGGTAAAACCACTACCTTCTCTGATGACAGCATCACCAATTGCAGTGCAACCGACAAAACCACCACCTTATCAAGCGACAACATCGCCAGTAGTGCAAACACATCCTTCTCCAGTGACAACACCACCAACTACAGTGCAAGCGACAAAATCATCACCTTCTCAGGTGACAACACCAAGAGCAGTGAAAGCGATAAAAGAAACACCTTTCCAAGAGACATCCTCTCACTCTGAAAATGTGGTAGAAGATGAGCCAGAAATTTATCAAAACAAGAATTCTACATATTGGGATGTAGAAGTTATTAGTATGTTATCTAATGTCTAATTATATTTATATAATTTAATTGTTTTACATGGTTAAGGTATGACATATTTTGTTGAGTTATGTGTTATAAGAGGTGGGGCATATTTGAAAGACACACTTAAGGTTATCAGACGTGCTTGAAGCTCCTCCTAATGTTAGCAGAATAATAGCTAGATGGAATTCAGATGGACAACCAGTAGGATCAGCTACTGGTTTGTTAGGCGGTTTTTATGTGAAATTGGAAGGAAGTTTGAGGATTTTCCTATAATGTACGACAATTGAAATCTAGTTCCATTGACAAGAAAAAAATAAAATTTTTAGGGATAAAATAAAGGTATCAATGATAAACAACCGAATATTCTTTATTTATTATTTTGATTGTAAACTAACTTTTTTTTTATGATTATCTTAGTCAAAATTTGTTGTTGATGATGAGACAATAAAAAATATATCCTTACGAGCATTGGAAAGAAATTGCGAGATGCATGATGTAGGTTGTTTAAGAAATTTTATTAGGAAAACCTACAAAATTATCCACGCACTATTAATCAAGAACATTGGACTATTTTTGTCCAATATAGGCGTAAGACATAAATAATGGTAACCATTCTTCTATATTGTTGTCATTTGTTTTCCAATATTATGTTTTCTGATGTCATTTGTTATCACTGCAGGAGAAGGCTTATAAAAATGCTGCAAATAGAGGAAAGCTAATGATCCTTCATACATTAGGCTCTAAGACGCTTGCAAGGAAAATGGATGAGTTAGTAGGATTTACTCAACCTACTATTGATTGCACACTTAATTGAACAAGTACTTATTACAAGTGTTTTCTTGTAGGAACTGAGAGATGTTCAAAAATACAATAGAGGTAAAATATATTCAATATGTCATAAAAAGTCTGATGGGTCATTTGTCAATGACGAGGCCAAGAAAAAATATGTAAGTGTAAAGAATAGAAGTGTTATGTGTAACACCCATAATTTTAAAGTATACTTTATGTATTTTAGTGTATTTTGGTATTGAACTCGAAGGCTTTTTAGCCAAAGTTATTAATATTTTGGAGTTTATATGACCAAAAAGATATTTTGATGCCGATTAGAATTACTCGTCGATGAATAAATTAAATTAACTGTGGGGAATCTTTTACGAAGACTTTAATGCGTTATGGGTGAAATGGTAATTTAACAAATATCTAGTTATTTTGATATATTTGTTAAAAGTAATTAATATATATATATATATATATATATATATATATATATTTACATATTTGTTTGGAGAGAAAAGAAAAGGAAATAGAAAGGAAAGAAGGAAAAAGAAAGAAGAGAAAAGCAAAGGAAAGAAAGAAAACATTTTCCGTCTCCTTCCTCTCACTGCCTCGCGTGACTCCCTCCCTCCTTCCTCCATTTTTCGTTTTTCTTTGCTTCCTTTAAGTTCGAGAATTGAAACCCAAGGCTAGTGGGTGAGAAAGATCACGTTCCCAACTCCTTCCTCCTTCTCGGATTCGAAAACGGAGTGAGGGATTTCAAAACAGTCAAACACAAACCTCCCCGTTTCATCTAGATCTAAGCTTCATTTCGCGAAGAGATAGAAGGGAAAATTGCTCACTACCACGCTACGGTGCTAGGGAACCAACTTTGGAGGCGGCGTTGCGAGCGGAGAATTTACCGGATTTACTCGCGGTACCGTAGTCGAACGTTAAAGCTAACGTGAAGGTAAAGGCTCCTTCTAAACTTTTAGTTTGCATTTAGGGACTTATCTGTGATTGCGTGGAAAAGAATTTTGTTAGCGTTAGAGTGTTGACTTGGGGAAAAATGAATCTAAGGCTTTATGGGTAAAATATTAGAGTTAGGTTTTGGTGTTATTGATGAATGTTTCGTGGAAAATGAATTTAAACTCATTTATGTATGATTTTGAGTAAATGAAACTTGTTGTATTTGAGTGGTGGATTGTGTTGATTTGTGTTCGTCGTATTTGACGTGTTCTTAATTGATACTGAGGAAATTTGATATGTGTATGGTTGGATTTTGTGGAGAAATGAATTGATGTGTTTTGGTGTGGATCATGGATTGAATTTGATAATATGTTTGAGTTTGTTTTGTGTGGAATTTGAAAACCATTAGAGTTAAACGAGTATTAAGAATGGGGAATCTCTTAATGTCTATGTTTACTTAATGTTCGTTTTGGAAATCGTTTAAGTTAAAAGAGTATTAAGAATGAGGAATCTCTTAATATTTCTGTTTACTTAATGTTCGTTTTGGAAATCGTTTAAGTTAAAAGAGTATTAAGAATGAGGAATCTCTTAATATTTCTGTTTACTTAATGTTCGTTTTGGAAATCGTTTAAGTTAAAAGAGTATTAAGAATGAGGAATCTCTTAATATTTCTGTTTACTTAATGTTCGTTTTGGAAATCGTTTAAGTTAAATGAGTATTAAGAATGGGAAATCTCTTAATGTCTTGTTTACTTAATATTCGTTTTGGAAATCGTTTAAGTTAAAAGAATATTAAGAATGGAGAATCTCTTAATATTTCTGTTTGCTTAATGTTTGTTGTGAAAATCGTTTAAGTTAAAAGAGTATTAAGAATGAGGAATCTCTTAATATTTCTGTTTACTTAATGTTTGTTTTGAAAATCGTTTAAGTTAAATGAGTATTAAGAATGGGGAATCTCTTCATGTCTTGTTTACTTAATGTTCGTTTTGGAAATCGTTTAAGTTAAAAGAGTATTAAGAATGAGGAATCTCTTAATATTTCTGTTTACTTAATGTTTGTTTTGAAAATCGTTTAAGTTAAATGAGTATTAAAAATGGGGAATCTTTTAATATCTGCATTTGCTTAACGATTGTTGTGGATGGAGTCAGTATATGCTCATGCATTTTCATTCTTTTTGAAAATCGTGCAGACCCGTGATAGGTGGCACCTTGATAAATAGTACTTTGGTCTGTGATAGGCGGTAAATTTACGATTTATGGTTTTTTGTAAATTGTGCAGACCCGTGATAGGTGGCACCTTGGTAAATTTTACTTTGGCCTGTGATAGGCGGTACATTTACAATTTACGTTCTTTTTAGTAAACCGTGCAGACCCGTGATAGGTGGCACCTCGGTAAACGGTACGGGCCCGTGATAGGCAGTACGTTTATGGTTTACGCTTTTTAGTAAATCGTGCAGACCCGTGATAGGTGGCACCTCGGTAAGTGATAATTTGGCCTGCGATAGGCGGTACAATTATGATTTACGGCCCTTCGATGAGGGTTTTGGTTTGGAATTCCGAGTCAATGCATTTTGGCATATACTCATTGCATTAGGGTGTTTGGCACACGAGTCGTGTTTGAATCAAATTATGTTTAAGTGTTATGTATTGTTATTGTGTGTAAGTGTTATGGATTGTAAAACTATTTCGAAACCCAATTTGTCGTGGTGATTGTGTGGGAATTGCTAAGTGTTAAGATTTGGAGTTATGTATGAATGGGATTGGATTAGTTTATGTATTTTTGGAAGGATAAGCAGGAAAATCGATTTCCCAATCGATTTGATGAGTTGCAGGGACTTCGCTAATTTGACAAAATCGATTTGGAAAGTTATAGGGGCTCAACTATTTATAAAATCAATTTCCCAATCGATTGATGCAGACCCAGAATACATATTTCACTGAAAACCTTTACGAAAATCGATTTGCTCAGTAGAAATTTTTATTCTGAGTCATACAATTGATTGCCCAAATTGATTCATCAATGGATTGGTCGGTTGACTCGTTACTTGATTGATTAAAAACCTTATTTGATTTCATTTTACTTAGTGTTGGGAGTTGTCATCTGATCATGCGTCGGTTTAGGTGACTTGAGTTGTCAAGTCCAATATATTTATTATGTGTTGTTATGGTCGGACGTTAGTTTGGAATTATTTGAAGTAGTGTTAAGACTCTACTTGATAATGGTTTTATAGGAAACCATGCCGCCAAGAAGGAATGACGCTCCGAGAGCCAACGCGAATAGGAATGACCAAATGGCGGAGGCTATGAATAACATGGCTGCTTCTGTTGCTGCACAGACTGCTGCCAAGACTCAACGGGATCTTGGAAAGAGGGGGAGAGAGATCCGTGCTGCAGAGTCAAGAGGGTTAGAAGACTTCCGTCGTTACAATCCTCCTAAGTTTAAGGGGGATGAGAATTCAGAGAAGGCGGATCAATGGATCCAAGAAGTGGAGAAGATCTTTGAAATGATAAATTGTCAGGCGGGAGTGAAGGTCAGCTATGCCACTTACATGCTGTTGGGGGATGCTGAGTACTGGTGGAGGAGTGCAAGGTTATTGATGGGAGCCGCCCACGAGGAGGTGAACTGGGAATCGTTTAAAAGGAAGTTTTTAGACAAATACTTCCCGATGAGTACCAGGACTAAACTGGGCGATGATTTTCTGAAACTTCACCAGGGGAGCATGACCGTGGGCGAATATGCAGCTAAGTTTGAATCTCTTTCGAGGCATTTCAGGTTCTTCCGTGAAGAAATTGATGAACCATTCATGTGTCATCGTTTCCAAGACGGACTAAAGTATGAGATTCAGGACTCTGTCCTGCCCTTGGGAATTCAACGTTTCCAAGTTCTTGTGGAATAATGTAGGGAAGTTGAGGATATGAAGAATAAGAGGGCTAGCCGAGGAGGGAATTTTAGTGTAGGAGGGCCTAGTCGGGTGAATTACCAGAACAACAAGGGGAAATAAGTTGCTAAACCTTATGATCGACCACGAACTAACAACGGTGGGCAGAATCGCCCAGGGAACCAGAATTTCGGGAGACAATTGGGACGAGTGGTTCGATGCTTCCGATGTGGGGAAGAAGGACATTATGCTAACGCTTGTACCCCTAATACTCTCACATGCTACAATTGTCAGAAGCCAGGACACATGGCAAAGGATTGCACGACTCCGAAGGTAGAACCAGTTGTGAATGTAACTAGGGCTACTCGTCCTACTACTAGAGGACACATTTATTGTGGTAACACTCTAACTGCACTCTTTGATTCGGGGGCAACCCATTCCTTCATTGCTTTGGACTGTGTGAATCGCTTGAAGTTATCTGTGTCTGCTTTACCTTTTGATTTGGTTGTTTCCACGCCTGCTAAGACCTTAACCGTAAATTCAGCATGTTTACATTGTCGAATGACTATTCAGAATAGGGATTTCTTGGTTAATCTAATTTGTTTACCGCTAGAATCACTCGAGGTCATCCTCGGTATGGATTGGATGTCTTATCATTATGTGATTTTGGATTGTGCTCGTAAATTGGTTCTTTTCCCCGAACCAGGAGTTGTTAAGTATTTAGCTGCTAACAAACTCCGAGTGTCGCTAAGTGAAGGGACTCATGAGTTTTTGTCTCTGGCAAATGTGGAGGCAAAGATAAATGTGGATATAGAAGATGTGATACTTGTCAACGAGTATCGGGATGTATTTCCAACGGAAATTCCAGGATTGCCACCGGTAAGAGAAGTGGAATTTTTCATTGATTTGCACCCAGGAACGGGACCAATTTCAATGGCACCGTATCGAATGTCGCCATTGGAATTAAATGAGCTCAAAAGCCAAATTGAAGACTTGTTGGAGAAGAAATTTATAAGACCAAGTGTATCACCATGGGGAGCTCCAGTTTTGCTAGTTAAGAAGAAGGACGGAAGCTCACGCTTATGTGTGGATTATAGACAGCTTAATAAGGCAACTAATAAGAATCATTATCCTTTGCCACGCATCGATGATTTAATGGATCAATTGAGAGGGGCCGCATTATTCTCGAAGATTGACTTGAAGTCGGGTTACCATCAGATTCGAGTAAGGGAAGGAGATATTCAGAAAACCGCTTTTAGAACCCGTTATGGACATTATGAATATCTGGTTATGCCGTTTGGAGTTACCAATGCACCAGCAATTTTCATGGACTACATGAACAGAATCTTTAATTCATTCCTTGATAAATTTGTTGTGGTGTTTATTGATGATATATTGATTTATTCAAGAACTGAAGAAGAGCATGGAGAACACTTACGTCAAGTTCTTGAGATTTTGCGCGTGAAGCAATTGTATGCCAATTTGTCAAAGTGTGAATTTTGGCTAGAAAAGTGAATTTCTTAGGACATGTGATAACCCAAGAAGGAATCGTTGTAGATCCGGCTAAGATTGAGGTGGTTCTTGCTTGGAAACAGCCTCAGACTGTCACTGACATACGAAGTTTGGTAGGACTGGCAGGGTACTACAGGAGGTTTATTGAAGGTTTTGCAAAGATTGTGACTCCATTGACACAACTTACCAGAAAAGATCAACCGTTCGCATGGACGGAGAAGTGTGAGGAAAATTTTCAGTTACTAAAGAGAAAATTGACGACCTCACCAGTGTTGGTATTACCGCAATCAGATGAACCCTATGAAGTTTATTGTGATGCATCTCACCAAGGTTTGGGATGTGTTCTGATGCAACACAAGAAAGCTGTAGCTTATGCCTCAAGGCAATTGAAGATTCATGAGAGAAACTATCCTACTCATGATTTGGAGCTTGCTGCGGTTGCTTTTGCATTGAAGATCTGGAGGTTTTCGCATTGAAGATCTGGAGGCACTATTTATATGGGTGCGCGTTCACCGTGTTTAGTGACCATAAAAGCTTGAAATATTTGTTTGATCAGAAGGAGTTGAACATGCGCCAGAGACGATGGATGGAGACTCTCAAGGATTTTGATTTCACATTGCAGTACCACCCAGGGAAGGCTAATGTAGTGGCTGATGCATTGAGTAGAAGAAGTGTATCGGTGTCTTCAATGATTATGGCTAGAAAACAAGAGTTGTGGGAAGCTTTTAGAGACCTACACTTAAACGTAGAGTTTGCACCGAGAATTTTGAAATTCGGAATGATTAAGATCTCGAGTGGATTACTTGAAGACATTGCGAATTCTCAGGATGACGTCTTAATTCAAGAGAAGAGGAATCTAATAGTACAAGGGAAGACGACTGAGTTCAAGATTGGGGCAGATAATGTTTTGCGGTGTAATGGTAGGATTTATGTACCGGAAATTACAGATATGCGGAAAACGATTTTAGAAGAGGCGCATAAGAGTAAGCTGAGTATTCATCCTGGGGCAACAAAGATGTATCAGGATTTGAGGCAGAATTATTGGTGGCCAGGAATGAAGAAACATGTGGCGGACTATGTATCCACTTGTCTAACTTGTCAGAAAGCGAAGGTGGAACATCAGCGACCTGCTGGAATGTTGCAACCTTTAGATATACCTGAATGGAAGTGGGACAGCATTTCCATGGATTTTATAACTGGATTGCCAAAAACAAGGAGAAAGAATGATTCTATATGGGTGATAGTGGATCGACTTACTAAATCCGCTCACTTTTTGCCAGTAAAGACCACCTATAAGGTAGATCAGCTAACAGAGATCTACATTGCTGAAATTGTGAGGTTACACGGGGTACCATCGAGTATTGTATCAGACCGTGATCCGAAGTTCACATCGCATTTTTGGGGAGCATTGCACGAAGCGTTGGGAACGAAGCTACGATTGAGTTCAGCTTACCATCCACAAACGGACGGACAGACTGAAAGGACGAATCAGTCCTTGGAAGATCTGTTGAGAGCATGTGTTTTAGATGATAGGGGAAGTTGGGATGATGTACTTCCGTTGATTGAGTTCACTTACAACAATAGTTTCCACGCGAGCATTGGAATGGCACCTTATGAGGCTTTATATGGGCGCAAGTGTCAAACGCCCTTGTGTTGGTATAAAGACGGTGAGAATATGATTGTCGGACCAGAGATGGTGCAACAGACCACAGCTAAAGTAAGGAAGATCAAGGAGAAAATGAAGACTTCACAAGATCGTCAGAAGAGTTACGCGGACAAGCGTCGCAGACTTTTGGAATTCGAACAGGGTGACCATGTATTTTTGACAGTCACGCCTACTACTGGAGTAGGTAGAGCCTTGAAATCGAAGAAGTTGACTCCGAAATTCATTGGACCATATCAGATTTCTGCACGAATCGGACCTGTTGCTTATCGGATTGCATTGCCTCCGATACTGTCCAATATTTATGACGTGTTTCATCTATCACAGTTGAGGAAATATCTTGCAGATCCATCTCATGTGATCGAACCAGACACAATCCAAGTGAAGGATAACTTGTCATTCGAAGTACCACCTGTGAGAATTGATGACATGAAGATTAAGCGATTGAGGACCAAGGATGTTTCGTTGGTCAAAGTAGTTTGGAACCCAATTACTGGAGATGCGACTTGGGAACTGGAGAGCAAGATGATAGAACAACACCCATAGTTATTTATCGACGCATAGTTTCGAGGACGAAACTAATTTTAGGGGGGCTAGTAATGTAAGACCCATAATTTTAAAGTATACTTTATGTATTTTAGTGTATTTTGGTATTGAACTCCGAGGCTTTTTAGCCAAAGTTATTAATATCTTGGAGTTTATATGACCAAAAAGATATTTGTTGCCCGATTAGAATTACTCGTCGATGAATAAATTAAATTAAGTACGGTGAATCCTTTACGAAGAATTTAATGCCTTATTGGTGAAATGGTAAATTTAATAAATATCTAGATATTTGTTAAAAGTAATGAATATATATATATATATATATATATATATATGTGTTTGTGTGAAGGGAAAAGGGGATATCTAGATATTTGTTAAAAGTAATGAATATATATATATATATATATATATATATGTGTTTGTGTGAAGGGAAAAGGGGAGGAAATAGAAAGAAAAGAAATAGAAAGGAAGGAAAAAGAAAGAAAGGAAAAGGGAAAGAAAGAAAAGAAAGAAATCCATCTTCTTCCTCTGCCTCGCGTGAACCCTTCTCCCTCCTTCTTCCGTTTTCATTTTCGCTTCTTCCTTTTGTTCAAGAAAGGGAACCAAGGCTTGGTGGGTTAGAAAACAAAGATTCCTCAACTTCATTCTTCTTGTTTGATTCGAAAACGAAGAAAAACGGTGTTAGGGATTTCAAAACAGTCAAACACAAACCTCCCCGTTTCATCTAGATCTAAGCTTCGTTTCGCAAAGAGATAGAAGGGAAAGTTGTTCACTACCACGCTACGGTGCTAGGGAACCAACTTTGGAAGCGATATTGCGAGCGGAGATTTTACTGGATTTACTCGCGGTGCCGAAATCGCACGTTAATGCCAACATGAAGGTAAGGGCTACTTCCAAACTTCTAGTTTGCATTTAGGGACTTATCTGTGGTTGCGTGAGAAAGAATTTTGTTAGGGTTAAAGTGTTGATTTCGGGAAAAGGAATTTAAGCCTTTATGGGTAAAATCTTAGAGTTAGGTTTTGGTGATATTGATGAACGTTTCGCGGAAAATGAATTTAACCCATTGGTGCATGAATTTGAGTAAATGAAGCTTGACGTGTTCATAATTCATGCTTATGAAATTTGATGTGTGTATGATTGGATTTTGTAGAGAAATGAATTGATGTGTTTTGGTTTGAATAGTGGATTGAATTTGATAATAGGTTTGAGTTTGTTTTTTGTGGAATTTGAAAACCATTAGAGTTAAACGAGTATTAAGAATGGGGAATCTCTTAATGTCTTGTTTACCTAATGTTTGTTTTGAAAATCGTTTAAGTTAAACGAGTATTAAGAATGGGGAATCTCTTAATGTCTTGTTTGCTTAATGTTTGTTTTTGAAAATCGTTTAAGTTAAATGAGTATTAAGAATGGGGAATCTCTTAATGTCTTGTTTACTTAATGTTTGTTTTGAAAATCGTTTAAGTTAAATGAGTATTAAGAATGGGGAATCTCTTAATGTCTTGTTTGCTTAATGTTTGTTTTGAAAATCGTTTAAGTTAAATGAGTATTAAGAATGGGGAATCTCTTAATGTCTTGTTTGCTTAATGTTTGTTGTGAAAATCGTTTAAGTTAAATGAGTATTAAGAATGGGGAATCTCTTAATGTCTTGTTTACTTAATGTTTGTTGTGAAAATCGTTTAAGTTAAATGAGTATTAAGAATGGGGAATCTTTTAATAGCTGCATTTGCTTAACGATTGTCTTGGATGGAGTCAGTATATGCTCATGCATTTTCATTCTTTTTGTAAATCGTGCAGACCCGTGATAGGTGGCACCTTGATAAATAGTACTTTGGCCTGTGATAGGCGGTACATTTATGATTTACGTTTTTGTAAACCATGCAGACCCGTGATAGGTGGCACCTCGATAAACGGTACGGGCCCGTGATAGGCAGTACGTTTATGGTTTTCGCTTTTTTGTAAATTGTGCAGACCCGTGATAGTTGACACCTTGGTAAATAGTACTTTGGCCTGTGATAGGCGGTACATTTACAAATTTACGTTCTTTTTAGTAAACCGTGCAGACTCGTGATAGGTGGCACCTCGGTAAATGGTACGGGCCCGTGATAGGCAATACGTTTATGGTTTACGCTTTTTAGTAAATCGTGCAGACCCGTGATAGGTGGCACCTCGGTAATTGGTACTTTGGCCTGCGATAGGCGGTACAATTACGATTTACGGCCTTTCGAGGAGGGTTTTGGTTTGGAATTCCGAGTCCATGCATTTTGGCATATACGCATTGCATTAGGATGCTTGACACACGAGTCGTGTTTGATTCAAGTGTATGATTGAGTGTTTGAACTTGAGATGTCATTGTGATTGTGATGATTGTACTAAGTGTCTATGTTTTGGAATAAATTGTGTGTAAGTGAAATTGATTGTAAAACTGTTTCGAAACTCAAGTTGTCGTGGTGATTGTGTGGTAATTGCTAAGTGTTATGTTTTGGTGTTGTGTATGAATGTGATTGAATTAGTTTTTGTAGTTTTAAGAAAAACATGCAGGGAAATCGATTCCCAAATCGATTCTTTTAAAAGCTATTCCTCCAAATCGATTTGGCAATCGATTGGCGTTACTACAGGAGCTCAGCCATTTTGACAAAATCGATTTGGAAATCGATTGGCTTTAACACAGGGGCTTAGTCATTCATTCAATCGATTTCCCAATCGATTGAATTAAGCCCAGAGTACAGTTTTCACGAAAAACCCTCAGGAAATCGATTTCCCATTCGATTGGCTTTAACACAGGGGCTCAATTATTCATTCAATCGATTTCCCAATCGATTGATTTAATCCCAGAGTTTAGTTTTCACTAAAACCCTTCATCCAAATCGATTTCCCAATCGATTGGCTTAGTGGAAATTCTTATTTTGAGTTAGATGATGGATTGCTTAATTGGTTCATCAATGGATTGGCCAGTTGTTTATTACTTGATTGATTTAAGACTTATTTTGACTTCATTTTCATTTGGCAAGTATTATACGAACTTTTAGCATATGGAAAATCCTTTTAAGGTGCATGCTTAGTGGAAAGGTTATTTTGTGCATTCAAAAACTTAAATGTTATGTGTTAACTTTTAATTTCGGTTGGTGACCCTTTGCAACTATTGTGGAAATCTGGAGTTTTCCCTCAAATGAGAGTCAGGACAATCCTACCGGTTCATACCCTGTGGATGGGAATGTAGACGGGAACGCCTGACTGGAGCTATGTTAGGAGGATCTCACGGGGCGCGTGGAGATCACTCAGGGTGTATAGTTTTTTGGTAGAATGATCAGATTAGGTTGATGTATAGGGACTAAACGTCTTTCTTTTTGGGTTGTGTTTATTTTAATGTGGAAGACTGTACTTATACTAATAATGTCTGTTTGACATTTTATTATGATGGGGTCCATGTACCACTTTTTGAAGTGTAAATACTTTGGATTCGTATTTCAAAAACTATTCCGTTGCTTGTAAATTCTGTTGACTTATTTGTCGTTGTGTTACGACTTCAATATTTATCCAAAAGTATTTTCTTCTTTATTTCTTTGTTTTTATGAATTTGTTTTGAAAAAAAAAAAATACACTCGCGCTGTTAAAAATCGGGGTGTTACAGGCTCAGTTATTCATTCAATCGATTTCCCAATCGATTGAATTAAGCCCAGAATACAGTTTTTACGAAAAACCCTCAGGAAATCGATTTCCCAATCGATTGGCTTTAACACAGGGGCCCAGTTATTCATTCAATCGATTGATTTAAGCCCAGAGTTCAGTTTTCACTAAAACCCTTCATCCAAATCGATTGGGAGATTGGCTTAGTGGAAATTCTTATTTTGAGTTAGATGATCGATTGCTCAATTGGTTCATCAATGGATTGGCCAGTTTTTTATTGCTTGATTGATTTAAGACTTATTTTGACTTCATTTTCATTTGGCAAGTATTATATGAACTTTTAGCATATGGAAAATCCTTTAAGGCTTTATGCTTAGTGGCTTAGTTATTTGTTGCATCAAAAACTTATCGATTTTCCAATCGATTGGCTTAGTGGAAATTCTTATTTTGAGTTAGATGATCGATTGCTCAATTGGTTCATCAATGGATTGGCCAGTTGTTTATTGCTTGATTGATTTAAGACTTATTTTGACTTCATTTTCATTTGGCAAGTATTATATGAACTTTTAGCATATGGAAAATCCTTTTAAGGTGCATGCTTAGTGGAAAGGTTATTTTGTGCATTCAAAAACTTAAATGTTATGTGTTAACTGTTATTTTCGGTTGGTGACCCTTTACAACTATTGTGGAAATCTGAGCTTTGCCCTCACATGAGAGTCAAGACAATCCTACTGGTTCGTACCCTGTGGATGGGAATGTAGACAGGAACGCCTGACTGGAGCTATGTTAGGAGGATCTTACGGGGCGCGTGGAGATCACTCAGGGTGTATAGTTTTTTTTTTTGGTAGAATGATCAGATTAGGTTGACATAGAAGGAACATATGTCTTTATTTTTGTTTGCGTTTATTTTAAATTGGAAGATTGTATCTTTACTAATATTGTCAGCACGACATCTTATGTTAATGGATTCCATGTATCACTAGTTGTTGTGTAAATACTTTGGACTCGTATTTCAAAAACTATTCCGCTGCTTGTGAATACTGTTGACTTATTTGTCGTTGTGTTACGACTTAAATATTTATCCAAAAGTATTTCCTTATTTATTTCTTTGTTATTATGAATTTGTTTTGAAAAAAAAATACACTCGCACTGTTAAAATCGGAGTGTTACATTGTGGTATCAGAGATTTGGTTTGGTTTTCTTTGGGGGCTGTGGAGCATTTGGTTATAGATTGTAGGTCAACCTATAAGTTGGGAGTTGTTATCTGATCATGCGTCGGTTTAGGTGGGTTGAGTTGTCAGGTCCGCAATAATTATTATGTGTTGATGTGGTCGGAAGCTAGTTTTGGAATTATTTGAAGTAGTGTTAAGACTCTACTTGATGATGGTTTTATAGGAAACCATGCCGCCAAGAAGGAATAACGTTCCAAGAGCCAATGCTAATAGGGACGATCGAATGGCGGAGCTATGAATAACATGGTTGCTTCTGTTGCTGCACAGACTGCTTCATTAAAGACGTGATCTTGACGCATGTGCTTGAGCTTTGGCTTTTCTCTCTTGTCAACATCACTTTCAAAAGGTGAAAATGTATTAAACATTTCAAGCTTCATTAAAGGTTGCAACCCACAAAGTCAAAGAAATAGCCTTACATATCTTGAAGGATGAGAAAAGAAAATGACAACTCAAGATGAAGTTCCAAGGAGTTGATCCTCCTGCTCGAGGATGGACTGAGTCTGTCCAAAGACAGCTGGATGACATTTTGGTAATTATGATGCAAGACCTTGAACTTTTTTATCAAGTCTCCAACGGTCTTAAAAAGCTTGCCACATGGAAAGATCATCATAAGACCTCCATAAAAGGCAGCAAGCTATTCATCATCAAACACACAACACAATTGCATAAAAACATCAAGTATCTCAAGCTATCAAGAGCAATATCCATCCTCTCTTCATACTTTCTACAAACCTTATATTAGATCTTTGAAATATCCTTTAAGGAAGTATTTAAGAAAAGAGAAACAATCTTATTCGTAATCGCTTTGTTATTTCCAAGTAAGTTACACTTGGAAATAGTTGAAACTTGATTGTAAGCTTGGTGAAGCTAAAGAATACACAAAGTGTAATCATCCTCTGTAAGAGGTTGATCAATTTTGAACATTAGTGAAATCTCACAAGTGTGTGAGGACTGGACGTAGCCTTCATTGGGTGAATCAGTATAAAAATTATGTGTGTCATTCTTTATTATTTCTTTTCATCAGCTCATATCTAAAAGTTTAAATAACCATCATCGAGTTTGCATCGTCTCTAAGAGGATAGTTTTTAAACAAGAGAAAATTATTTTTAAACGGCAACATCCCTATTCAACCCCATTCTAGTGATACTATAAAACTGAGTGTCCTCTCAACAAAAGGAACTCAAGAAGATTTCCCTATAAAAACAAATCCATGATGATTACTTGGGACGACAGTGATGAGTCATCCTCTGAGCAAGAAAAGGAAGAAGAGGCCAACCTCTGTCTCATGGCAAAATCAGAAACTGAAAAGGTAAGCATTTTAGAACTATGTCCTTCTTGTGAACAGTTAGAAATGGAATTTGACAATCTTTAAATGACTCAAACACTTTATCTCATAAATGTGGTTTTCTCAAAAATCAACTTTATGAAATAAAGAAACTCAATGAGGAGCTTCAAGCTAAGAATGAAAAATATGAAAAAAAATCATTTTAGATTTGCAGCTATCTCATGATAAACTATCTGAGCAACAACAATTTTTAAACAAAAAGAATGTCAGAATTCATCCTCCAGAAGAGGATACAGAAAAAGAAATTTTAAAAATAGAGGTTGAAGAACTAAAAAATGATATTACCAACTTTGTTAAATCTACTGAAACATTTCAAAAGATAATGGGATCTCAATCTGGAATATTTGACAAAGCTGATATTGGATTTAAAAGTTCTCAAAAACAAAAATTGTATGAAAATTTTTTCTTGCCAAAACAACGAGAGGATAGGCCAAAATTCACTTTTTGCAAAAAACTTGGACATATTTTCAAAAATTGTCATGCTAAGAAGAAAGCTGACAACATAAAGAAAATATGTTCATTTTGTGGTAAATATGGACACCATGATTCTATTTGTTATCACAAAAAGAAAATCCTCACAAGAGGACAAACTAACCAACAAGGACCCAATGCTATATGGGTACCTAAGTTACTCTTAAACTCTAACCCAGGAGCATCCTCTGATCAACAAAAGAAAGCCTTGGTACTTGGATAGTGGCTGCTCAAGGCATATGATAGGGGATACACATTGCTTTATTTCCTTGGAGATAAAAGATGGAGGATCAGTTACATTTGGTAACAATGATAAAGCTCAAATGAAAGGTACATGTATTATTGGTAAAAACAACACTGCCAAAATTGAAAATATCCTGTATGTGGATGGTTTAAAACATAACTTACTAAGCATTAGTCAATTATGTGATAGTGGATTTGAAGTTATTTTTAAGCCTACTCTATGCGAGGTTAAGCATTCATCCTCGGGTAGAGTTTTCTTCTCCGGTTTGAGAAAAAAGAATTTATACGAACTATATCTGGATGATTTACCTACTGAATCTTGTTTTGTATCCATTGATAAAGATAAATGGATTTGGCACAAAAGAGTTGGTCATACAAGCTTAAAAACTATTTCTAATTTATCAAAGTTAGAATTGGTTAGAGGTCTTCCAAAAATTAATTTTGAGAAAGACAAGGTTTGTGAAGCTTGTGTCAAAGGAAAACAAGTTAAAAGTAGCTTTCACTCAAAAAATATCATTTCAACAAATCATCTACTTGAACTCATTCACATTGACCTTTTTGGTCATATCAAAACTCCAAGTCTTAGTGGAAAAAGATATGGTTTTATAATTGTTGATGATTTTTCTCGTTTTACATGGGTCTTATTTTTAAAACACAAAAATGAAGCTTTTGCGGCATTCCACCATTTTTGTAAAAAGATTCAAAATGAAAAAGGTTCCAAAATTGTTTCGGTGAGAAGTGACCATGGAGGTGAATTCGAAAATGAATCCTTTAAAAATCTTTTTGAAGAAAATGGTATTTCTCACAATTTTTCTTGCCCAAGAACTCCTCAACAAAATGGAGTTGTTGAAAGGAAAAATAGAACCTTAAAAGAAATGGCTAGCACCACTTTAAATGAAGCCAACATTGAAAATTACTGTTGGGCCGAAGCTATTAACACTACTTGCTAGGTTTCAAATCGCGCATCTATTAGAAAATTTTTGAACAAAACTCCATATGAACTATGGAAGGGCCGAAAACCAAATATCTCATATTTTCATATAATTTGGATGTAATTGCTACATTCTAAATAATAAAGAAAATTTGGGAAAATTTGACCCAAAATCTGATAAAGGTATTTTTTTAGGATACTCCACAACGTCAAAAGGTTATAGAATATATAATCTTAGGACTCAAACTGTGGAGGAATCCATGCATGTTATTTTTGATAAGTTTGATGACTTGTGTTTAGAAAATATGGATAAATATGAAGAAGATGAACATTCATCCTCTCAAGCACCCAGTCCAAACGAAGAGGATGATTCTGGTCTATCCTCTCAGCAACCTCCAAGAGGATGGAAAACTGTCACACATCATCCTCTTGATCTAATCATTGGAGATACTGTTGATGGTGTAAGAACCAGAAACTCTCTAAGGGATAATACTATCAACACAGTCATGATATCACAAGTTGAATCCAAAACAATTGATCAAGAAATTTGTGACAAATCATGGGTTGAAGCTATGATGGAGGAGCTTTCTCAGTTTGAAAGAAACAAAGTGTGGAATCTTATGCCCCGTCCTCTGGAAAAATCCATTATTGGAACTAAATGGATATTCAGAAATAAGCTAAATGAGGATGGTGAAGTCATTAGAAATAAATCAAGATTAGTGGCACAAGGTTGCAACCAACAAGAAGGAATTGATTATGATGAAACCTTTGCACCCGTAGCAAGGCTTGAAGCAATAAGAATACTCTTAGCATATGCCACTCATAAAGGTATCAAAATATTCCAAATGGATGTCAAAAGTGCCTTTTTGAATGGTTTTCTAAATGAGGAGGTTTATGTTAAACAACCTCCTGGCTTTGAGGATGAAGAAAAGCCAAATCATGTGTTCAAACTATCAAAAGCTCTTTATGGATTAAAGCAAGCTCCTCGAGATTGGTACAAGAGGTTAAGCTCTTTTCTTAAAGAAAATGGATTCATAAGAGGACAGATTGATACCACTCTTTTCAAGAAAACCCTTAAGAAGCATTTGTTGATTGTTCAAATATATGTAGATGACATAATATTTGGATCCACAAATGAAAAGATGTGTAACGATTTCTCCAACCTCATGCAAAGTGAGTTTGAGATGAGTATGATGGGAGAATTAAAGTTCTTCCTTGGTCTGCAAATCAAACAACTAGAGGACGGGATATTTATATCTTAAGAAAAATACACCAATGATCTACTCAACAAATATAACATGAGTTCAGCCAAGAGTATGGGAACTCCTATGCACGCATCCTCTATTCTTCACAAAGATGATGAAGGAACTCCAATATCTGAAAAGGAGTACATAGGGATGATTGGATCCTTGTTATACTTAATAGCTAGTAGACCTGACATAGTTTTTGCAGTTGGTCTATGTGCAAGATTTCAATCCTCCCTTAAAGAATCTCATCTCACGGCAGCAAAGAGGATTTTGAGATATCTTGTTGGCACAATCAATCTGGGAATTTGGTACAACAAATGTTCAAATCTTGATCTCATAGCTTATTGTGATGTCGATTATGCGGGAGACAAAGTTGAAAGGAAGAACACAAGTGGAGCTTGCCAATTTCTTGGAAAATCTCTAATAAGTTGGTCATGCAAAAAACAATGTACCATTGATTTTTCAACTACACAGGCCGAATATGTATCAGTTGCACAATGCCGCTCACAACTACTATGGATAAAAAATCAACTAGAAGTTTACTCTCTAAGGTACGCAAAAATTCTCATCCTCTATGATAATACTAGTGCAATAAATCTTTCAAAAAATCCCATTCAACATTCTAGATCTAAACACATTGAAATTAAACATCATTTTATAAGAGATCATGTTCAAAAAGGGGATATAGAATTAGTTTTTATTGTCACTGAAAGTCAGTTGCGATATATTTTCACCAAACCTCTCCAAGAGGATCGGTTCAAAAATATCTTGGAGAAACTCTCAATAATTAATTTGCCCAAAACTATTTAAATTAATTTATGTGATGCATTAGTGTTGTATTTTTTATTGTGATTATTGTGTTTAAGAATATCCTGCAACCAGATCTTTAGTTTATTTTTATAAGCAAATCCTTTAAAAATATTAAAGCTGCGAGGATGGCCATAAACACCAGAGGACACAGTGTCTATTTTGGTGTAAATTCCTCTTGTCACGTGAGACAAGAAAACGCATGCGCCACCTTTCATTTAATTGCACATGTGGCGTCGTCTCCTTGATTCACGTTGTGCATTAAATGCAACTCCTGCTCCACGACCCTAGCATGTCTCATCATCATCACCCTAAGTTCCTAAGGTAACAGCTGGATTAACTTCTCCCCATTCCAAACGGTCACTCCCGTTCAACTTCCATCCTCTACTTAAATCTTTTCTCCCTCTTTCTTTCTTCTTCACCAACCTTCTTCTTCACCAACCTTCACTATCTGCAAAAAAAAAAAAAAAAAAAAAAAAAACCTTCGTCTGTGTTCAAATGGCTCGCACCAAAATGTGTGCAAAATGCAAAAACACTACTCAATACTCAGAAGACTCACTAGACCATTACTCTAGAACAGAATCAGATAGCCACAAAGAGGATCATTCAGAATCCACTCATCGTGAACCAATGAATGTTATCCCTTCTCCATCGCAATATGAAAAAATTCCTTCACCTTCGTCTTTTCCTAAGACCCCAAAAATCACAAAACCCACACAAACTTCATCCTCCTCCACTTCCATAAGACGATCCTCCAGGATCATGTCTGGAGCTGATTCTTCAAAAAGGGCGCTTCCTCAAGACAACACAATTCATGTTGTCAACTTTGATGATTTAGAAACAAGTGCATCTGCAGAACCTACACCACAAGAAATTCCCTCAAAAGCCTCCTCTAAATCTTCAACACCTAAAAAGGCCAAACTACTTTCCCAAAAATTACCATCCCCAACTTCAAAAATTTCTACAACTACCAAACTTTTTGAGTCCTCAGTTTTGGAAACCCACTATGTTTCAAAATGGTAGAACAAACTTGTAGTCAATAGAAAAAATCATTGACCTTGCTGATTTAAAACAAGGTGGTTTTGACGTGGATGACATGTTTGACCAACTGGGATGGACCTCCTTTTTACACGTAAACGAACCCCAGTATCCTAGTTTGGTTAGGGCTTTTATGCTGCTTCAAATAGTTCCAAAGGCAATAATGCTTTTAGAATTGTCCTCAAAAGGGTCCACATGGAGATTAATCCTACTACACTATGTCAAACCCTGGACATACGTGATGAAGGTGCCTAATCTACTTCCCATTTGTCGCATTCTTCACTATATATGTGAGCATTCTATCGTGCCCCGAGCTGGCAGTTTTGAAAAGGTCACTGAAGTTGACCTTTTGATCATTCATCATCTCATGTCAGGCACACCTCTCCACTTAGGCAATCTAATTTTCTGTTTCATGTTGAATGCTGCTGTGCTAGGTCGATCAGCTCCCTATGGGATGATCCTGACCAAGATTTTCAAAAAATTTAATCTACCACTTCATGATGAACCTTCGATCCAATTTAACAACACTTTTTCTATGAAAAATGTTAAACAAATGAGGCTCCATTCAGTTGTTTCTACTCATATCAAGTCATCCCCAACTGTACCCTGTGCATCCAAGAAGAAGAAAACTCATCAATCTCCTTCTGTAACTCTCCTTTCTGAACCTGAATCTGCTCATCCTCCAACAGAGGATGCTCCTCAACAACTTCTTCTGGAAACTGTTTTAGAAACTGCTCAACCTCCAACAGAACTTGTGCCCACTTCATCTCCAGTGCGTGATTCTCCCATTCCAACACCTGTGCTCCCTTCGCCTCCGTCTTCACCAATCCTTCCTCTTTCCCCTTACTGTGCAGACGATCCTCCACAAGAGGATACAACCGAGGCATCTTATCTAAACGAGATGGAGGATGGTGAAGAATTGTATTTGATCTGAATGTGTCTTATCATCATTTCTCACCACCAAGTTCTCCTAAGGATGTGCTTGTTGAAACTTCTCAATTTCTGGACGAAACTCTACATACTACCCTTCCTCCTCCAACGTCTACTACAATAGTTGAAGAACCTTCCCAACCTCTTCCTGAGGTCACTGGTCAGTTCGGCTCCATTGACTCCTTCTTTAATACCACAATTAATAATTCTTCAAAGGATAAAGCTGAGAGTTCTCAAAACAAAAGTTCTAGTGTAAATGATAAACCCAAGGAATCAAACTCCAGTAAGAGGACCGAGGAAAGGAAAAATAACAAGCAGATAAAACTTCTCAAGACCATTAGGAAGGATCAGAAGAAACTTCTTCAAAGTTTCAATACCTTCCATAATACTATTGCTGATTTCAGTCTCATCCTTGAATGGGTTACCAAACATTTGGTTCCCACTATTGCTCCTGGAGATCATCCTCCTAAGCTACCAGCCCAACCTTCCTCTGTTGTTCATGTCCATTCTCCTTCATCCTCGTCTGACGAGCCATCCTCCTCTGAGTAGCTTTATGACTATATCTTTTTGTTGTTGACCAATTCAGGGGGAGATAGATTATGAACATCTAGTTTTTTTTAATGTTTGTTTATGTTTATGTTGTTTTGAACCATGTTTATGTTTATGATGTTTTGAACCATGTTTATGTTTATGATGTTTTGAACCATCCTTTGTAATATCAGTTCCATTAATATAAACTCTCTTTTTTGGTTCACATCTTTTGTTCAAAATATTTGGCATATGTTCAAGGGGAGTCATTTTTTTAAAATTTAAAAATACTTCACATATATTTTAGGGGAGGCATAAACATCTAATCTCACAAACTTCTATCTCATAATTATTTTTCTCATATTTAAAATCATAATCTAAAGAACTTTGTCATCATAAAAAAGGGGGAGATTGTTGAGACAAAATCTCTCTCAAATGATTTTAATGATAACAAAATTACTTAAATAATTATGATTATGGTTAATGACTAATATGTGATTTTGCGTGAATTCATATAAAAAAACAGGTTATTAATCATTAAGACATAAAGGAGAAAATCTGATTCAGATCTGGAGTATTAGAACTCAAGAGGATGTCCTCGTATGAACATGAAGATTCAAATCTGCATATTACTCATCCTCACCAGAACAAATGTTTTTATTCATTAAAGAAAGGCAAAACAGTATTAAAGAATGAATAAATAAAGCATTTTGAATAAAGAAGTCAGAAGACAAAAGAATAGGTACGAGGATAGCCAGTACTATGTAAGAGGATGGCATTACTAGGTTGGAGGACGGTTCTATAAAGTCCACATCATTCCCAAATGTTGAAAGCAACCTATCCTATCATGTGCAAAGGCTATTAGCAGACCTATATATCATTCTTGTATGATTGAAAAAGCTATATGAAGTCAAGTTACAGAAAGGCAACAACAAACAAGCCAAAAATAGAAGTCTTCACATGTCTTGAAAGAAGGAGCCTTGACCCACGTGCTTGAGCATTTGCTTTTCTCTCTTGTCAACATCACTTTCAAAAGGTGAAAATGTATTAACCATTTCAAGCTTCATAAAAGGTTGCAGCCCATAAAGTCAAAGAAATAGCCTTACATATCTTGAAGGATGAGAAAAGAAAAGGACAACTCAAGATCAAGTTCCAAGGAGTTGATCCTCCTGCTCGAGGATGGACCGAATTTGTCCAAAGACAGCTGGATGGCATTTCCGTAATTATGATGCAAGACCTTGGACTTTTTTTATCAAGTCTCCAACGATCTTAAAAAGCTTGCCACATGGAAAGATCATCATAAGACCTCTATAAAAGGCAGCAAGCTATTCATCATCAAACACACAACACAATTGCATAAAAACATCAAGTATCTCAAGCTATTAAGAGCAATATCCATCATCTCTTCATACTTTCTACAAACCTTATATTAGATCTTTGAAATATCATTTGAGAAAGTATTTAAGAAAAGAGAAACAATCTTATTCATAATCACTCTATAATTTCCAAGTAAGTTACACTTGGAAATTGTTGAAACTTGATTGTAAGCTTGGTGAAGCTAAACAATACACAAAGTGTAATCATCCTCTGTGATCGGTTGATCGGTTTTGAACATTAGTGAAATCTCTAAAGTGTGTGAGAACTGGACGTAGCCTTCATTGGGTGAACCAGTATAAAAATTGTGTGTCATTTTTTACTCTTTCTTTTCATCAGCTCAAATCTAAAAGTTTAAATAACCATCCTCTGGATATGTTCGTTGTATGGGACATGGAATGACACCGTCTCAAATTACTACATCTACTTCTCACTCTATAAGATCAATGTCTTCCTCTGAAGCTAATGAGAAGATGGAGAAAATGCAAGCTGAAATGGATAGGCTTAAGAAAAGGGATTATGAATTCGATATGTTGAAGGAGAAAATTGCTTTCTTGTTGCAAATGCAAATTTCTAGAGAAAAAAAGGTAAAGTTGTTTTCTTAGCAGGCCTGTTTAAAAAATCCTATGAGAACTGTATGTCCTTGGTTAAAAATATCAATTGTGTAATGATTGCTTCTAGCTATATGGGAAATATAGTTAATAAGTATTTGACAATATTTATCAAGATTCATCGAGGTTAATATATACTTTTTTTTTTCTAGGCAACAAACATAGAATCGCCAATAGATGGTAGACATTTATCTGAGTCTAGCTACCAGCCTGATGATCGTGGAGCAACATCATTAGAGACTAATTAGATATTTTGATGAACTTCTATGTTTGATGAAGTTGTTTTGTATGTTTAGCAACTCCACTAATGTTTTGAGTATTTAAACTACTTTATTTATTATTTTAGTTAAGTTCAATGTACAAATTGGTGTTATTTCTTTTGAAAAAATTATATAAATTGGATTTAGTTACAATAGTTATATAATTGTGTATTTAAATTATGTGGATGATATTTATGAATATTTTTTATTTTAATTAACAAAAAATAGGAAAAATTGTATCATAATTTTTTTATTTTAAATTATTCGGCTTGCGACAGTTTAAACTATCTCAAAATGAACATAGGGACAATTGAGAATTGTCGCAATGTTTTAAGAACAAATAAATTTGAATGTTGTTAACGACGGTTCTAACTGTCGCAAAATGTATGTTGAGGCAATAAGAAACCGTCACAATTTGTTGTCCACAGTTGGAACGACGGTTTTCTGAACCGTTGCAAACTGGCCTCACGACACAACAATTTGCGATAGTTGGAGAACCGTCTCAATCATCCATTTATAGCAGTTATAACCGTCGCAGGTAGGGGTGGGAATAGGCCAGGTCAGGCTTTGAAAGGCCTAAACCTGGTCTACGATTAAATTTTTAGGCCTAAGTCTGGCATATGGCCTATCATAGGCTTTTTTTTCGGTTTGACATGGCCTTTTTAAAAGTCTGGCCTGGCCTGAAAGCCTATTTAAAAGTCCTAGCTTATTCATATTAAAATATTTAAATGCTCTACTCATATCACATAATGATTTCCATATACCAATATCAATGTACATATCTATATATATTAAACAAAAAATAATTTTTCTAACAAATTAATTTTAAAAAAATATGAAACAAACATCCTTTAAACCCTAAAATATAATTCTTCGTTTCAAAGAATAGATTTTTTTTTTCTGAAACAAACGCACTCATTATTACCTCTCAAACAAATATGGAACGACTACTGAGTTATTGACTAATTAAATGGCTACCGAATATGAAACGACTACAACCAAATATGAAATGGCTACCGAATATGGAATGACTACTCAGTGATGAATGACTACTCAGTGATTGCCTAATTGATATAATTTAAAATAGGAAATAATATTATTAATATAATAATAAAAAATAACATTAATAAATAATTAAATATATATATAGGCTGGCTTGTCAGGCCTAATAGGCTTTTTTATAAGCCCGAATCTGACCTATTTAAATAAATAGGCTTTAAAAGTAGACTGAGCCTAGCTTTTTTATTAAATAGGTCAGGCCAGACCAGGCCATATGCCCTTGACGGACGACTTAGCCTATTCACATCCCTAGTCGCAGGTGTCCCTTACAACCACCGCAAATCAATTTTTTCTTGTAGTGATTTCTTGTGTTTTTCACTCTTCAATTTTCTCCAACACTCCCTCAACTCTTCATTTTATCTTTATCTCTTTTCTTATCGCATCATCAACCTATCATATTAACTATTTAGTATGTCCACCAATCTTTTTCTTATAAAAATATGGTGTTACACACATGTTTTCGTTTCCACATTTTCCTTTTATTTATGAAACGTTTTTCTGATTTTTTCTAGTCAAAACCTCATCTTTCTTTGTCAGTAACATTAAGCATGTCCAACAGTGAACTCAATATGAGTTCATTAAATAGGATCCATTGTGTCACATCATCTTAAAACAACTCATTTATTTTTTACTCTAATGATTCAACTCTTAAGAATCATATTACAACTTAAAATATTAATTTAAATATTTTAATTAAAATTATTATACATTTGCCACAAACAATTTTTTTTGAAACAATAAGAAAAAAGAGTAAATAAAAAGTATTGTTAATAGAAGCTTAAAGAAACAAAAAAAATTGTATAATAAAAATTATAGAAGAAAAAATTGAGTAAAAAAACAAATTATTTCAATTAATAAAAAATATATTTTATATACAAATTAATAAAAAAATTAACAATCATAAATTAAAAAAACTTACAGTTATTAATTTATTATTATTAAATTTACTGTCACTAAATTGTGAAAGTACCCACATTCTTTCTATGAATTTTGCTGATCGGTCATATGAGTGCTACAATAAGCAATGAGGAGCTGACTCGATTTTCCGAAAAAACACACAAATACCAAAATAAACCTAGCAGGTTCCTCCTTTCAATTTTTATGGGTTTCGTCTTCTTGAGAAAAAAAATTCTTGCTAGTTCTGTATCCTCCGCCGATGAACTATGTGCTGTGGCTGGAGATCTAAGATTGAAAAGGAGATGAGATCTGTATGCGAAAATCTGAGAACGAAAAAATTAGAAGGTTTGAGGTACGAATCTCTAGAGTAGAGAAATTTATGATTTTGCAAAATGTTCCATAATCTCTCAGTTTAAAAGTAAGAGATTAAGAAGGATTGTTTCACAAAATGGTTGTGGATATTGACGGACATCCATTTTCAAAAACCAGATATAAAAAATAAATAAAAATAAAAAGCAACCACCATTGTCTACAAATATCTTATAAAAAACTATTGCAAATATCCTATTTTTTTTAAATCAGTTATGGATGTATTTGTGGTTTGGACTTGTAATAGAATATTTTGTACACCTCCCTAATTATAATGATAAAGGACCATGTTTTTTCTTTATTCTTTATTCCTCTATCATAGCATTATGTAATACTGATTGCATGTGCGTTGGTAAAGGAAAATGGTATGATTAACTTAATTATCTTTACATGTGTCTTGGTAAGGAAAATGTTAGGGTGAACTTTGAAGAAGATATAATATTTGAGAGAAGAATACATTTTATTGTTTGACTTGATGTCCATATGACAACTTCTCCCCTATTTATAGACTCTAAGGGAGAGTTCTATACAATTTATTAGACTATTCTACAGATTTCTCACAACTACTAACATTGAATAATATTATACTACTCCTGAACTTCTAAAGTTCTCTAGAATTTGGGACTTATTAAATAACCTACAATGGAATCTAGAAGGGATTTTCAAAAAATAGTGTTGAAAACTTTAAAGTTGTACAATAGAAATTAAAAATCTTTTAATGCGATGGACTAATTGAATATGCACAAAGAATATTCAAATTGAATTGATTATGCTATACAAGAATATGCACAAAGAATATTCAAATTGATTTAATGCGATGGATTAATTGAATATGCATAAAGAATACGAAGTAAACACAAAATTCAATAGAAACTTATACAAGAAAACAAAAAAATTGATTGAAGTAGTTTAGAAAAATGATTTTAGCCCTTCAATCAAGGATGACAAAGATCATAAATGACTCCATAAATCTTAATCAATAGGAACACTAATATATTATATTTTCTTCAAATTAAATCAAGTCTAAGATATTGAATTGCAATGTTCAAAACATAATTTATTCAACATTTGAAACCAATACTTTCAAAACAAAAAAATATTTTAACAAGTTTTCTATCAATTTGCACTAAAACATAATATACCACCAAAATCCAAAACAAAGGAAAAAATCAAGAACAAAGTAAAAATGAAGAAATTAAAGAGTTAGAGATAGAGAGACTAAAGCGACGATTTATATAGGTACCTCTACTTCGTTCTCACTCGTAGAGTACATCTTGTTCTCATTCAAAAGAATTAGATTTTTTTCCTTTATTATGATTATAAATGCTTATAGATTCCTTCGAAGGAAGTTACAAAAAATTGTACACAAAATTCCTTCGTTCTTAAACACTCTTGTACACATAATCTTGAAACTCCCTCCAAATTCTAGAAAGAAAAAAAGAAGCCTATCTTCAAGATAAAGATCACACTTCATTCTTGCAAGATAGGGACCTAAAAACCCGTCAAGGACTTTTATGAAGAACGCCTTCTTAAACCCTCACTCCATAATCTAACGATGTCCCCTAAAAAATTCCTATCCGGAATAGACAATCCAATGAAAAATATCTCGTAGCTGTTGTTTATCGCTTTGGACAACCCCTTACCAAAGTCCCAACTGAGGTGTTGATGACTCTTCATCATATGCATATTTTCCCACTGTTTTAGTCTTATTTATCCTCAATCATCAGTTAAATTAAGGATTTATTTGATACATTTTGTTGATTTTTGTTCTTTGAGTTAATAAAATGTTTATTGTTTTTATTTCGTTGATTAAGTAGGAATTTGTCGTAATTTTACATTGCGTTTTGTTTTAGTGCAGTGCTGAATTTTGGTGAAAAATCAACATGACATATGTGGAGTATTTCAGCCATATCTGGAGTTCTAGATGTCCAATTAGTGTCGCTCCAAGTGCTAATGAAAGCTAAGATCCATATCTACAACTTTCATTAAGACACCGGGACCAAATTCAGAGGCACAAGATGAGAAAAATGCAAAATACATCAGACAGCAGATGAAATGCGCCTGGAGCGCGTCCTGGAGCGCGTTTTTCCGCGCCTGAGGCGCGCGACGCGCACCAGCAACCATAAAGACGCAGATTTTTACTGTTTTAGGGATCTTTTTGACTCTTGGGAACTTGGGAGACTTGTGCCCTAGCATAAAAACTCAAAGACGGCCGTTTCTAACGCCATTGAAGCAGTTTTATCAAGAATCATCCATGAATCATTCTTGTAATTCTTCTTTAATCCTTATCTTTTGTATCTCTGTCATGAGTAACTAAACCCTATTTGTTAGGGATGAGTGTAACCAGATGAAACCCTTATTTTTCTGATTTGATTTCTAGTTATATAAATGAGTTGATTGAATTGTTTTTCTCATCTCTGTGCTTAATGATTTTTATTGCTTGATCAACATTAAAATGTTCTACGATTTGTATTTTGAAACGGAAGTGGACTTTACGAATCCTTGAGATGAGAAATTCATGAATTTGTAGCCTAGGGATAGATGCAAGTCATGAAACCAATTAAATTAGTTGCAAAGCAATAATTTACAAGAGAATTTCTATACGGTAATGCTTAATTCTAATTTTAAATCCACTAAGGAATTAGGGGTTACTTTGGAATTAAAAGTTCTGTCACTAAGACATTAGGGCAAGAATAATAAAGAGAATTCGGTAATAATTCAATAAAGGAATTCAGTAACTAGGATCAAATTAGACACCAAGGTTGGATTCGAAGTGAAACTCATCCCTGACATTTTTCTCAATTTATAAAGGATCAATTTTACTACTGCTGTCAATTTTAAATATCATTTCAATCAACTGAGGAACCTTTTTGTTCAATTCTAGTAATCAAATATAATTCAATAGTAAAACGCAATCCTTGAGTTCGACACTCGGTACTACCGTTTTATTATTACTTGCAACGATTCAGTACACTTGCTGAAATGCAATCAGGTGTCCCCATAAGTTATTTAAAAAACGTGTTTGGCCGCTTTTAGATGAGACTATTTTGGATTAGCTTGAAAACATGCACACATGCAAACATTATGCATGATATCTAGATTACTAGTAGTGAGATAAAGTAATAAACCGATCATACCTTGATATCATGAAGTGTCTACATCAATCTCAGATTCATTATCCAGTGTGCTACTTGTGCCCATTTGTGTGCAAATGAGTTTGTATTTGTCCATGTCAAACCTCTTTAACAATTCTTTTCAGTACTTAGCTTGACGTATAAATGTGCCGCTTTGGGTTTGTTTGACTTGAAATCTAAGGAATAATGTAAGCTCCCTTGCCATTGACATTTCAAACTCACCGTGCATTAACTTGGAAAATACTTGGCACATGGATTCATTAGTAGTGCCAAAAATGATATCGTTCACGTACACTTGTATCAAAAGAATGTATGCACCTTTTCCTTTATAAAGAGAGTAGCTTCTATTTTTCCTCGTTTAAAACCTTTTTCAATTAAAGTTTTGCTTAGTTGCTCATATTAAGCTCTAGGAGCATATAAAGTTATTTTAAGTTTAAAAATATGATTCGGGTAATCAAATTTCTCAATACTAGGAGGTTGAGAGACATATACTTCCTATTCGGTAAAACCATTTAGGAAAACACTTTCCACATCCATTCGATAAAGTTTGAAGCATAAGACAGACATGAAACCTAAAAGTATCCTTATGGCTTCAAGCCTATCTACGGGAACATATGCTTTTAGAATTAGGATGATTTTAGGAACAATTCTTTCATCATGTTTTGATAGTTACTTTTTGAGAACCATTTATTGCACTAATGATTTCATTGAGTGTGCAAGAAATAGAACTAGGAAAAAAGGAAAAGAGTATTAGGGGAACTAAATATGTAAGATGAAACAAAGACATCAGAGGAAACAAAGACATTAGATTCATGTTGCGGCATAAAATTTCGAGTTTCTCTCGAATTCAATGGAGTCGTCACCAAAATTAATTTTAAAATAGGGAAAATATTGGGAAACTCTTAAAAAATAAATAAATAATTGTCTTTGATACCAAATTTTGAGTTCGAGAGTCGATTATGCGTAGAGAATGTATTAGCACCCTACGACATCCGTTAAAGAACGATTACCTATAATTAATTGTGCAAAATTATTTCAACTTAAATATATTTGTTTCTCTTTATTATTAAATATGAATATAAATTGTTTTTATAAAAGTGATTTTTTGAGATAAAAGTGTGTTTAAAAAGAGTGGAAAAAAAAATGTTTGTTTTAGTGTGCTTGACAAGAGTATGCTCTTGCTCTTACGTATCTCCCGATACTGTGGAGAAATCAAAGCTACGTAGTTCTTGATTAATGCGAATGTATAGATTATTTTTAAAGAAAATTTGTTTTATTATAAAAAAAATATTTTGACAAAAAAATGAGTTTGTTTGATTTGAGTAATTATTTAAAAATGTGAGTTTTAGGACAATCAAGTTGTACAACTCGTGTCTCAAAAATTTAAAGATTAAAAAAGATGTCACACCTAAATTAATCAAATTTTAAAAGTCGATTTTGGGTTAATTTAAAATCGAGTGTTAGAACTATCAAGTTGTCACAACTTGTGTCCTAAAAGATTATAAAGATGTCACATCTAATTAATCAATTTATATTAAATTTCGTATATTTATTTATTTGTGAAGATGACTTTTAGAACTATCAAGTTGTCCCAACTTGTGTCAACTCAAAGACTAACAAATATCATATCCAATTAACCTTTCAATATTTGATTATAATTTTATATTTGTTTTCTTTATAAGAACTTAAAAAAATTGATTCTAAATGTTAAATAAATTTAAATGATTCTACGAAATAAAGTTAGTAATAAACACAAAAAACAAAATAGCAACAAACGAAATATATGACCTGATAACAACAAAACATTTTAATAATAGAACAAAAAAATACTAATTACAAGTGTGAGTCTCTTTTAAAATAATAAGTGATTGAACATAATTCATTTTAATATTAAATAGCACCACCCAAAAAGTAAAATTTGTTATAACAGAAAATAAATGATATTTATTGCTAGTTAATTATATTCATAATTATTAATACTAATCAGAACTATTTATGTTAAATGTAATAAATATAACAAGACATTTAATTAAATAGAATAAAGACAATAATAATGTGTAGTTAATGTGCAGTTGTGCAGTTGAATAGAGGAACATCTGGAACAAAGGCATTGCAGTCAAGAAAGCATGGCCGTTATGACCAAACAGTCTTTCGAAAAGCATTGCAGTGAAAACAAATTTCAAATTTCCAACCCACAACACACAAAAATCATCTCAAACAAAAACACCACCAACCATTCCAACCTTTACAAACACAAAATCTCAACCAAACCACCATTTACACGTAACAAAATCTCATCTTTCATAAGTTTATATTTTTTCATAATATTATACGGTTTGAATGAAGATCAAAGCTATGTGCGGCTGCGGTTCTCTTTTCGTCAGTGGTGTTAAAATGGGTTTGAGTATACTTATGGGTATGAATCTTTCTTCTGTTTTGCTTTGTTGTGTAATAATATGTTTATTTCAAAAGAAAAAAATGAATAAATAAAAATAACTCTCCCTTCTATACTTTTTATCTTTTTTAGTCTCCGGTCTATTTAAAAATTCCTCCCTCTATTCCTTGATTTTTTTTGTCTCAATTTATAGGTAAAACAATGAATGTTTCTGTACATTAGATCAATCTGAGCTCTAGATTTTGTAATTTTTTGCAACAAATTTTATTTTGCATTGTTTTCTAACAAATGATTAAGGAAAGAATGTCTTTTAACTTTTCTATTGAGTGCGTTACAATAAATAATTTCTTTATTAAGATAAAAAATAAATCAGATGAGTCAAAGAACTGGTTTGTAACATGTTTATAATAGGGATGTTAATAAGACAAAGAAGATAAAAGAATGTGAGAGTAGAAAATGTAATGTAAAAAAGTTGGTGATTGGCAAAATAAAAAAAAAAATGTAAAAAAAGTTGGTGATCGGCAAAATAATAAAAAAAATAAAAATAAGTAAATAAAATAAAATAAAAAAATAAAAAAAACATGGTCATAGTTGGATTAGGGATAGATGGTTGATCGACATAAATAAAAAGCATGATCGTCTTCGGATTGGTTGCCGATACGTAGATCGACATAAATAAAATTATCGTTTTTGAGTTGGTTACTGATGCGTTAATCGACATAAATAAAAATAATGTGATCGTCTTCGAATTGGTTGTTGATGCGTAAATCGACATAAATAAAATCATTGTCTTCGAGTTAGTTACTGATGATGTGATCGCCATAAATAATGTGATCGTCTTGGGATTGGTTACCGATGCGTAGATTGATATAAATAATGTGATCGTCTCGGATTGATTACCGATGCGTAGATCGACATAAATAAAATGATGACCATAACCAAACATGTAAGTCCATAGGGTAAATAAAGATAGAGAAATGTGTTGTTTTATATATATATATATATATATATATATAATAAAATAAAATAAAAAGGAAACATGTTTATGGTAGTTGCAGTGCAAACTTATAATGAACAATGTGACACAAAGGTTGTTGAGTATATGTAAAATATGAATGAAGATGCATAGGTCATGTGTGAATACTTGAAAAATGTAAGATCCATGCAATGTAGATAAATTCTTGCTTATTTTTTTTTGGTTCTCCGATCCTTATGCGACTTTAGACGCCTACGAGATTCAACGGATCAATGAAAATAACAATCATTCTTTGCATGACTCTAGTATATCTTGTGTGATCTCCCTTTTTTTTTCAAGGTGAATTAAATGTGCATTTTAAAATGACTATTTTTTTTAGACACCCCATATATGTTGAGAATCTATTGAGTTCCCGTGTATATATTTTTTAATACAAAATAATTAAAACTTTTATTTTTATTTTTATATTTACACATATTTCAAAATCCAACATTTATTATCATAAAATAATTTTTTTTTAAATGTTAGAACAAACAACCATGAGACTAAATTAGTATAGAAAGAGTGTGTAAGGTACATCATCGAATGACAATATTGGAAAATGTACATTCATTATATTAGGAACAAAACAATTGGGGTTACAATGTATGTAGGAGTATGTTTAACTTTAGTTTGAGAGACAACAAACGTTAGTCATTCTTTTAATTTAGGACTCATGTTGGTCAGCTTCTAAGAATAATAACTACCCCATTTGAGCATCTTGATCCTTTTTGTTATCCCTAACTTTTGCATGGACCACTCTTCCAAGTTTTCAATCCATCGGGATGCTCTAATTTTTGTCTAAGTCGCCTTTTCAGGTTTTCAACCTAGCGAGCCCAATTTTCAATGATTTTCATTTTTTTTAAGCATAATATTTCTTGACTAAATCTGAGTTTACTGGAAGTAGAAGCTCATCTCCATCCATTTCTACAAGTATTAGGGCTCCCTCAGAGAAATCTTTTTTCACAACATATGGTCTCTCGTAGTTCAGAGTCCACTTTCCCCTAAAATCCTTTTTTATGGGCAATATTTTCTTTAACACTAAGTCTCCTTCTTGAAACTCTCGAGGACAAACTTTTTTCTCGTATGCTTTTTTAAGTCTTCTTTGATATAGTCGACCATGGCACACAACTATCCTTCTTTTTTCTTCTATGAGATTCAATTGGTCAAATCGTGACTGAACCCAATCTGATTCTTCTAGCTTTGTTTCCATCAAGACTCTAATCGAGGGAATTTCAACTTCAATGGGAAGCATCGCTTCCATTCCATACACCAATGAGAAGGGAGTTGCCCTTGTTGAGGTGCGAACAGAAGTTCTATAGTCATGTAATGCAAAGGGAAGCATTTCATGCAAATCCTTATATGTCTCTACCATCTTTTGTATGATTTTCTTGATATTCTTATTTGCTGCTTCTATAGCCCCATTCATTTTTGGGCAATATGGCAAATAATTATGGTGCTGAATTTTGAAACTATCACACAACTCCTTCATCATTTTGTTATTCAGATTGGTCGCGTTATTAGTGATAATCTTATTTTGTAAGCCATATCGACAAACCAATTCTCTTTTGATGACTCTAACAACCATTCTCCTCGTCACATTGGCGTAAGAAGAGGCTTCAACCTATTTTGTGAAATAATCAATAGCTACTAGAATAAATCGGTGCCCATTTGAAGCCTTTGGCTCGATGTGTCCAATAACACCCATCCCCCACGATGAAAATGTCCATGGTGATGTTAAAACATTTAAAGAGGTGGGTGGTACATGTACTTTATTAGCATAGATTTGACATTTATGACATATCTTTACGTAACTAAAACAATCGAACTCTATGGTCAACCAATAGTAGCCAGCTCTTAAGATTTTTTTTATCATTGCGTGCCCATTTGCATGAGTTCCGAAAGAACCTTCGTGAACCTCTTGGATGATTTTCTCCGCTTCCCCTTTATCCACACATCTGAAGAGAACCATATCATAATTTCTCTTATAAAGCACATCGCCATTTAAGAAGAAGTTCGTTGACAGCCTCTTTAAAACCCTTTTGTCGTTCTCTAAAATACCCAATGGATATTCCTTATTCTTAACATATGATTTGATATCATAAAACCATGACTTGCCGTCAAAATCTTATTTTATTGATAAGCAATATGCATGTTTATCTCTTTGTTGAATTTTTATGACCGACACGTCCTGACTAGTGCTTATTTTCAACATTGACGACAATGTGGCCAAGGCGCCAGCTAATTGGTTTTCTTCTCGAGGGATATGGTGAAAAGTAATCTTCTCAAAGTGTTTTGTCAATTCTTTGATATGGGTGTGGAATCTCGTGTTTCCCACTCTCCTTTCATTTGATGGAAGACCAACAATGGGTCTCCATATACCTCAAGAAATTTTACCTTTGATTCAATAGCTGCTTTAATTCCCATAACACATGCCTCATATTCCGCAATATTGTTTGTGCAATCAAAACACAACCTAGCTATAAACGGAGTGAACTGGTTCTTTGGGTAAATCAAAATGGCCCCAACTCCATGCCCTAACATGTTAAAAGCACCATCAAACACCAACGTCCATTTTTCTTTATTAAATGATTCAGTCTCTTCAAATAAAGTCATTATGCCTTCATCGGGGAATTCACAGTACATTGATTGATAATCTTCTACAAGTTGTTGGGCCAAATACTCTATTAGTGCTCTTCCTTTGATAGCTTTTTGTGTAACGTATACTAAATCGTATTCTGATAACAACATCTGCCAACGGGCAATCTTTCCAATAAAAGCAGGTTTCTTAAATATGTACTTAATTGGGTCCATTTTAGACACCAAACAAGTTGACATAACATGTATTGCCTCAACTGATGAGCAGCTCATGCCAATGCACAACATGTTCGTTCAAGCAGTGAATATCTTGTTTCACAATTGGTGAACTTTTTGCTCAAATAAAAAATAACATGTTCTTTCCTACCAGATTCGTCATATTGCTCTAGTACACAATCCATTGACTCGTCAAGTATTGTTAAGTACATAATAAGCGATTTCCCAAGAACAAGAGGCACTAAGGTTGGAGGTTTTGATAAGTACTGCTTAATCTTTTCAAAAGCTTTTTGAAAATTCTCATTCCATTCAACTTTTTTGGTCTTTGTGCAATAATTTGAAAGTCGGCTTGCATGTACCGGTGAGATGCGATATAAACCTGACAATGTAATTCAATCTACCCAAAAAGCCACAAACTTCTTTTTACATGCGTGGAACCGATATTTCTTGTATTGCTCTTACTTTATCTGGGTCCACTTCTATCCCTTTTTGGCTAACGATAAACCCAAGTAACTTGCCTGAACTTACACCAAAAGTGCATTTAGCAGGATTTAAATGGAGTATGAAATTTCTTAGTCGCACCAACAACTTTTGAAGGTTAACAACATGATCTTCTTCGGTCAAAGATTTTGCAATCATATCGTTCACATAAACCTCTATTTCCTTATGCATCATGTCATGAAGCAAAGTTACCATTGCTCTCTGATAGGTTGCCCCGACATTCTTCAATCCAAATGACATCACTTTATAATAGAAAGTCCCCCATTGTGTGATGAATGTAGTTTTATCCATATCTTCGGGAGCCATCTTGATTTGATTATAACATGGGAAACCATCCATGAAGGAGAAAAGAGAATATTGGGTAGTGCTATCTACTAGGACATCAATGTGAGGCAAAGTAAAATCATCTTTAGGACTAGCTTTATTTAAATTCCGATAATCAACGCACATTCGAACCTCTCCATCCTTTTTTGGAACTGGGATAATCTTAGCAATCCATTGAGGATATTTTGCTACTGCTAGGAAACTAGCCTCAAATTTCTTTTTGAACTCTTCTCTAATTTTAAGTGACATATCAGTCCTCATCCTCCTCAATTTTTGTTTAATTGGAGCACATTCAGGCTTGAGTGGTAGCTTGTGTTCAACTATGTTAGTATCTAGCTCAAGCGTATCCTGATATGACCATGCAAAGACATCCACATAATCAATAAAAGTTTAACCAACTTTTCTCTTTCACTTTCTTTCATAAACATACCAATTTTAACTTCTTTCTTATCATGTTCAGTCTCTAAATTGATCACCTCAAAAGGTTCTTGATAGGGTTGGATTATCTTAGCTTCTTGTTCAATTAACCTTTCTAGTTCTGGGGGAGGCTAACAATTGTCTTCACAATCCTCATCAACATGATTAATTGGGCTGTCAAAATTACAAGAAAGGGTTCTAGCGCTGTTATTTTGATAATAAGTACATAATTGAAATACATATGCCCTAATTAGTTATCTTTATAGCCTTGGGCAGAGCAAAATGAGTTGAAATACATAATTATTTTGAACATGAATTAACAAACACTGGAAACTCGATGATCTTCCATTTATTGAGACTGCTGTTTGGAGGACAAGGGTACACCACTTTGAGGGTATCATCATCAACATGATCCTTTTCTACAACAACCACCTGATCAACATATATTATTCTGGCGCTTTGAGATGTTTGGTGAATGTCACAAATAGGAATCTTTTGTGAATTTGGTATCCGATTTTCCATACGAGTCATCTTGCTTTCCAATTTTTTCTTCATAATCTTTTCTTAGTCAGCTTTAGTAGGTACATATCCCAAACCGTACCCATTGTTCTTTTCAGGTATATCCAACAATTTTCCCAATTTAACATAAACTACTCCTTCCAACATCAATTTGGTAGACTTTAAGGAGGTGGTAGACAACGTTGGTTCTTTTAAAGGAGATCATTCACCATGAAGACAGCATTGGTGATTTCTAATGCTTGAAAGGAAGTCTCTATGGCTTCCTCCGTGTCTTCAATGTAGCCCATAGAAGATAGATGACTCACTATCATATCTTCTTCCCCGGATATTATCACCAACTTATTGTTCAATATAAACTTCAGCTTTTGATGGAGAGTGGATGTCACTGCTCCAGCAGCGTGAATCCACGGTCTCCTTAAAAGGCAATTGTATGCCAACTTAATATCCAACACTTGGAAGGTTATTTCAAAGTTATGGGGTCTGATTTGAATCAGCATGTCAATCTCACCAACAACTTGTCTTCTGGATCCATCAAATACTTTCACCACCAAAGCACTCAGCTTCAAACAGACTCCATCAACAAATAGTTTTGATAGTGTTGATTTAGGCATGACAAGCCTCTATAATCTATATTTGAAGCACATGCACATAATGATCAAAAGGTTTTTGTTCAGGCTGTAACGTGGCCAAGGTAAGGGTGAGACAATCTTAAGGAGACTAGTGCTGAAAAATCAAAGAGGATAAATGAGTAATGATTAAGAGAGAAAAACAACATTAAGAAATAACTCAACAAAATATCATTAACTTTTATTTTCACACTCTCTTTGCTCACAACACAATCATTTTTCCTCATTTTATTCCTCATACTTTTTTTTTCTTCTTTTTTTTTGTTTTGTTTTTATAACCCTCAAATTTAAACAAACAAGTTTAGCACCCCCGCACTTATTGAAGGAAATACTCCTTTATCTCCCAAGATTGGATGAATTCATTGTTTTTCACGTTTAGGCTTATAATGAGTTATATAGCAAAGAATGGGATAATAGACTCAAAGGGGATTAAAAAAATGGAAAATTGTAGGGTAGGCATATTTTCCTAGTAGCTTAATCAAAAGGGCCTAGATCATTTCAATATATGCATGTGGACAAGAGTCAGGTCAAGTTTTGACGTAACTAGCAATCATGAGTGAGATAACACACAAGAAAAAAAAAGATGGAAAAATTGTATTCCATTCATAATAAGGCTCAAAAGTCTCTCAAAGGTTAATGACTTATCACAAATGGTACACAATTTAACATTTTAATCCAATTTATTTTACCAAGAATACAAAGATACTATCCAATCATGCCAGTCCAAACAAACTCTCAATATTTACAACCATAAAATCTGATGAAATAGCATGCAATGCAATGTCCATTTTTATTTATTCAAATGAGCTTAAAAAAATGGATAATTGTAGGGTATGCTTATTTGGCTGGTAGCTTAATTAGAAACAAATGCCTAGATCATTTCAATATATGCATGCGAACAAGAGTCAAGTCAAATTCTGGCGTAACTAGCGATCATGAGTGAGATAACACATAAGAACAAAAAAAAAGTATTCCATTCATAATAAGGCTCAAAAATCTCACAAAGGTTAATGACTTATCACAAATGATACACAATTTAGCATTTTAATCCAATTTATTTTACCAAGAATGCAAAAATACTATCTAATCATGTCAGTCGAAACAAACTCTCAACATTTACAACCATAAAATTTGATGAAAATGCATGCAATGTCCATTTTTATTTATTTTTTATTTATTTGTTATTTTTTATTTTTGAAATTATAATAATTTCAAATATAACAAATAAAATCCTAAATAATACCCCCACACTTAAATTACACATTGTCCTCAATGAAATTAACAAGTATAAAATAAGAGTAAGGAAATGGAGCTCCTTGTTCTAACATCAGTGTAGGTGGACTTTTCCGAGGAGAGTTCTTCTATGGTAGCATCTTCAAGCACAAAGTTCTCATTGAATAGTTTGAGGCGTTCTCCATTTACTTTGAACAATTTCTCGGTGTTTTCACTTTTTATTTCCACTACACCATGAGGAAAAATGTTAGTAACAACAAAAGGGCCAATCCACTTCGATCGAAGTTTCCTAGCCATAATTTTCAGATGGGAGTTGAACAATAAATATTTTTGGCCAATAGAAAATTTCTTCCTAGAAATCATCTTATCATGAAAATACTTATTTTTCTCCTTATAGATCCGAGAGTTCTCATAAGCTTCAAGTCTAAGCTCTTCAAGTTGTTGCAATTGAAGCTTTCTCTCCAAACCTGTTTTCTCCATCTCAAGGTTACAACTTTTGACCGCCCAATAAGCACGGTGCCCTATTTCCACTAGGAGGTGGCATGCCTTACCAAACATAAATCAATAAAGTGTTAAGACAAACTCTATATTTAAAGTTTTGATGAAAATAAACAAAGGTTAATTAAGAATGTTAATTGTGATTCTAAAAATGTTATGTTAATTTAACTTGTGCTTTTGAGTGAAGTTAATTAAAGAACATAATAAAGCAAAGCAAAGAAAAACAGCTCAAAACTGAAACAAGATCATTTTGGACAAAACAGAGAACGATCTCCAGATTCAAGATTGATCGTCACAGAATCTTGACCAATCAATCTCCACCAGTTTAACAAAGCCTTTGCCTCTGAATTTTATACCAATATCATCAGTACATGGCAAGGAACAAATAGGATTCTTCCTAGTACAAGAAGGTTCTCGAATCATTCAAATAAAAGAACTCGAAACAGACCAGTTGAAACAGTTTGAAACCACTTAAATCAAACTGTCAAGAAAGTTCGATCAACCTTGGTATATGTTAAGACATCCAGAAAGATCAAAACAGGAACTCCAGATTGATCATTAAATCTCCAGAAAGATCAAATTGACAGATCAAGATTGATAATCAATCTTTGTTTTCTGCAAAATTACAACAGTGCTCTGTTTACTTCTGCAATGGCTTATAATCTTTCTCCAAACTATTTTTGATAGAATCAAAGGCTCCAAATCGAAGTTGTAGCATCAAAGATTAAGTGAGAAGCTTCAAAGACCCTTAAACTAGAAGAGAAAACTGATTAAGCAAGGCTGTAACAGACTCAGTCAAATCAGTTTCAAATTATTCAAAGGCTGGATTATTGTATCTCATATATTGGTTTTGGTCAAAAGTAACAGAGCACTACCAACAGCTCTTTTTGACCCTTATTTATTGCTTCTAAACACCTATAAAAGGAAGGCCAATATCCAGAAATTAAGCAAGAAATTCAAGTGTTGTCAACTCCCATAATCATTCACACTCACATACTTGAAGTTCTCAATATTCACAAAGAAGAAGCAGTTCTAAATTTCAACATCAGATTGCGTGATTACTACTGATTTCTTTGTAAAGAATCGAATCTCAAACAAGAGTTGAGACATCTCAGATTCTATCAAAACAATCTTATTGTAAAAACTCAAACTATAAGAGTTTTATTATAGTTTGTTTAGATTGTATTAAATCCTATCAAAGTTAGATAGGTGTTGCATTTACTTTCTGGGTGGAAAGTAATAGAGATTGAAACAGATCAAGGTTGATCTGAACTAGGTGCTGTAAAATCAAGAAGGTTCTTTGTTTTAAACACTTAGTGGAAAATCTCACAGTGTGAGGACTGGACGTAGCCCGAGTTGGGTGAACCAGGATACATCTTTGTGTGGTATTCTCTATCTTATCTCTTTATTTATTAAGCTTGATTGATTAACTAGGATAAAACAAACTAATTTTCTGTTTTGTAAGCTAACCAAAAACGTTCTCCGTTTTATAATAAAAACCAAGAACGTTTTTTCGTTTTCTGTTTTCTTAACCAAGATCATGCTTGAGTTAAAACTTGAGTTTATTTCAGGAATTTTTAAATAGATATATTTACAATTCAAACACCCTTCTTTGTAAATCGACATTGCTACTTCAATTGGCATCAGAGCTCGGTCTCTAGAAAGAGTAAAAACACCTAACAAGTACTAGAAAAAAGATCTAGAAGAATGTCGAAAGCAAAGTACATTGTTGAAGGAGGATCGTCAAACAGACCACCATTCTTTGATGGATTGGATTACTACTTCTGGAAAAATAAGATGCAGTTGTTTCTAAAGTCTCAAGATACAGGGATGTGGCGCATCATTACAGATGGAGACTTCATACCAAGGGTTGATCCAGATGACTCCAACTCTGCCATGAAGAAAGAAACAGACTGGACAGCTGATGATAAAACTAAGGTACTTCTAAATTTTAAAGCTCATTTATTCTTATCATGTGCTTTAAGCAGGGAGGAAAGTGAAAGAGTAGATGAATGCACAACTGCAAAAGAAGTTCGGGATACACTGCAAACTCATCATGAAGGAACAAGCCATGTCAAAGAAACTAGGATATACATTGGCATAAGGAAATTCGAACTGTTCGAAATGCAAGAAGGAGAAACCATTGATGAAATGTACTCAAGATTCACAACAATAGTAAATGAAATGCGTTCTCTTGGCAAAGCTTACACAGTTCAAGAAAGAGTAAGAAAGATCATGAGGTGTCTTCCAATTATATAGACACCAATGGAAACAACTATAAGCCAAGCCAAGAACCTTGAATCACTTCCCCTAGAAGAATTAATTGGAACATAAAGAGCACATGAAGTACTGCTACAAGAAGAAAAACCAATCAAGAAGGGAAAGGAAATAGCACTACAAACAACCCAAGAAAAAATCACAGCACAAATAGAGGAAGAACCAGAAGAAAACGAACAAGAAGATGCTAATGAAATTGCTCTTCTCACCAGAAGAATACAGAGAATGATGAGAAGAAGAGATCAAATCAAAAAGGGATTTCAAAACAAAAATCCCAAAACAGAGGTGGACAAAAGCCAAGTCACATGTTTTGGATGTAATAAATTAGGACATTACAAAGTAGAATGTCCCTCAAACAAAAATCCACCAAAACGACTTCCTTTCAAAAAGAAATCAATGATGACAACATGGGATGATTCAGAAGAATCAGAAACTGAAGAAGAAGAAGAAGAATAAGCTAACATGTGCTTAATGGCAAGAACAAAGGAAGATAAGGTAATAAATTCTGAACCCTGTTATTTATGTAAACACATGGGAAAAGAATTTGATAACTTGTTAAATGACTCAAATCTCCTTATTCAAAAATGTAGTTTCTTAAAAGAACAATTTCATAAAGGGAAAGAAGAAAAAGAAGAAAGTCAAGCTCAAAATAATATGCTCAAAAATATTATTCAAGAGCTAAAAGAAACGAAGAAACAAAATTTTGAAAAACCAGAAGGTCAAGAACGTTCTGCTATGAAAACGGAGAACATTCGCCTTAAAAATGAAAATGAACTTCTTAAAATAGATTTATTAAATTTCAATAAAGCTACTGAAACCTTTCATAAAATTATGGGATCTCAAATAGGAATCTTTGATAAAGCTAGCCTTGGTTTCAATCAAATTAAAAAAACAAAATTGTGTGAAAGTTTCTTTGTCCCAGAAAGAAAGGAAGAAAGATGCAAAACCAGATGCTCATATTGTAAAAAACTTGGACATCTGAAATTTGCTTGCTATTTTAGAAAAAGAGATGAAAAGATTGAAAGTAAAAAGGTGATTAAGAGATTGAAAAGATCATTCTGTCAAACCTGTTTTGAAAAAATTGCAAAAAGAAGAACACTCTCCAGACTGCTTTCAAAACGGAGAAAGTTCCACAACGAAAGTTGAACTTTCTCCAGAAAAACCAGAAAATGGAGAACGATCTGCAAATGTTTTCAAACCAAGTTCAAAATCTTCTGAAACCCAGATTATTAAATCATTTTCGAAATCAACAAGTAAATATTCAGCTGGTTTAAAAAACTATCAAAAAGGGACGATATGTTATCTTAAGAAGAAAGAAAATTTCAAAACTAACTCTCAAGGACCCAAAACAAAGTGGGTACCTAAGGCTGAAATAATATCATATGCAGGTTGGATTTCCAAATGTAAGGAGAAAGTCTTTGTTCTTGGAAAGTGGTTGTTCAAGACACATGACAGGAGATAAAAACTGCTTTACAACATTCATCCAGAAGGATGGAGGATCGATTACTTTTGGAAATAACAACCAAGCTTAGATTAAAGGTAACAGAACCATTGGTAAGACAAACTTTGCTCAGATAACTGATGTTCAATATGTGGAAGATTTAAAGCACAATTTGTTAAGCATAAGTCAGCTATGTGACAATGGATGTGAAGTCATTTTCAAACCAAATGTATGTGAAATTAGAAAAACTAAAACTGGAGAAATTCTATTTTCTGGAAATCGAAAGAAAAATTTATATGTTTTGTATCTTGAAGAACTACCTAATGAATCATGTTTTATATCAATCAATAAAGATAAATGGATATGGCATAAAAGAGCTGGGCATATCAGTATGAAAACCATTTATAAAATCTCAAAATTAGATCTTGTTAGTGGATTACCCAAACTTAACTTTGAAAAAGATAAAATATGTGAAGCATGTGCAAAAGGAAAACAAGTCAAAGGTAGTTTTCATTCAAAAGACTTTGTAACAACAAACAGAACTCTTGAACTACTTCACATAGACCTCTTTGGGCCGGTCAAAACAACAAGTCTAGGAGGAATGAAATATGGTTTTGTTATTGTTGATGACTTTTCAAGATTTACCTGGGTTCTGTTTTTGAAACAAAAAGATGATGCATTTGAAGCATTTAAAATATTTTGCAAAAAAGTTCAAAATGAAAAAGAATCCAACATCATTTCTTTAAGAAGTGATCATGGAGGAGAATTTATAAATGCTTTTTTTGATGAACTTGGCATTTCTCATAATCTTTCATGTGCAAGAACTCCACAACAAAATGGAGTTGTTGAACAAAAAAATAGAACACTACAAGAAATGGCAAGAACCATTTTAGAAGAGTCAAATGTTGAAAGATATTTTTGGGCTGAAGCGGTAAACACATCTTGCTATATTCTAAACCGTATATCCATAAGAAAGATCATCAACAAAACCCCATATGAAATTTGGAAAAATAGAAAATCAAACATCTCTTACTTTCATATCTTTGGTTGTTATTGTTACATTTTAAACAACAAAGATCTCATTGGAAAGTTTGATGCAAAATCGGATAAAGCAATCTTTCTTGGTTACTCAACTGATTCTAAAGGATATAGAGTGTTTAACTTAAGAACTAATGTTGTAGAAATAAGTATGCACATACTATTTGATGACTTAGATATAAGTAAAAAATATGAGGAAGAGGAAATTCCAATCAAAATACAGCAGCAAAATAGTTTGCAGAAAACAGAGATTGATAAACAATCTCCGTTTCATTCTCCACCAAAAAGCTGGAGAACGACTGAAGATCATCCTCAAACCCAGATCATTGGAGACACGGCTGATGGGATTAGAACAACAAAATCATTCAAGAATGATGAGAACAACATGGAAATGATATCTCATGTCGAACCAAAATCAATCAAAGAAGCCATTATTGATCAGTCTTGGATAATTGCCATGAAGGAAGAACTGCTGCAGTTTGAGAAAAATGAAGTCTGAACCTGATACCTGATCCATTAGATCAAACAATCATTGGTACACGATGGGTTTTCAGAAACAAACTAGATGAAGAAGGCAAGGTTATCAGAAACAAAGCAAGATTAGTAGCTCAAGGTTACAATCAACAAGAAGGTATATATTATGATGAAACCTTTGCTCTAGTTGCAAGGTTAGAAGCTATTCGTATACTTCTTGCATATGCATCTCATAAACTTATTAAATTGTTTCAAATGGATGTTAAAAGTGCATTTTTAAATGGATTCTTAAATGAACAAGTCTATGTAAAACAGCCCCTAGGTTTTGAAAATCAATCAAAACCAAATCATGTTTTCAAACTCACCAAAGCTCTATATGGTTTAAAGCAAGCACCAAGAGCATGGTATGAATGATTGAGTTCATTCCTAATAAAAAATGGATTCTTGAGAGGAAAAATTGATACTACATTATTTAAGAAAACAGAAGAGAATGACTTACTCATTGTTCAAGTATATGTTGATGATATCATTTTCGGATCAACAAATGAAAAAATGTGTGAAGGTTTTTCAAAACTTAAGCAAAGTGAATTTGAAATGAGCGTGATGGGAGAATTAAGGTACTTTCTTGGTTTACAAATTAAACAACATGAAAACGACATTTTTATTAGTCAAGAAAAGTACATTAAAGATTTGTTGGTCAAATACAACATGAATGAATCAAACATCATGACACTCTCATGCATCCATCTTCTTCTTTAGAGAAAGATGAAAATGGCAAGTCTGTTTCTGAAAAAGAATATCGAGGAATGATTGGCTCTTTGCTTTATCTAACTGCTAGTAGGCCTGATATAGTATTCGCAGTAGGATTATGCGCTCGATATCAATCAGCACCAAAAGGATTATGCGCTCGATAGAAAATTCTGGATAAAATCTGCTTCTGCAGAAAACGAAGAACGTATCGATCTCTGTTTTTTAGATATCAGTCTCCATTTTGACAACCAACATTCTCCTCCGAGTCGTCACGTTTCCTCACAAATCAAAAAGGGAAATCTTTGCATTTAATGCACGTGTCTCTTTACCTGTAAAAGAGAAACTGACACAGCACTCTTGCCCCCAAAATTCTCTCCTTCTTCCCAAGATAATCATTGTCCTCCTCACGTTTCTGACAATTGTCCTTCTCTTTAACCACTCCATCTTCTTTTCCTAAAAAACAACAAACAAAACCTTTAAACCTCTCATCTTCTTCCTCCAATCTCTCTCACTCAGACTTCTCAACTCCCAAGCCATGGCACGCACAAAACAATCTGCAAGAAAAAATGCTTATCCATGTTCACCATCTTCATTATCCCCATCATCTGATTCATTTCAACGCTCACCTTCTCCACCACCACGACCAACTCCACCACACATCTCCTCTGATACTTCGTTTTCTGATTATCTTTCATCATCCCCTGAAACTAACCCTAATAATCTTCCTATCAATCCCAATCCCATATCCACTATTCTTCCACCACTATACACATGTCCTCCTCCTAATATTGATAGAGTTCATCCTCATCTAAGAAAACCTATGATACCAAAAAGACGCTCCATGAGAGTTCAATCTGGCAATGGAACTTCCAAAGCCAAAACAAAAAAACCCTTTTACTTCATCATCTTCGATTCCGAGACTGATGACTCGTCTGAAACTCCTCCTCCCACAACCGTTAAAGAAAAAACACAACCCAAATCCATCACTCCTTCAAAATCTTCATTCTCTTCCGAATCCTCTCAATCAACTCCTCCAAATAAAAAAAGGAGATTGATCAAAGAAATATTTTCCTCTCTCCCAAAATCATCTCAACCTTCAACTCAATCCAAAAATACCATGAAAACTATAACCACCATGACCATTGCCCAATTTATAGCCAGAAACAAACTCAAAAAACCCCAAAGAAAGAAAATGCTTGCACCCAAACAAAACCTAAAATTCAATGAAACAGCTTCTCCAGAACAGTCTCCATCTCCAAATTGTTCCCCTGTTCCAAATCCATAACGTTCTACAAATCAAGAATGTTCTCCAGTAAGTATCCCCTCACGCTCTCCACAAAGAGAACGTTCTCCACATTAAGAACGTTCTCCTACTCCTCCAATCTCTCCTTCAGAACCTTCTCCAAATCCAGAAACTTCTCCACTTTGTACACCAACCCCATCAACAAAAACCAAACGTTCTCCAACACCAGAACATTCGTCTCCATCCACTTCTGAAACTTATGAACCATCTCCACCTACCAAAAAATCCAAACCAAATACATTACCTCTGATTTCCCCCAAAAACTCCAAACTTTTCAAAGATAAATGGGCTCAACGCCCAATTGGAATCGGTCGAGTTTTGGTCTTTGACAAACTCATTGTTGATGGTAATGTTGTCCAGCATCACACTGATGCTCTTGGCTGGACTTCATTCTTACGAACATCTGAGTGTTATTACCCTGATGTTGTATGAGCATTCTACTGCAACGCAAAAACCTTTTCTGATAAATCCCTTATCATATCCACGATTAAGGGAATTGAGATCCATCGAACCCCAGACATCTTGGCCTCTATTCTTCAACTACCAACAGAAGGACCATCTGTGTTTGGCAACCAGTGGGTATTCAGCTCTAAAACTGAAAGAGACTGAAGTCCTTTCTGATTTGTTTCAAGAAGGTTCCACCCGCTACCTTTCAACATACCTCAAACCTCTCCCAATGGTTTTCAACAACATGTGTCAGCATACTCTCATCCCTCACTGTGGGAGTCATGAGTATGTCTCTGCCAATGACGCCTTACTCATCTATCATCTCCTCAACTGTAAGCGTCTGAACCTTCCTCATGTGATCATCCAACACATGATTTGTGCTGCTACCAAAGACTACAAGAAAATATCGTTCCTTATGGAATGATATTGACTAAAGTCTTTTGGCATTTTGGAGTTTCCCTCTCATCTGAAAAATCACTCATCAAAATCTCCAAATTTTCCACTACGAATCTGTCCCATATGCGCAAAACACTTTATGCTCAACCGACAACAACAACATCTTCCTTTCCAACATCATTAAAAAGAAAATGATATGCACAACGAAGGACTATCACAATCCCTATTTCCTTCTCACCTTCATCATATAATCAATCATGAGATGCAATTCCATAAACTGCTCCAAAACATTCTCCATCAAACCGAGAACGTTCTCCAGAACATTCTCCATCAAACCGAGAATGTTCTCCAGAACATTCTCCACAAAACCTAGAACATTCTCCAAACAAAATTCCACCTTCATCAACATTCTCTGTTTTTCCTCAACCATCTACCTTATCCTCCACTGATTTCCTCTCATATTCTCAAATCCTTCACTCTCCACCTCATGTCTTTCGAACACTGCTGCTCAATCCACATATAAGTGTCGTGTCACCACTTTTTGTGTCCCCACAAAAACAAGTTCCTCCATTTTTGGTATTAGCCAATTTTTTAACTTTCCAGAAGCTGTTGGCCCATCTGGTAAACCATCCACACCATCTAGACCTCTCCCGTCCTTGGCTACCTACTTTGGAACTGTTCCCTCCATCTCCAGTTCCACCATTCCATCCAACACTGTTGTTGCTGCCACCTCTCAACCAACTATTCACATTCATACTCCTCCTCGCATGAGTGAGCCTTCAAACTCTGATATTATCGCTGCTCTTCAGCCATAATGGCACGATAGCTTCAGCAAGATCATGAGGCTAATCTGTTGAGATCTTGGTTCACAGAACAACTCGCTCCCAAACTGGGAATCGCTCCACCTCCACTTCTTCCTGTCCATCCTCCACAAGTTCCTAACCTAGGAAAATCCTCATCATCTGAAGGATCATCTCCGTCTCTCACATCTTAGTTGTTTTTCCTCCTACCTTTTTGTGTGACAAAGGGGGAGAATTAAGTTAGTTTTCAATCTGGTTTATAATCTTTTTGTATCTAGGATTCTATGCATATGCTTCAAAGCAATATAATATTATATGTATTTCTGTTTAAAATTAAATGAAAACCAGTTTACATCATATGCAAGTTTAAAATTTCTGATAAATTACTTACTGCATAAATTGAAGGGGAGCTTTTAAACTCTTCAACACTTGATATTAAAATCAGAAATAAAATCTAAATTAACATGTTTGTCATCATCAAAAAGGAGGAGATTGTTGAGACAAACTCTATATTTAAAGTTTTGATGAAAATAAACAAAGGTTAATTAAGAATGTTAATTATGATTCTGAAAATGTTATGTTAATTTAACTTGTGCTTTTGAGTGAATTTAATTAAAGAACAAAATCAAGCAAAGCAAAGAAAAACAGCTCAAAACTGAAACAAGATCATTCTGGACAAAACAGAGAACGATCTCTAGATTCAAGATTGATCATCACATCATCTTGACCAATCAATCTCCGCCAGTTTAACAAAGCCTTTGCCTCAGAATTTTATACCAATATCATCAGTACATGACAAGGAACAAATAGGATTCATTCCAGTAGAAGAAGGTTCTCGAATCATTAAAATAAAAGCACTCGAAACAGACCAGTTGAAACAGTTTGAAACCACTTAAATCAAACTATCAAGAAAGTTCGATCAACCTTGGTATATGTTAAGACATTACAAAGACATCCAGAAAGATCAAAACAGGAACTCCAAATCTCCAAAAAGATCAAATTGACAGATCAAGATTGATAATCAATCTCCATTTTCTGTAGAATTACAGCAGTGCTTTGTTTACTTCTGCAATGGCTTATAATCTTTCTCCAAACTATTTTGGCTAGATTCAAAGGCTCTAGATCGAAGCTGTAGCATCAAAGATTAAGTGAGAAGCTTCAAAGACCCTTAAACTAGAAGAGAAAACTGATTAAGCAAGGCTGTAACAAACTCAGTCAAATCAGTTTCAAATTATTCAAAGGCTGGATTATTGTATCTCATATATTGGTTTTGGTCAAAAGTAACAGAGTACTACCAACAGCTCTTTTTGACCCTTATTTATTGCTTCTAAACGCCTATAAAAGGAAGGCCAATATCCAGAAATTTAGTAAGAAATTCAAGTGTTGTCAACTCCCATAATCATTCACACTCATATACTTGAAGTTCTCAATTTTTACAAAGAAGAAGCAGTTCTAAATTTCAACATCAGATTGCGTGATTACTACTGATTTCTTTGTAAAGAATCGAATCTCAAACAAGAGTTGAGACATCTCAGATTCTATCAAAAACAATCATATTGTAAAAACTCAAACTATAAGAGTTTTATTATAGTTTGTTTAGATTGTATTAAATCCTATCAAAGTTAGATATGTGTTGCATTTACTTTCTAGGTGGAAAGTAATAGAGATTGCCTTTATCACTTATGATGGCTCGGGGTATTCCTAACCTGCAAAACATATTTGATCTGATAAAACCTGCAACAACTTTAAAATCATTAGTCCTAGTGGGTATTGCTTCCACCCACTTTGAAACATAATGAACAGCTAGTAAAATATAGACAAAACCAAAAGATACAAGAAAAAGATCCATAAAGTCAATGCCCCATACATCAAATACTTCACAGAAAAACACAGGTTGTTGAGGCATCTCACTCTTATGAGTGATTGTTGTTCCTTCTATTTGGCTTTGTTCACATGTTTTGTAAGTCTCAAAATCATCTTTAAACAAAGTGGGCCAAAAGAGACCCGAGTCTAAGACTTTTCTTGCTGTCCTTTGAGGACCAAAATGTCCCCCAGCTTGAGAGACATGACAAAAATGAAGAATGGATTGAGCTTCATGGTGGGAAACACAACGCCTAATCACCTGGTCACTACAAAATTTCCATAGATATGGATCATCCCACACATAGTATTTGGCATCACTTTTAAGTTTAAGTATTTGTGTTCTAGATGCATCTGCAGGAAAGACTCCAATAACTAGATAACTAACTAAATCAGCAAACCAAGGAATTACCTCACGCAACTGTAGTAGTTGCTTATTAAGGAAGTCATCTTGATTGGGGATGGGGTCCTCATCCATTTCTATTCTACTCAAATGATCTGCCACCAAATTTTCAGCTCCACTTTTATCTGTAATCTCTAAATCAAATTCATTGAGTAACAACATCCACCGGATCAATCTCGGTTTTGCTTCTAGTTTCTTCAACAAGAACTTCAAAGTTGCATGGTCAATAAAAACAACAACCTTCAAACCTAGCAAATATGATCTAAATTTATCAAGTACAAAAACAATAGCTAAACATTCCTTTTCAGTGGTAGTATAATTAGCTTGTGCAAAATCTAAAGTCCTAGAAACATAATAAATAACATGGGAAGCCTTACCAACCCTTTGTGCAAGGACTGCTCCCACTACATAGTTAGACGCATCACACATAATTTCAAAAGGGAGGGTCCAATTGGGTGGTTGAATTATAGGAGTAGAGGTCAGTGCTGCCTTTAAGAAATCAAACGCCTTCTTGCATTTGTCATCAAAGGTGAAACTGACATATTTTTGCAAAAAATTTGACAGCGGAAGAGCTATCTTGCTGAAATCCTTAATAAAGCACCTGTAAAAATCTGCAAGGCCAAAAAAAGAACGAATCTCACGGATTCAATATGGGCAAGACAAATTAGAAATCACATCAATCTTTGCAGGATCCACTTCTATCCCATTTTTAGCTTTCCAATGACTGCTCGTATGCACTAATCCGATATCCAGAGCTCAAGTTATGGCCTATAGAGCGAGAAAGGGTCAAAATGCAAATAATAAAATTATAATTCAATTTCAACCCAAAGTTTAGAAACAAGCTAAAAAATTATTGTAAGCTATAAAGAGCTTTTAAAAAACCACACTAAGAAGCTAGAAACATGTGCCCAAATGCTATGATCAAGCAATTTTAGGCGCTAATGTACATTCCAAGATCACAAACAAAATTGTAGGATACTATGATATATCCTATGATGAATTGGTAAAAAAAGTCATGAAAATTCCACATTCAAAATTAATGGAAAAAAACGCCTCTAAAACATTGCCTTGGATGATACAATGCATTAGACTGCCTCTGCCTCTAGTGGTACAAGAAGGTTTGCCAAAACTGCATATGATTCTTATTCAGTTATGCTCTTAGTGCACCTGTTGAGGTCTGCCTTAGATGAAGCAAAATAGGCTTTGAGAAAGTTTGCCATTGGTGAAGAGACTTTGGGAAAGTTTGCCTCTAGTGAAGAGAATTTGAGACAATCTGCCTCTGGTGAAGAGACTTTGGGAAAGTCTGCCTCTGGTGAAGAGACTTTGGAAATGTCTGCCTTTGATGAAGCCAAATACACTTTGGGAAAGTCTGCCTCCAGTGAAAAGAATTTGGGAAAGTCTGCCTCTAGTGAAGAGACTTTGGGAAAGTCTGCCTCTAGTGAAGAGACTTTTGGAAAGTCTGCCTTTGGTCAATAGACCTTGGAAAAGTCTACCTCTAATGAAGCAAAACATACTTTAGGAAAGTCTGCCTCTGATGAAGCAAAATAGACTTTGGGGAAGTCTGCCTCTAGTGAAGCAATCAAGTTTCTGTTCAAATTGTCTCTGACTAGATGCCTCTAATAATTTTCCTCTGGAGATGAAGCAAGCATTTGACTTTCTCGCCTTTGGTGAAAGTCAACATTATGGAAAAGGCAACGTTATGGCGAAAGTCAACGCCAAGAAAAAATCAATGTTATGGTAAAAGTTAATGCCCATAAAGTCAAGGTTGGGATAAAGTCAACGCATATGGTAAAAATTCAATGTTTGAAAAGTCAATGGATATGGTAAAAGTCAACGCTTTGAAATAGTTAGTGTCTCTAGTAGTCTGCCTCTGGTCATTTACTTCTGCTTCTAATTGTTGCCTCTGATTCAGTAATTGTGCCTCTGACTGCTCTTGCCCCTGGTCCAATAGTCGTGCCTCTGGTGTTCCTGCCTCTGGTCCAGTAATCATGCATCTGATTGCTCTTGCCTCTGGTCAAGAAAACATGACTATGATTTTCCTGCTTATAGTCAAGAAACCATGCCTCTGGTGTTCATACTTCTTGGTCTAGTACATTCTATTTCATCTAAAACTGAATTCCAAAAACACTTAATAAAATTCTAAGTTTCAGTTTTATTCTTAATGGCTAGAATTGAACTCAACGAATATATTTTTGAAGATAGTGAAACACCATGCTAAAGGATAAAGGCAATGTTGCAAAGGCTTCTATAAATAGAATCCGATTCTGAATTCAAACGATACAACCAATCACTATTACTTACAACATTCATTCAAAGTGAAACAATATCAAATTAGCAAGAAAAAATAATGAGTTAGAAAATTGTCAAAATTATCTAAGTGTTTGAGTAAGAAAAATCTGAGATCTTATTCTTTAAAGATCTCTAGTTAGAGAGAAAATTCTGAAACCCAGAAACACTTTTTTTTTTTTTTGCATCCGAGCCTAGTAGTGGATAATTGTGTTCCTCAATGGCTTGATAACACTAAACTGAAAGTTGAGAAGACTTGTTAGAACTTGTAAACTCAGTTCGGTAGTGGCTGATCTTTCTGCATCAACTTGATGGTACAAAGTTGGAGGTGAGAAGATTGAACAAAGTCATTGTGAATAACCAAGCATTCAAGTGTAAGTTCTAAATATAGTGGATTAATTCCTTCAAAGGAAGGAACAGGATGTAGCTACTAAGTTAGTAGTGAACCAGGATAAAATTGGTGAGTAATTTGTTTTATCATTTCAATTTTATCACTTGAGTTTTTTTTTTAAGCCATTCAAAATATTTGCAAAAACTGGAAACACAATTCAAATCTCATTTTCTTGTGTTTCTTGACCAACATTAACTCTTAGGGTTAAGGTTTTGTAGTACGTCAACGATTTGTAGGTTTCAGGTTGGAAGTTCAGAAGACATACTTATAGGGTTAGGTGTGGTGATTTAGGTTTGAATTAGTGGAAAAATCCTAGGGGATTGGACGTAGTTGTCACGTTGGTAGTGAACCAATGTAAATCATGGTGTTTCTTCTTCTGTTCTGTTACTTTTTTTATTGTTGTCTCTGATCTGTTTATATGTTTCCCAAATCAAAATTTTGAAAAGAAGTTTTTAATAAGGCAAAACACAAGTGAATCCCCTTCTTGTGTTTTTGAACCTTCACATGTCTCCTCAAAATCAAAGCCCTCTTCTTGATTATAACCCTTAGCAACAAGCCTTGCTTTATTATGTGTTACGATGCCATTTTCATCAAGCTTACCTAAATACCCATTTGACGCCAATAACATGATGATCTTCGGTTTAGGAACTAAGTCCCAAACTTGATTTCTTTCAAATTAGTTTAATTCTTCATGCATGGCTATAAGCCAATGCTCACCAGTTATTGCATCACCAAAGGTTTTAGGCTCAATTTAAGAAATTGACACAAATTGTGTACTATAGACCTTATGCATACTCCTTTTGAGATATCACTCTTGGCTACATCCAGTCCTTTCACTCAAAAGGATTTAATTTACTAATTCAATAACTTGAATTGCAAAGCACTTGACCCTCCAAGCCAGTCTTCTCAAACAACTTGGCAACCCCAGACTTTTGATGAAAAAAAATACCTTGACTCTACTAGCCAAGTCTTCTCCACAAAATTTGACAAATATCTTCTTTAATCATAAATATGAATCAAAAATTATTTTAGATTTCCTTCTAAAACATTTGACTATATCTTCTTTTCAAATTGGTCACAGATTTTCTTCAATAATAAATCTAAATCAAATATTATTTTAGATTTTATGCAAAAAGATGAATACTCTTTCATACTCGGTTAAGTCAAATATCTTGTTCTCATAAAATAATTTTGTTAACATCAAAACTCTAAGTATAAAGCCAACTTGGTTCCAACAATCTCTCCCTTTTTGATGGTGACAAAACTAGTATTTTTTTTATAACAAGTTTTCCTTATATTTCTTTGACTCTCCCTAACTTAGGGATTCCCCTAAGTCTAAGTATCCCTTTCTCCCCACATTATCAAATATTTTTCTCCCCCTTTTGTCATTAGAAAAAAGACTTGAAAGTAAACTTTTTTTTTTAAATAACATGAATATAACGTATTACAAGCAAATATAAAAACTAATGTAAAATTAGACTACTTTGAAGTTATCATAACATCAGCGGAAGGTAAGGTTTATTTTTTTCTTGATAAAGTCAAACCTATCTTCCACTAGTGGTTTGGTGAATATGTTATCCCATTGGTGTTCAATGTCTACAAATTGAATGTTTAGTACCCTTTTTTGAACAAAGTCCCTAATGAAGTGGTGTTTGATTTCTATGTGTTTATCTCTAGAATGAAGTATAGGGTTTTTGGTTAGGAAAATGGTAGAAGTGTTGTCACAATAAATGGGAATGTTGGCTTCTAGGGTTTTGTAGTTTTCTAGTTAATTTTTCATCCAAAGTAGTTGTGAGCTACAACTAGCTGCTGAAATGTACTCAGCTTCTGTCGTTGAAATGTACTCATCTTCTGTCCTAGAAATGTGCAGTTTCCACTTATGCTTTTTCTGTAAATTTATCTCCAACATAATCAGAATCACAATACCCATTTAGTTTGAACTCAAAAGATTTCTTGTAGAACAAGGTAATGTTGGAAGTGCTTCTTAGGTATCCAATGATTCTCTTAACAATAGTTAAATATGATTCTCTAGGGGCCGCTTGAAATCTTGCACATACACATACACTAAACATGATGTCAAGTCTAGAAATGGTAACGTAAAGTAGGGATCCTATTATTCCTTTATAGGTTTTCTAGTCAACTTTTTGACATGAATCATTTTTTTCAAGTGAACAAGTAAGGTGCATTGTTGCAGCCATATGTTTGCAATCGCTATTCTTTTGTATATTTAGTTTGATGAATGTATTTACCTTTTATACTTTGCTAAATGTGTATCCCTAAGAAGAACTTAAGTTCTCCCATCTTACTCATTTCAAATTCAAGGTACATCAATTTAGAAAATTCTTGGCAAAGAATGCAATTAGTAGATCCAAAAATAATGTCATCAATATAAATATAAATAATAAGAATGTCATCTCCTATTGATTTTCTAAAAAGTGTATTATCTACTTGTCCTCTTTCAAAAAGACTTTTAAGCAAGAAGTTACTAACTCTATCATACCATGCCCTAGGTGATTGTTTCAAATAGATTTCCTAAGTTTAAAAACGTGATTTGGAAATTTAGAACTTCCAAAACTTGAGGGTTGTTTAACATAGACTTCCTCACTTATATAACCATTTAGAAAATCACTTTTAACATCCATTTGAAATAATATAATGTTATTATTTCAGGAAAATAATGTAGAATATAAATAGCTTCTAACCTGACCACTGGAGAAAATGTCTTAGTGTAATCAATGTCACTTGCTGATTGTAGCCTTGTGACACAAGTCTTGCATTGTTTTTTAGCACTTCACCTTTTTATTTATTTTGTTTATGAAAATCCACTTGGTTCCAATAATGTTTTTTTTTTTGGTCTAAGTACTAGATCTAAAACATCATTCATCTTAAATTCATTTAACTCTTCTTGCATTGCAAGAATCCATTCATCATCTTACAATGCATCATCAATAGAGGTAGACCCAATTGATGAGAGTAATCCAAACAAAGTGGCGTCTTTTAGTGATGATCTAGTTCTCAAATGATCACTTGCACTTCCAATTATTAGAGTTTCAAAGATTTGTCATCTTCTTCTGATGTGCTTGTATCCTCTAACTTTTCAGGTTCTTCTAGTTTGTCTGCATCTGCATCCTCTAGTTCCGGTAAACTTGCACTATCATCATCTTGCTTTGATATTTCAAGGTCAATATGTTTTTCATCAAATTTAACATGTATGGGTTCTTCCACAATTTGAGTGTCCCTATTAAACACTATGTAAACCTTAGAACTTTCAGAGTATCCAATGAAGGTAGACTTTTGAGATCTAAAATCAAATTTTCAAAGATTATGTTTGTAACACCCCGATTTTCAAAGCGCGGGTGTATTTTTTTTTCAAAAGAGATTAAAATAAAACAGACGAAAACAAATAAGGAAATACCTTTGGATAAATAATTGAGTCATTATAATTTACAAGCAGCAGAAAAGTTTCTCAAAATACGAATCCAAAGTATTTACACTTCAAAAGGTGGTACATAGACCCCATCATAAATAACATGTCAAACAGACAATATTAGTATAGGTACAGTTTTCCAAATTAAAATACTGCAACCCAAAAAGAAGGACGTCTAGTCCCTATACATCAACCTAATCTGATCATCCTACCAAAAAACTAT
>NC_021165.2:38280728-38335513 GCF_000331145.2 Cicer arietinum
ATGAAATCAAAATAAAGTTCTCAATCCATCAAGTAATACATCACTGACCAAAACATTGATAAATCAATTGAGCAATCGATTATCTAACTCAAAATAAGGGTTTCTACTGAGTCAATCGATTGCCAAATCGATTTGGTCAGTTTTTGCTGAGTTCCTGTGTTGCCAAATCGATTTTGTCAGTTTTGCTGAGTTCCTGACTTAAGGCCAATCGATTTCCAAATCGATTTTCTTAAATGGTTTTGAAAAACAGATTTCAAAATCGATTGGCAAATCGATTTGCCAAATTAGCAAACTCCCTACAACTCATCAAATCGATTGGGAAATCGATTTCCCTGTTTATCCTTCCAAAAATACATAAACTAATCCAATCCCATTCATACACAATCCCCCGTCTTAACACTTATCAATTCCCACCCGATCACCACGACATATTGGGTTTCGAAATAGTTTTACAATCCATCACACTTACACACAATAATCAATTCATAACACTTAGCAATTTCAACACAATTACCACGACAACTCAAATTCAAAACACTCAATCATAAACTTGAATCAAACACGACTCGTGTGCTAAGCACCCTAATGCGATGCGTATATGCCAAAATGCATGGACTCGGAATTCCAAACCAAAACCCTCCTCGAAGGGCCGTAAATCATAATTGTACCCCCTATCGCAGGCCAAAGTACCAATTACGGAGGTGCCACCTATCACGGGTTAGCACGATTTACTAAAAAGTGTAAATCATAAACGTACCATCTATCACGGGTTAGTACTGTTTACCGAGGTGCCACCTATCACGGGTCAGCACGATTTACTAAAAGAAAAAGCGTAAGTCGTAAACGTACCGCCTATCACAGGCCAAAGTACTATTTACCGAGGTGCCACCTATCACGGGTCAGCACAACTTACCAAAACGTAAATCGTAAACGTACCACCTATCACGGGTCAGTACTGTTTACCGAGGTGCCACCTATCACGGGTCAGCACAACTTACCAAAACGTAAATCGTAAACGTACCACCTATCACGGGTCAGTACTGTTTACCGAGGTGCCACCTATCACGGGTCAGCATTAATACTCATTTAACTTAAACGATTTTCACACAAACATTAAGCAAACATAAATATTAAGAGATTCCTCATTCTTAACACTCTTTTAACTTAAACGGTTTTCTCAAACACACATTAAGTAAACCGATATATTAAAAGATTCCCCATTTTTAATACTCATTTAACTTAAACGATTTTCACACAAACATTAAGCAAACATAAATATTAAGAGATTCCTCATTCTTAACACTCTTTTAACTTAAACGGTTTTCTCAAACACACATTAAGTAAACCGAGATATTAAAAGATTCCCCATTTTTAATACTCGTTTAACTCTAATGGTTTTCAAATTCCACACAAAACAAACTCAAACCTATTATCAGATCCAATCCACAACTCCCACCAAAATACATCAATTCATTTCTCCACAGAATCCGACCATACACACAACAAATTTCATCAATATTAATTAAGAACACGTCAAATACGATGAACACAAACCACCACTCAAACACAACAAGTTTCATTTACTCAAAATCATACATAAATGAGTTTTAAATTCATTTTCCACGAAACATTCATCAATGTAACCAAAACCTAACTCTAAGATTTTACCCATAAAGCCTTAGATTCATTTTCCCTCAAATCAATACTCAAACCCTAACAAAATTCTTTTCCCCACAACCACATATAAGTCCCTAAATGCAAACTAGAAGTTTGGAAGGTGCCCTTACCTTCACGTTAGCTTTCACGTGCGAACACGGTACCGCATGTAATTCCAATAAAATCTCCGCTTGCAACGTTGCTTCCAAATTTAGTTCACTAGCACCGTAGCGTGGTAGTGAGCAACTTTCCCTTCTATCTCTTCGCGAAATGAAGCTTAGATCTAGATGAAACGGAGAGGTTTGTGTTTGACGGTTTTAAAATCTCTAACGCCGTTTTTCTTCGTTTTCGAATCAAACAAGAAGAATGAAGTTGAGTAATCTTCTCTTTCACACTCACCAAACCTTGGGTTTCTAATCTTGAAGAAAGGAAGCAAAGAAAACGAAAAATGGTTTGTTAAATTAATGCCTTGTGTTTGTTAAATTACCATTTCACCCGTAACGCATTAAATTCATCGTAAAGATTCACCGCAGTTAATTTAATTTATTTATCGACGAGTAATTTTAATCGGCATCAAAATATCTTTTTGATCATATAAACTCCAAAATATAATTAACTTTGGCTAAAACGCCTCCGAGCCAAAATCCAAAATACACAAAAATACATAAAGTATACTTTAAAATTATGGGTCTTATATTACCACCCCCCTAAAATTAGTTTCGTCCTCAAAACTATGCGTCGATAAATAACTCTGGGTGTTGTTCTCTCATCTTGCTCTCCAGTTCCCAATTCGTGCCGAAATCTGATATGGTCCAATGAATTTCGGAGTCAACTTCTTCGATCTCAATGCTCTACCAACTCCAGTAGTAGGTGTGGCTCTCAGAAATACATGGTCACCCTGTTCGAATTGTAAAAGTCCGCGACGCTTGTCCGCGTAACTCTTCTGACGATCCTGTGAAGTCTTCATTTTCTCCTTGATCTTCCTTACCTTAGATGTAGTCTGTTGCACCATCTCCGGTTCGACAATAATACTTTCACCGTCCTTATACCAACACAAGGGTGTTTGACACTTGTGCCCATATAAAGCCTCATATGGTGCCATTCTGATACTTGCGTGGAAACTATTGTTGTAGGTGAACTCAATCAACGGAAGTACATCATCCCAACTTCCCCTATCATCTAATACTCATGCTCTCAACAGATCTTCCAGGGACTGATTCGTCCTTTCAGTCTGTCCGTCCGTTTGTGGATGGTACGCTGAACTCAATCGTAGTTTCGTTCCCAATGCTTCGTGCAATGCTCCCCAAAAATGTGATGTGAACTTTGGATCACGGTCTGATACAATACTCGATGGTACCCCGTGTAACCTCACAATTTCAGCAATGTAGATCTTTGTTAGCTGATGTACCTTATAGGTGGTCTTTACTGGAAAAAAATGAGCGGATTTAGTCAGTCGGTCCACTATTACCCATATAGAATCATTCTTTCTCCTTGTTTTTGGCAATCCAGTTATAAAATCCATGGAAATGCTGTCCCACTTCCATTCCGGTATATCTAAAGGTTGTAACATTCCAGCAGGTCGCTGATGTTCCACCTTCGCCTTCTGACAAGTTAGACAAATGGATACATACTCCGCTACATGCTTCTTCATTCCTGGCCACCAATAATGCTGTCTCAAATCCTGATACATCTTTGTTGCTCCAGGATGAATACTCAACTTGCTCTTATGAGCCTCTTCTAAGATTGTTTTTCTCATATCTGTAATTCCCGGTACACAAATCCTATTCATTACATCACAAAATATTATCTGATCCAATCTTGAACTCTGTTGTCTTCCCTTGCACTATTAGGTTCCTCTTCTCTTGAATTAAGACGTCATCTTGAGAATTTGCAATGTCTTCAAGTAGTCCACTCGAAATCTTAATCATTCCGAACTTCAAAATTCCTGGTGCAAACTCTACGTTCCAATGTAGATCTCTAAAAGCTTCCCACAACTCTTGTTGTCTGGCCATAATTGTTGAAGACACCGATACACTTCTTCTACTCAAAGCATCAGCCACTACATTGGCCTTCCCAGGGTGGTACTGTAGTGTGAAATCAAAATCTTTGAGAGTCTCCATCCACCGTCTCCGGTGCATGTTCAATTCCTTCTGATCAAACAAATATTTCAAACTTTTATGGTCACTGAACACGGTGAACGTGCATCCATATAAATAGTGCCTCCAAATCTTCAATGCAAAAACAACCGCAGCAAGCTCCAAATCATGAGTAGGATAGTTTCTCTCATGAATCTTCAATTGCCTTGAGGCATAAGCTACAACTTTCTTGTGTTGCATCAGATATCCCAAAATATCTATATATATAAATTATAACTTAACAAATATCCCAAAATATCTAGATATTTGTTAAATTACCATTTCACCCGTAACGCATTAAATTCATCGTAAAGATTCACCGCAGTTAATTTAATTTATTTATCGACGAGTAATTTTAATCGGCATCAAAATATCTTTTTGATCATATAAACTCCAAAATATAATTAACTTTGGCTAAAACGCCTCCGAGCCAAAATCCAAAATACACAAAAATACATAAAGTATACTTTAAAATTATGGGTCTTACAATGTTTAGTGTTCAACATATAACAAGTACAACCAAATTGTTTAAAGTAAGAGATGTTAAGCTTTTTACATTTCCACAATTCATATGGTGTTTTATTCAATATAGACCTAATTAGGACTCTATTTTGAATATAACATGCAATGTTAATTGCTTCAGCCCACAGGTGTTTTGCAACATTCATATCATTTAACATGGTTCTAGCCATTTCTTGGAGTGGTCTATTCTTTCTTTCATCACAAAAACTTTCAAAGAACTTGTTTTTAAATTATCCTCATGATCACTAATAATTGTCACAATCTTAAGACTCTTTTCATTCATTATTTGTTTGCAAAATGTGATAAACACTTTATGGGATTCATCCTTACTTCTTAAGAATTTCTTTCCACTTAGAGAGGTTATTTTCACAGGCCTAAAGAAATCTATACGTAAGAGCTCAAAGGGCATTGAGGTAGAGACTAAGTTCTTAGGGTTAAAGAATTTTGTTTGTTTGTTTTCCCTTTTGACAAGCTTCACACATAATTTTAGTTTTGTAACTAAGCTTAGGTAGACCTCTGACTAGTTGAGGTTTATTTAGTTTTGAAAATAATCTAAGGTTTACATGACCTAATCTTTTGTGCCAAATTAGTTTCTCTCCACTTATTGGCATAAGACATCTAACCTCTTGTTTCTCTAGACTAAAAAGATTTATCATAAATATGGTTTTGCTTCGGACCTGTAAAGAGTACAGATCCATCATTTTGACTAATTGTCTTGCATATTTTTTGATTGAATATAATATTAACAATTATTATATCTTAACTGATTAATACTTAATAAATTATGCTTAAGACCTTTTAAAAACAAGACATATTTAATAGAAGTACCGTTAGCAACATTACCTTGACCAATGATTTGGCCTTTTTACTTTTCTCCAAAAGTCACTGTACCTCTTTTGCTCAATGTTAGTTATTGGAACATAGACTTTTCTCCTGTCATATGTCACGAACGTCCATTATCCAAGTACCATGATTGGTGTTTTAACTTTATTGCTGATGACATCTACAACATAGACAATTTTGTTCTTAGGTACCCAAATTTGGTTGGGTTCCGATTTGTTAGTCTTAAAAGGTTTCTTGTCATTCCTTGTATTTAACATGGGACAAGTAATTTGGAGTGACCTTTCTTAGAGCAAATAGTACACAACATATCAAAGCGAATATGTTTAGGTTTAGTTACAGTTTCTACAAAATCCTAGACCTCTTTTACCATTTCTATAACTATATAAATCACAGAAACATTTTGCTTCTTTCCATATCATTAGCAAGAAAATCATGAAATATTTTTTCATGCTTATCAAAGTTACATGTGATATTTTCAATTGATGTTAAACTATGATTATTTTTCACAGTTAGATTTTCAGCCTTAAGTTTAGCAATATCAGTATTCAGAGTTGCATTTTTTGTTTTAACATCAACACTTTGATTCTTTCAAACATTAATTTCTTCAATTAGGTTTGCATTTTCTTTCCTAAGTGTTTTAAGTTTTCAGGACATTTTTTTATTCTTGCTCAAGAAGCCATTAATAACAATACTTAAATCAGATCGAGTTATACTCTTCTTGCTCTTCGTCATGATATGATTTATCAGAATCATCCCATGTTGCCATTATACTCTTCTTATTGGGTCTAGAATATTTCCTATGATGTTTCCCTTTCTCCATATTTGGACATTCTGACTTGATATGACAGGTTCATTGCATCCATAACAAATGATGTTTTTCTTGTCATATTTATAATTCTTTCGTCTGCAAGATTTCTTGGAATATCTTTAGGAAAATTTCTTCTTTCTGTTGTGCCACCTCTTATGAATATTTATGGATATGAAAGCAAGTTCCTCTTCCTCTAAGTCTCCATTATGATCCTCTAAATCATCATCCTATGATTCTACTGTTGCCATCAAAACTTTCTTCTGATTGGATTTCCAAGCCAAGGCTGATTGCTTCTTCTTGGGCTCATCCTCTACAAGCTCAATTTCATTTGATCTAAGAGAGTTGATTAATTCTTCTAGCTTAAGAGTATTCAGATCCATTGCTTCCTGAATGATAGTGATCTTAGGTCTCCACTTGTTTGACACACTTCTTAGTATATTCTTCACATGATCAACAGTAGTACAACTTTTCTCAAGTATCTTTAATCCTGAGGCTAGAGTCTGAAATTTGGAAAATGTTATTTCAATGCCTTCATCTTCTTTCAGCTTGAACAATTCATATTTTTTTACTAGGAGGTTGGCCTTTGCTTCTTGAACTTGTTTCCTTTATTCATAGTTCAGAACCAGGCTATCATAAATATTCTTTGTTGTCTCCTTGTTGGTGCATTGTCAATCTCCTTGAAAGTGGTTGCATTTATCATGAATGTTCTGGACTTATTATGCAACTTGTACATCTTCTTCTGATCAATATTCATCTCCTTTCTTGGAATTCCAAAACCATCAGTATTCTTTGGAGCAGTATAACCATCTTGATACTTCCTCCAGCATCTTCTTCACTTAATCCAAACATGTTGAACCATTGGATCTTTCCTCAAACACAATAAAGTGCTCAGCCTTGAGACCAAGCTCTGATACCAATTGAAGTTGCAACACAAGAGAAGAGGGGGTTGAATTGTGTTTGACTATGTTGGTAACTTTTTCATTATTTGATTAACATTGGTTCACACTTGATGATTTACTTAGAGAAGAAGCAATAACAAAACTAAGGAGTGTAGGAATAAAGTGACACAAGTAATTTATCCTGGTTCATTACTAACTTGGCTACATCCAATCCATTTCACTTTGAAGGATTTAATCCACTAATACAACAACTTCAATTACAAAGAACTTGACCCTCTAAGCAAGTCTTCTCAAGTAGCCTGACAACCCTAGACTTTTGACAAACACAAACACTTTGACTCTACTAACCAAGTCTTCTCCACACAACCTGATAACCCCTTATTGTTGAAGGCACACTAACACAACTATCGAGTTTTATTACAAAGGTTTGAAACTTGAATAGTTGCTTATAACAAAACTGATAATAATTATAACTCTCATAATCTAAGAAAAAACACTTAGAAAATATTTCTAACTTGAACAAGTGTTTCTCTCTTTGAACTCTAAGATGAATTTGAAAATTTGAGCTTATGAGTTCTTATACTCTTTTATGATTTTTGATGATCTTCTTCTTTAGCCTTGAGTATCTATTTATAAATAAAATTAGGGATACAATTTAGTACTTGTTTAATTCTGAATTGTATTTTCATTTGTAGCTTGGTCAACAATAATCTTATTCAAAAATAGTTCCGAACAAGATTTTCTTTTTGATAATATGTTCTTTAGCCAATTCTTTGTTTTTGAATCCAATTTGAGTTGTTCTTCTAGGTTATTTATGTTCATATTTTGTTCAGATTGAGTTTGTAAATTCTTCAGATTGATTATGTTCGTATTTCCTTTAGATTGAGTTTGTAAATTCTTCAGATTGATTATGTTTATATTTTGTTCAAATTTAGTTTGTGAATTCTTCATATTGATTCTGTTTGTATTTTGTTCAAATTGAGTTTGCAAATTCTTCAGATTGATTATGTTTCGTATTTTTTTGTAGATAAATCCTGATCAAATCTTCTTGTAAATAATTCATTTCAACTTGTGATAAATCTTGATAAAATCTTCTTTAAATCTTGACCATATATTTTTTTCAACTTGGTCAAATATTTTCTTCAATCATAAATCAAAATCAAATCTTATTTTAGATTTTCTTCAAAAGCATTTTACTATATCTTATTTTCAACTTGGTCAAAAATCTCCTTGAATTGTAAATATGAATCAAATCTTATTTTAGATTTTTTTTCAAAAACATGAATCTTTTTTCATACTTTGTGAAGTCAAATATATTGTTCTCATGAAATACTTTTGTTAACATCAAAAGTCTAAGTATAAAACCAACTTGGTTCCAACATTGTTTACTTTGTCTCTCCAGGCTTTGAGAATTCTTCTTTAGCCTCTCCAAAATATTACCATTAGAATCCATCTTCAACATTTTGGTAGCCTACAGTTGAGGTTCATAAGTTGATGTACCTCTTCAGATTCCTCTTAGGCGTGAGAGGATTGTTGCCACTATCGGACTGATTTACATCAGTTCTATATTGTGTTTTAATTGACACAAAGTTTGTTTATGATAGTCTAACTCTCATTGAGAGGATGCTACATATCAAGTCCTATATCAGTTCAAGTGTATGAAGAACACTTTGACTAATTTTCATCAATTCTAAATAAATCTTTACTGATAGGATTTTTCATTCATACTTTTCTTTTGATATTTGCTTGGATTTTTTTTAGAATTCTTTCTTTAACACATTGCCTTGTTTTTCATTCTCTCTCACACTCAATTGATTGAACGTGTTTTTCTTAAATAGAGAGAAGAAGTGTCAATTAAGTACGTTGTTGTTGGTGATCTCCAATCACCATTTAAGATAGATCAGTCTTTAAGATGTATCCATATACACCTTCATGATTGATTTTTCGCATTATCAACTTAAGAGGGCATATCTCAAAGAATGTTACTACCAGAAGATGTCGCAAATACTTTTAGACAATTTAAAGGTTCAATATGTATACTAGAGGATATAAAGATTTTTCTTCTTCATAACATTGACTTGCCATCAGAGCATTGACTATCCATTGTATTGACTTTCTATCAAAGTCATACGATACAATGCTTGTGATAGTTTTAAGAGGCAGAAAATCATTTTGCTTGACATACCTATCAGAGGTAGAGGATCATTTTTCTTGACACTTATTAGAGCCGTACATTTATTTTGCTTGACATACACGTTAGAGGCAAAACATCCAGATTGTTGATTATATTAACGGATTCACCAGAGGCACATCTGAGAGCGTGTTCATCAGAGTGAGACATAATTGTCGTAGTTTCTTCAGAGTCACTATTATATTTATTTAGAAGATTCTTTATTCTTTGTTCATAAGAGGGTCTAACTTATACGAGAACAATGACTTGTATTTTTTTTTTTCCTTTAATGTTTTGATTTGGATCGTATATTGCAATACTTCTTATTGCTATATTTTTACTTTCTCTATTAGCAAACATGGTTACTTGTTTGTTAGGTTATAATATTCTTTGTGTTTAGAAACACTTAGATTATTATCTCTAATTTACTAGTAATTTATGCTACCATATAATAGATAGTCACCAATATAAGTCGTTGTCTTCTAACTCAATATGCACATTTATCAATTATACTTAGGGGATAATTGCTCTTTATTTGTTTGTTTTTGTTATCATCAAAACACCAATCATAGAATTGTAGCTAACACTACTTTTTCACTAACACGATCAAGGTTCTTCCCAACTCCTCAAGCCCTCTAATATTTATTTCCACCACAACATTTTGTTGTGGAGTGTGAGGTGCCGAAGAGTTATGATCAATCCTAATTTCTATACAAAACTTTTGAAAGGAGTGACTTACAAACTCACCCTTGTGAAAAATTCTAATAGATGTAATTTTCAAACTTAAAGAGTTTTGAGACATATTGGCAAGTTTGTCAAAAGCATTATAGGCTTCACTTTTGCAAGCAAGGAAAAATATCCATGTAATCCTTGAAAAATTGTAAACAATCACATAACCAATAATTTCCATGTATGCTTTTAATTCGAGAAACACCAAATAAATCCATATGTATAAGTTGCAAAGGCCTTTTTTTTTTTTAGAAATATGTGTTTTGATTTTAAAAGGAACCTTTATTTATTTATTTTTTTTTTTTTGCATTTTTGACAAGAATCATCCTCTTAGAGTTTTATATGCAAGCGTTCAAATTCATCCTCTTAGAGTTGGAAGGCACACATTCTTTACTTTATCTTCTCCTTTGTAAGAGGTTTGAAGTTTCTCCAGTGCCTCCTTAGTGGATATTGCATTTGAAAATTTCTCAAACTCATCTTCTTGCAATGCTTGGTAGATGAGGAATAGAGCTTTCTTGTCTCTATTTTTTGAATCCTTCGAAATATCTTTTTGTGCTTGAGTTAGAGAATTCTCATCTTGTGATTCCTTATAGCCTTTTTCAACAATCTACCAAAATCATGAGCTTCAAGTAGAGTCTTCATTTTGTTATTCGAATTATCATAGGTGTTTTCCTTTAGAAGTGGAACTTGAACCTAAGCTCTGATGTCACTTTGATGGAAAATGAGAAGATTACTGTGAACTTTTCGGAGAAGTTGAGAAGGAGAGAATATTTGAGAGATGAACACCTTTTATTATTTGACTTGTTTTACTTGCTTGACATGATTTACAAATGACAACTTCTCCTATATTTATAGGCTCCAAGGGAGAGTTCTATACAATTCATAAAATTATACACACTTCAAGAGAGAGCTCTACACACTTATCTCAACTACTAACATTTCTTTGGACACACTTCTCTCCCATATTTATACTACTCATCTACTTCTCTAAGATTTCTTTGGAAAAACTACCAATTAACTGATTGCACTTTCAATGGACCAAATCAAGTTTACAATCCAACATTGACTATTATCATGTGCAAGTGTGGGACTGTTGTCCATCTAATGTCTGTACCCCTTTCTCCATTTCATAGACAATTTTACTCTTAAATTTGTTTGTTTACTAAGCAGTATGTAATATGTATGAATGCATATTTTCTTTTTATGAGAATTGTGGGGGGTTTTTATGATATTATGAAATCATGAATTTTAGTTTTAGACCGATTCATTAAATTTAACCGTCACCAGTTTACTAGATTTTAAGAGTCACTTTTTTTTTCTTTCAAAAATGATTGCGAGCGAGATGTTTTTATTAAAGGCCAAAACAAATTGAGTAAAATGCTATTGTTTAAGGTCAAAATTGGATTGAGTAAAATATAAGTTCAAATAAAAGAGCATAAATTTTGAGGCAAATATTGAGGGAGATTCCTCGTCCCACTCCCTATATTTATAAAACTCCAAATATGTTGTTGTTGTTGATTTCAACTCTCTTCAGATTAATCAATGTGGACGAGATTTATCTAAATTGACCAATCCAAAAATGTAATACTAATTTGAAAATTTTCAGAATATTTTACACCTCCAAATTTTTCAGAGGTTCAAAATATTCCTACATTTACATTTTATGCCTCCATAATTTTAAATTCAGAAGTGTAAAAAATCCTGAAAAATTACAAGTTAATAATTACACATTCGAATTCACTCAAGATCAATCTCATCTAGAATGGTTAATCTAGAGGGTTAAAATCAGAAGAAAAAAAAAATAAATTGAAATTGAGAGCTTTAGAGAATGTAAGGAGGGGTGAGAGGAGAAACTCCTAATATTGAGTGTGTTCAAATTTAAGTTCCAAATTTAAATTTGATCAAAATTTTATGTTGATACAGACAAAGGTCAAAATTGGTTTGACCCAAATCGTCATGTCCCAAACTGCTGTTTACTGCCTAAATCAACCGAACACATCTAGAATTGAACTTGTCTAAATCGAATTGAAAATTGGTCGGAATTGAGACTACCTTTGGAATTGAAAATTCGATTTAGGTTGATTTGTGTCAGTTGCACCTAAATCGATCAAAACCAACCATTGATCAACACTATGTTAGATATCAAAATAGAGATTATATGCATTGACATATTAACTTGGTGTCTAACACCATTTGAATATGAAGTTGATTTTTAAACAAATTTCCAAGTCTTGTCAAGATTTTGAAAGGAAAAAGACTAGACCATACCTTAAAATGAACATGAAAATTTAGATATAGTATTTTTAAAGTAAACATGACTCAAACCTTATAAAATCTACTGTGACCAACTCATTTCCACCCTTATTCACAAAGGTGTGTATTCAACTCCTGTACCCCTATCCCGAGTAATATGTAGAGAGAAAATATTAAATGCTAAGAAATTGAAAGTAATGAAAAATACAAAGGTTTAGAATCAATTTTTTTAACCCTCTCACTTGTTTTCCACCAAATATAGAGATGAATTTTTTATTATCCTCTAATAAATTGACATCTATCATTATTGTATTTCTTCAAATATTATTTTCTACTAAATAACATAACTCTACGTAGAGACTCTATTAGATTTATTTGAGTTTAAGCTCGTTTGTTCTAACCTCAATGAACCCCTAAATTTAAATTATCTAAACTTTGTCTATCAAAAACGAAGAAGACATTGAAAAAAAAAAACCATCCACGAAACGGAAGTAGTCTGTAGTTGTATCTTGTTTACTTGTCACAAGATATTTCCATTTCTCATTTTCCTTGCAACAAGTTTCAATTTCAGACATAATAACCTAGGCCTTTGGATTTTCCTTTCTGCTACAAAAATTCTAAATAAATTAGGTTGTCCAAAGCTCTAATTTCTCATTAATTCTTTCAATTATTCTTTTCAATAATCGATTTCCAATTATCTCAAAACTTCAAAATTTTGATTTATTTTTTTGTTTCTTTCAACTAATCACCCACACCATCCATGGCTACAATGGTAGCTATGGTATCTTCTTCCACCATAACTCAACAACCCTTTTCTTCATTCACTCGTGGCTCAATTCCCATTTCAAATCTCACCCCATCACTCTCTTTCAAATCAAGATTAACCTTGTTGAATCCACAACTCCGTGCTGCTTTGGTTGAAGCAAGACCATCATCATCACAAACTTCAGTTTCTTTACCAATACCACCACCTAAAGATGGTTCCTTCAAGGTTCTTGCTCTTCCAATGGATCGTGCTGATGATATTCAAGCTGAGGCAAAAGCTTTGACTCGTGCTGTCAATGCGTCTGTTTATAGTCCTCAACTTATTTCCTCAAGATATGGTTCTAAACCCTTCAAGGTTTTGTTCTGTTTCTTCCAAAGTTTGAATCTTTTTGTGGGTTTGGTTTGTTTTTGTGAATTGATTTGACCCTTTTTTGGTTTTGTTGAGTAGATTTTTGGAAGGGCATTTCAGATTGTGTTTGGTTTGGGTTCTTTTGGGTTGAAGCTTTGGTGGGAGCAAAGAAATGGAGTTGGTGATAAGAATAGAAGGATTCGTGCTATTGAGCTTAGGAATATATTCACTAAGCTTGGACCAACTTTTGTCAAATTGGGTCAAGGGTTATCTACTAGGCCTGATATTTGTCCACCTGAGTATCTGGAGGAGCTCTCTGAACTTCAAGTATTGAATTCTTCACTTTTGGTTTCTTTTGATTTGTTTGGAGTTGTCTTTTAGATTCTGCTGTAAGTATAGCGTCTATGTTTTGGCAAACTCACGGTGTTCCTTGACAGTGAATTTGGCAAAATCACGGTGTTCCACCATGATTTTGGCATAAACTACACCTTGGACTCCAACAAAATCATGGTGCTACTGTGATTTTTCCAGACTCACTGTTAGTAGAATTTTGATTGGTTTGAGTGATTGGTTTCGTTATACGACATAAGATTAAGTTTAAGGAGCTGTTGGCCATTTAATTTGTGTGTTAGATTTCTTGTTGGATATGAAAAATGTTGATAGTTGATGCTATCCATTGAAAATATATTCACTGGTTCAGTTATTGATGTCAATATGCAGCATACGACTAACGAACTGTTGACTTTTTCGTGCTGTTTCGAATGACGGTGAGTTTGACAAAATCACAATGGTACTGTGACTTTGTTGAAGCACCAAAGTATATGTTTTGCTAAAATCCCAGTGACACACTGTGATTCCACAAAACTCCTGATTTCCTTTATAATATTAAGGAGCTGTTGACTATTCATTCACTGGTTCAGTGACGGATGTCAATGTGCAGCATAAGACTAAGAAGCTGTTGACTATTTCATGCATGTTTTGAATGGCGGTTAGTTTGACAAAATCACGTTGGCAAAGTGATTTTGTCGAAGCTCCACAGTGCAGCTTTTGCAGAAGTCACTGGTAAACCGTGATTCTGCCAAATTCACCGTGAATTCATCATGCATTCATTTGGTTGTTTACTATTACATAAGATTGAAGTGTTTGGTTTCTTGTTAGACATGAACAATGTTAATGCTAACCATTGAAATTTTTTATGATGGAATTGGATACTTAGGCTGCCTTGATCATTTATGTCCTTTACCTTTACCAGGATGGTTTGCCAACGTTTCCTGACGACGAGGCTTTTGAATGCATTGAGAGGGAATTGGGATTATCTCTTGACTCTATTTACTCTTCAATATCATCATCGCCTATTGCAGCTGCTAGTTTAGGTCAGGTTTATAAAGCTCGGTTGAAGAACTCTGGGAAACTTGTTGCTGTCAAGGTGCAACGCCCTGGCATCGAAGAAGCTATAGGATTGGATTTCTACCTAATAAGAGGTTTAGGGTTTCTGATAAATAAATATGTGGATGTAATCACAAGTGATGTTGTTGCACTTATTGATGAATTTGCAAGTAGAGTCTTTCAAGAGCTCAACTATGTGCAGGTTAGTTCTTGTCATACACCGAAATCTGTATTTTAGTTGCAGCGGGACATCCATTTTTTTTCCATGTGGGCTACCTCCCAAATGAGCGACTTAAGAAATCAAACTCAGGTTCTTTTCTTGGGGGAGAGTCGTGTTGCCAACTCTCCCAACACCATGATGGTACACATTTTTAAATTATATAAAATTTTTCTTTTGGGGATTGAATGTTAATTTTGACAGGTTCCTGCAGGAGGGACAAAATGCAAGGAGATTCAAAAAATTGTATGCCGACAAGGAAGATATCTTTGTTCCTGATGTTTTTTGGGACTATACAAGTGCAAAGGTACTAACAATAGATTGGGTTGATGGAGTAAAATTGAATGAGCAAGAAGCAATTGAAAGACAAGGACTAAACGTCTTGGATCTCGTAAACACAGGCATACAATGTAGTCTCAGACAACTGCTCGAGTATGGATATTTCCATGCAGATCCTCATCCTGGTAACCTTTTGGCAACTCCCGAAGGAAAACTCGCTTTTCTTGATTTCGGGATGATGAGTGAAACTCCTGAAGAAGCAAGATATGCGATAATTGGTCACGTTGTTCACTTGGTTAACCGAGACTATGAAGCTATGGCTCAGGACTACTATGCTCTCGATTTCTTATCTAGGGATGTTGATGTATCTCCAATTGTTCCTGCACTACGTAACTTTTTTGACGATGCACTTAATTATACTGTTAGTGAGCTTAACTTCAAAACAATTGTGGACGGTCTCGGAAATGTTTTGTATCAATATCCATTTAATGGTGAGATTATGTTAGGCTTTTCATTTTCTATGTCAGAGTAGTGATCTAGTTGTGTCCTAAGTTTCTTGCAGACACTGATCAGTTGATGTGTTTTTTTGTTGTTATTTCCTTCTTCTCTATTGACAGTGCCAGCATACTACGCATTGATATTAAGGTCTCTCACTGTTTTAGAAGGTTTAGCACTTTATGCCGATCCAAATTTTAAGGTGCTTGCAGCATCATATCCCTACTTTGCTAAAAGACTCCTAACAGATCCAAATCCATATCTAAGGGATGCTCTTATTGAGTTGCTTTTCAAGGATGGGAAGTTCAGGTCTGATATCTGCTACCATTTTAAATCCATCATTGTTTGAACTTGTTGATGTACAATAATTTAAGTTTAAATTCTCTGAAGGTCTTTGAACTATTTCGGGTTTTTAGCCAAGTCCCTGAATAGAAAAGTTTGTATTTGAATCCCTGAATTTGTTGGTCATTTTTAATAAGATCCTTAATTGGGTCATTTTTAAATGATTTGTAATCAGGTCCCTGAATTTAGGGACCTAATTAAAAATTATTTAAAATTTCAGGGACTTGATTAATAAAAAGTTAGTTTAAAACGATCTAATTAAATATTTTTGACAAATTCAGAGATTCAATTACAATTTTTTTTTAATTCAGAGATCAACTCTCTTTCTGACTAATTTATAAGCAAAAATACCCACTTCCACACTTAATAAAAAAAGTAATTATTTGTCAAAAAAAAAGAATTGTTATTAAGTTCATTTATTTTTCTCGATTTCATGTTTAAAATGCAATAGATATGCTCCCTTATTATAATTGTCATCTCTTCACAGCACTAAGAAATTAATTGAAGGGTATTTTTCGAATAATAAAATTAAATATGCCAATATGAATTGACATTTGCTTATATTCTTCAAAATTCTTCAAAATAGTTTAGGAACCTACAGAATAATTGAATCAGTAATTTATAATAAGTGTAGTTGAATATTCATTGTTTTTGGTCCAGTGCAGATGGAATAGGCTTGAAAACCTTCTAGTACAAGGGAGAAAAGATAGAGATTTTTCTGCTAAAGAGGCTTTACAACCTGTCCTTCAGGTATTGTTGAGTCCTGATGGTGAAGTTTTGAGGAATCTAGTTATCAAAGAAGCTGTTCGCGTATCTGAAGCTTTTACTCTCGGCACAATTTCTGACACATACCAGTATATTCCCGACTTTTTGAGGACCCTTGTCTTCAATGGCAATGCAAAGGAGCCACTTATGATGTCAGAAACCGAAAGGCAAAGCATGATTGAACTTCGAGATCAAGTGATTAGGATATGGAGGCTTCTGCAATCGTCAAATGATTTTGATCCATCTCTTTTACAACCAATACTACAGGTAAGAAACAGCGTTTGCAGTTCGCAACATCTTTGTATTTCAGTGAACCGTCCTGTCTTGTGCCTTTTTTTTCCTTATTTTATGTTGTTACAACTTAGATGTTTAACTCATAAAAACTACTTTATTATTACATGTTGGACATAATGAAGTAATGAACATAAACAAAATGTTTGGGGGAATGATGTGTAGGTCCATATAACTTGAGATTAGTTTCAATTTTATACTCTTCTAATGGAGAATTTGGAAATATCATGCCACCAAAATATAGCTAAATATTACTAAATCTCTCAATTAACATATAAACCTTGGCCAATGTTGGGATGTGACCTTGAAAGAGTTTTGACATTATGTGAACTAGCTGCAAAGAGGCAGTAGTCTCTCCACTTGTGTTGATAAAAATAATGTGAAGTTACAGAATTTTATGCAACTATTGGGAAAAATTCAGCTATTTGACCAAGTAAAGTAGAATGAAATTGTAAATAAAATAGTTTAAATGAAGGTTAAAATTGAAATAATCAAGAGCTACTCGAAAACTTGGTATCCCCTTTATATATGATGAAGTAATTTGTTTATGTCATTGAATTGGATTGAAACTTTTTCAGCCTTGGTTTTATTGAAATATGTTCAGTTGAGTTACACGGTGGACCACCTTCATAAGTAGTCCACCGTGGACCAATACGTAAAAATCATTGAAACTCTAATGACAGTCGACAACACTCTTCACATTGAAATTCTAACGACGGTCGACATCACTCTTCAGAATTAATATTTCATGACCCTTCTTGTTTTTATAGATAAAACAGTGATCTAATTGATGTCGTTTCAATACGAGATACATATTTGTTTTTCCTTATTTTTATGAAATTAGTATTATTTAAATCACTATCTCAGTCATGAGAATGAAATGACCATTAACGTCTACTTCTAAGAGACGACGTTTGTGGTCATTGAAGTTTTAAACATTTTTCAAGTATTGATCTATGGTGGACCGTGGTGCTTATTAGAATCCCATATGTTTATACTTGAAATTTTTACAAAATCATATTTAAATATTTACAGGTCCTTCAGCAACCTGAGGCACGCAGACTCGGTGGGCGTGTTGTGGGTGGAATCACTCAACGGCTTGCTGCACGCTTTCTACTGCAACTACTTGGAGCACCAACAACAGCTTCTACATAGATTTTGTATAACAGTAAAGGCTAAATAAGGCATGCATGTTTCCTATCAAGTTTGAATTAATTTTGTGATAATAATGTTTATTGAGAGATCTTAGAGAACATTCTTATTGTTTGAGTAGACCTTGTATCACACAATGATCTTTTTTTTTTTATCAATATACAATGATGTTCTACCATTGCTTCTCCTAATGTTTTTGTTTTGTTTCTTATTTGGTCAGGTTATTGTATACATGGAAGATAGGAGTTACTTAACACATGATTGAAAATATAGTAAGATGTTAATTCTTGCAAAATTATTCCATTCTCTTTTCTGTTTTGAATGCTCCAATTTAGTCTAAGAAGCTGTGTATATATACAATTTCGTCATTGCTATTGATGCGGTGATATCACAATCAATATCAAGTGATTGCAATATAACAAGCAATTGGTCAATCATTGCTCTTAGTTCTTACATACACATGTTGCTGTTTCTTATTCATAAATTGCGCATAGATATTTCAGTAAAAAACATCTTTTGTTTCTATGTATGAAACTAGAAATTGAAGGACAAAACATATATGCTTTTGGAGCAACCAAGACCCAATGCAGGTGGTGTTCAATAGCCAGTGCGATTATCGTGTCAATTTTTCGAAGCATCTATACATGCACAAAGGAAAGTACATAGACTCCTTGTCAATTACATTTCCCCATTTGGGTTATGAGCCTTTCATAACTGATTATGATCACAATCCAAATTCTATTTTCGCTGTACAAATCAAGATGTTTGTGGTTACTCTGATTAATGATTACAATATCTTTTAGAGAAAATTCGTATATAAATTTTTCTTGAAGCAAATAATGATATTAGATAATGGTATCCACATGAGAACGATTAATAAAATTAGCTACTACTACCTTACAATTTTTTTCAATGAGCACTAAGAAGGCCAATAGCTTCTTCAATGGCAACCAGGTATTGCTCGGGAGCACAAATTTGACGTTGTTGGCGTTTGGTAATTTGAATAGAATTGCTTTTAACTAATTAATTTGTTTAAAATTGAATTTGATATATTTGGAAATTAAGTGATCAAAGAGTTAAATGTTGTCTCATTGAAAATGGAAAATAAGTTTGAGAGTTTGATATAAAGAAAGTTTCTTAAGATATATTTTATATTGATGATTAAAAAGATATTGAAGAATTCATGAATGTTTTGTATATAAAACTGGTAGCAAACTAAATAAATAAATTAGTACTAACTATTTCTGACTATTTCTAACTAACTTTATTATCTCTAATAAAAATATATAGGTAATAGAGATAGAAAAAACTAACTACCAATTAACTATCTCTAATTCATTTTATTATTTCTAATAATAGTGTTTATGGATACATCACCGAAGGGTAAAGCAAAAATGGACTCATCAAACCTCGCCTCTAAAATAAAACTACTTGCAAACAAATCCCGTAATAATTAGTCACCGTAAATGAATTAAGGGTCTTACCGATCTAAAAAATTACTTGCAAATTAATATTTTTGGATGTCCATATTTAAACCGATTTAAAATAACGTGCACAGATCAGATCAGAATTTGGATTTCTTTTTCAAAATCAAACCAAACTACAGTCATAAATTTTATCACTTATTTATTATTTATTAGTATGATATATAGCATTTATATATTATTTCTTGATTTTTTTCAACTAATAATACTTATTACTTTAAGACTTTAAGTTTAATCTATTTTGTTGCGATTTCATGTATTTTAAATATAATCGATCATTGTTATTTGTAATATTAAATTTAAGTATATTATATGTTATATTTTACATCAAAACTACTATTTTAACCATCGAATAACCATTGTTTTTTTAAGGAAACTAATCGTTGTTACTATTTTACAATTTTTGATAGAAATCATAAATTAGCGAAAAATATATTGAACACTGAACAAATTGTTTTACAATATAATAAGATTTATATAGTTAAGAAGAACAACTAACTAGTCTATCTAATTAGTGGAACTAATATTGTATATAATATCTTGCTGCAAGTTAAAATGTGTTAACTACACTTTTAACTTAGAAAATACAAAAAACAAAAAAAAAAAAAAATGCCAAAAATATATTGAATATAAAAATATGAAATACCATAAATGCATCGGTTAAAACGAACATGAAATGCCGATGAACTTAGAGAGAAGGAAATTTGCTTAACCATCCATCATCTTTATGGATAGAAGCTAAAACGCCAATTAGGTTAAAAAAGAATTATATTTGCTTAACCATCCACTATTTTTGTTCATGTATAGAAGCTAAAACGTCAATTAGACTAAAAATAATTATATTTCATTAACCATCTATTTTTGTATGGATAGAAGTTAAAATGTCATTTAGACTAACAAGAACAAAATTTTGCTAAATCATCCATATTTTTTTATAAATAGAAGTTAGAATGCCAATTAGACGAATTATAAAAGAAAGAAAGATTATATCACTAATTTTTTGGTGTTTTTGAATTCTTTTCTTACAAATGCTTGATCTTGATTAAAGAACCAATCAACAATTTTTTCCTGCAATCTTCATTTGTGTAATTCATTGCGGAAATATTTAAATTTGAAACTTCAACTTTGATTGAGAGACAGATGGAACTGTTGGGTGGGTTCACTCCCCAAGTGGAACCCACTAGTTTTATTAGTATTAGTATTATTATTATTGAAAAAAAAAGAAAGAAAAAAAGGGTATTATTGGGCTAGGCCCACGTGAAGGAAATAAAAAGGATTTAAAAATCCTAAGAATTAGAAGAACGAAAGAGAACGGGTGCCAGAGAAGAAAAATAAGGGTTTGGTTCCGGTGGTGGTAACAGGTGTGTAGCAAACTTGCTACGTTTGATCTACAAATTTAGTATGTTATTTCTACCATTGAGTTTGTTATTTTAATATATAGTTTGAGTAGTTTTATCTTCTCTGAGAGTAACTTTGGCATACCCACTTTAGTGGAAGGTTGTTATTGTTGATTGATGTTCCCTATTGTTATTAGGAAGACTCTGGTGTACCCATTAATTATTATAGTGGAAGTTTTACTGGACTAGGTACCCATTAACTATTATAGTGGAAGTTTTACTGGACTAGGTCCCGTAGTTTTTATTCTCTCAATTTGAGGAAAGTTTTCCACGTTAAAAATTGCGTTTGTCTCATATTTAATTTTCTGCCAATTATTTTTGCTCTGGAATTGTATTTTCTGTTTGGCCTTTTATCTGCAGAGGTGGGGGAAAAATATTCCGCATTATTGAGATAGTTATCGCTAATTATCTCTGGTTTTTTCCCAACAAAGTGGTATCTAGAGCTCGGTTATTTGATTTGTTCATTTAAATGGAGGAGGAAAATAAAGGTCCCAATATGATTAAACTCGACTCTTCTAATTATACACTTTGGAAGACTCTCATGGAAGACATGTTATACAGTAAAGATTTGTATGATCCTATTGAGGGTGACACTACTAAATCCGCAGATAAATCTGACGCTGACTGGAAGAAGATGAATAGAAAGGCAGTGGCGTTGATCAGGCAGTGGTTGGATCTTAGTGTGTATCCACATGTTGAAACTGAAATAGATGCTAACAAGATGTGGGAAAAATTAAAACAGTTGTATGAACGAGAGAATGTGCAAAATAAAGCATTCTTGATTCGGAAGCTGGTGAATATGAAATACAAAGACGGGGATTCAATGGCAGATCATATGAGTATTTTTCAAAATACAGTGAATCAGTTGACAACTGCAGAAATTAAATTAGATGATGAGTTGCAAGCGTTGTTATTGTTGAGTTCCTTGCCTGATAATTGGGAAGTCCTTGTTGTGACGTTGACCAATTCAGCTCCAAGTGGAAAGTTGAAAATGTCAACAGTTAAAGAGAGCATGTTGAATGAAGAAGCTCGAAGAAAGGAACGTGGTTTGATCGGTTCTTCCTCAAAGTCTGAAGCACTAGTTACATAGTCATGGGGGAGAAGTCAATCTAGAAACTTCCATAGACGCGACAACTCTGAAAGTCGTAGCAAGTCGATGACTAGAAAAGAAGTGATATGCTATCATTGTGGCAAAGCGAGTCACATAAAAAGAAATTGCAAGTTCCTTAAGAGAGGTCAATCAAGAGAAAGAGATGAAGACAAAAAGAAGAAAAATGATAAAGATACATTAACAGTTGTATCTGTTAATAATGTCTACATTGTTTGTGATGATAATTCCATAAACCTTGTATGTCAGGATTTAACTTGGATTATTGATTCAAGTACCTCGTATCATGTTACTCCTAGGCGTGATTTCTTCTCATCTTACAGTGCTGGTGATTTTGGCATGGTAAAAATGGGAGATGAAGGAGTATGTAAAATTACCGGTATGAAAGATGTTTGGGTTGAAACTGGGATTGGTTGCAAGCTTCAATTGAAGAATGTTAGACATGTACTTAATATTCGTCTCAATTTGATTTTGGTGAAAGCCTTGGATATTGAGGGTTATCACACTTACTTTGGTGGTGGTGGTATATGTAAAATCACCAAAGGGTCCCTAGTGGTTGCAAAGGAGCAAAGTTCCACTTCTCTCTATAGGATGCCTACGAAGTTATGCAAAGAAGAAGTGAAAATGCAATTGAAGATGCATCTTCTGATTTATGGCATATGCGCATCAGTCACTTGAGTGAGAAAACTCAACATACTTGCGAAGAAAAACTTTCTTCCTATGATAGGTATGTCTATAAAAACTTGCACTCATTGTTTTGCTGGAAAACAACATAGAGTTTCTTTTCATAATACTGGTCCTCATAGGAGGCAAAATATTCTTGATTTAGTTTATACTGATGTTTGTATGATGGATAGTAAATCTCTTGGTGGTGCATCATATTTTGTTACTTTTATTGACGACCACTCTAGAAAAGTGTGGGCATTTCCTTTGAAATCTAAAGACCAGGTATTTGGAGTCTTCAAGCATTTTCATGCAAGTGTTGAAAGAGAAAAGGGAAGGAAATTGAAATGTGTTCGATCAGATAACGGTGGCGAACACAGAGGTCCATTTGAAGAGTATTGTAGAGAACATGGAATCAGGTTTGAGAAAATAGTTCCAAAGACACCTCGGCATAATGGTGTTGCAGAGAGAATGAATCGTACGATTAATGACAGAATCAGATGTATGCTCTCTCATGCAAAATTATCGAAATCCTTTTGGGGTGAAGCAATGAAAACTGCATTGGATTTGATCAATCTTTCTCCTTCTATTCCACTTGATGGTGATGTTCCAAATAGAGTGTGGACAAGGAAAGATGTCTCTTACAGTCATTTGAGAGTTTTTTGTTGCAGATGTTTTGTTCACGTTCCAAGAGATGAGAGGTCCAAGCTTGATAGTAAATCGAAACAGTGTATATTCTTCGGTTATGGTGATGAAGAATTTTGTTATAGATTGTGGGATCCGGTTGATAAGAAAATTATCAGAAGCCGAGATGTGATATTTCTTGAAGACCAGACTATTGGAGATTTTGATAAAACTGAAAAACAGAAATCAAATTCTAGAAGTTACATTGAAAATTTTGCTCCTAAGCCCCCTGCAGAAACCTTTGTTGATGGGGGAGATTACAAGTAGATGATGAGAATGTAACTGATGATCATGTGCCTCACCATGATGAGCAGGTTCTAGTTAAGCCACCAATCGAGTTTGAGTTGAGAAGATCTACTAGAGAACTTCAACCTTCTCAAAGTATCCTCCACATGAGTATGTGATGATCACTGATAGTGGAGAGCCAGAGTATTATCAAGAAGCTACTACAAATGTTGATAAAGAAAAATGGTTAAAAGCCATGCAAGAAGAGATGAATTCCTTGCATGAGAATCACACATTTGATTTGGTAAAGTTGCCTAATGGTAGAAAAACACTCAAGAACAAATGGGTATACAAGATAAAGGCAGAAGAGAATAGTTCTCAACCAAGATACAAAGCAAGATTGGTTGTGAAATATTTTAATCAGAGAAAAGGTATTGACTTTGATGAAATTTTTTCACCCGTGGTGAAGATATCCTCTATCCGAGTTGTGCTTGGGTTAACAGCTAGTTTGAACCTAGAAGTTGAACAACATGATGTGAAAACTGCATTCTTTCATGGTGATTTGGAGGAAGAGATCTATATGGAGCAACTAGAGGGTTTCGAAGTCAAAGGTAAAGAGCAACTTGTGTGTAAATTGAAGAAAAGTTTGTATGGGCTCAAACAAGCACCTCGACAATGGTACAAGAAATTTGATTCTTTTATGGAGAAACATGGGTATGGTAAAACTACTTCTGACCATTTTGTGTTTATCAAGAAATTCTCTGATGGTGATTATATTATTCTCTTATTATATGTGGATGACATGTTGATTGTTGATCATGACACTAAGAAGATTCAATCTTTAAAGAAAGATTTGAACAAGTCTTTTGCAATGAAAGACTTAGGTCCTGCAAAGCAAATTTAGGTATGAGAATTACTTGTGACATGAAGAATAATAAATTGTGGTTGTCTCAACACAATTATATTGAGAAGGTGTTAGAGAGGTTTAACATGAGCAATTGCAAACATGTTAGTACTCCACTTGCTACTCATTTTAAATTGAATTCTGATAAATGTCCTACAAGTGAGAAAGACAAAGAAGAGAGGCAGAAGGTTCCTTATGCATCCGCATTTGGTAGTTTGATGTATGCTATGGTATGCACAAGACCAAATATTTCTCATGCAGTTGGAGTTGTTAGTCGATTTCTCTCTAATCCTGGTAAAGATCATTGGCAAGCAGTGAAGTGGATTCTCAAATACCTCAGAGGCACTTCCAAAGTGTGTTTAAGCTATGGAGGTGATGAACCTGTGTTGGATGGCTACACATATGCAGATAAGGCAGGTGATCTTGATTCTCGAAAATCTACTTCTGGTTATATGATGACTTTTGCAGGGGGAGTTGTGTCTTGGCAATCAAGACTACAAAAGTGTGTTGCTTTGTCCACTACTGAAGCTGAGTACATTGCAACAACTGAAGCTTCCAAAGAACTCTTGTGGATGAAGAAATTCCTACATGAGTTAGGCCTCAAGCAAGATAAGTTTGTGTTATTCTGTGACAGTCAGAGTGTGATCCATCTCAGCAAGAATTTAACTTTTCATGCAAAGTCGAAGCATATTGAAGTGCAGTATCATTGGATACGAGATGCACTGGAAATAAGTCATTTTTAATTGAGAAGATTCATACTGATGAGAATGGTTCAAATATGATGACGAAGACCTTGCATGTGTCAAAGATGATATGTTGTAGAAAGAAAGCTGACATGGTTGAACAGTGATTTCCCACTTGAGTTGTGAGGGGGAAATTTGTTGGGTGAGTTCACTCCCCAAGTGGAACCCACTAGTTTTATTAGTATTAGTATTATTATTATTGGAAAAAAAAAGAAAGAAAAAAAGGGTATTATTGGGCTAGGCCCACGTGAAGGAAATAAAAGGGATTTAGAAATCCTAAGAATTAGAAGAATGAAAGAGAACGACTGTCAGAGAAGAAAAATAAGGGTTTGGTTCCGGCGGTGGTAACAAGTGTGTAGCAAACTTGCTCCGTTTGATCTACAAATTTAGTATGTTATTTCTACCACTGAGTTTGTTATTTTAATATACAGTTTGAGTAGTTTTATCTTCTCTAAGAGTAACTTTGGCATACCCACTTTAGTGGAAGGTTGTTATAAGGTTGGTATTGTTGATTGATGTTCCCTATTGTTATTAAGAAGACTCTGATGCATCCATTAATTATTATAGTGGAAGTTTTACTGGATTAGGTCCCGTGGTTTTTATTCTCTCAATTTGAGGGAAGTTTTCCACGTTAAAAATTGCGTTTGTCTTATATTTAATTTCTGCCAATTATTTTTGCTCTGGAATTGTATTTTCTGTTTGGCAATTTATCTGCACAAGTGGGAGAAAAATATTCCGCATTATTGAGATAGTTATCTTTAATTATCTCTGGTTTTTTCCCAACAGGAACCATTGATGATATTACCCAAAATGAGTCATGTGATTCGTGTTTATGTCTTTTACTCTCTTTTGATCAACACAAACAAGCAAATATGTGTTGAATGAAGATGGATGATTATGAGTGATGACTATGTTTGTGGTGAGCATTGAGAAAAAGACGTGTTGTAGATTCTTCTTGACAAAGCGTTTCTTGTTATCTTTGAGTCTTCGAGTTTCACAAATTCTGCTAGTTTTAGATACCGATGGTAGATTTTGATTGGAGAGAGAACAGGAAGATATGGATAAATTATTAAGAATCAAATGAGAAAAGGTAAGATAAATCAATTAAGCTTCAATGACAATTTCTTCAAGAAAATATTGAAAAAAAAAGTTGCAGAATAATTATATCTCTAATACCATATTACAATTCTTGATGGAAATCATAAATGAGGAAAAAATAAAAAAAAAATATATTAAATAATGAAAGAATTTTGTTACATGCAGAGGTACCATAAGACTTATATAGCTAATTAGAACAAAGAACTAGTGTAACTAACTAATTAGTTTAACTAACAACTAAAAATCTAACTAACTAATTAGACTAACTAGTGCGACTAATATTGGGTTTAATACACTGCCTATAATGTTAATGAAAGTTATGACATTTCATTTGTATAACTTTTGAATCACTTCCATTAAGTGGGATTTTCAATAATTTGCATCTCTTAGTATAAGTTTTATGATCATATTATTACACTCATCGACTTGATCCAAATGATAAACATATTAACCAAAAGAGTCAATTGTGAAATTTCCTTAAAAAATGAACATGTGAACCATAGTGATAGTTCTTTTTATATTGAGTATTATCATCTATGTCTTAATACATATTTAGTTTCCCAAATATCATACTAAATGTGACAATAGCGCTTAATGGCAAATATTTATTCTTGGTTCAAAATAAAATATATTTTCTCAAAGACTAAAATGCACATGAATGTGAGAAAACATCAATATGTAAGAGAATTATTAATAAACTATATGTGTACAATTATAGGGTGGAACCAAGTCCTATTTTACATGTCTACATGATCCTTGAATTTCATTGGTTGCACACCCTTAGTCAATGGATCGGCGATCATCAAATTAGTGCTAATAATGCTCAACGACCATTATTTTATCTTTAGTTATTTCTCTAATGATTATGTACTTAATGTCAATATGTTTGCTTTGATTTCTATTTTTATTGTTCTTAGTCATGAAGACAGCAACAAAGTTATTGTAGAAAATTCTCAAAGGCCTAAAATAGATCAACCCATGATTTTAAGCCCAAAATAAACATGAGAGGTAGCCTCAAAACAAGAGAGAAGCTTGTACTTCTATAGTAAAAGTAGCAACTAAGGTTTGGTTAATAGTTCTCCATGAAAAAGCTCCACAGACCATCATAAAATCAAAACAGATAATAAAGTTAAGATTGAAATAGCCTATCACTTCTAACGTGTCTGTCTAGCTATATTTAGTTCATTAAAGATACCTCAACACTTTCTTTAAAATTAGTCATATGATTCTTAGTTTTGACAGCAAATAGTTGTCCTAACTTTTCATTTCCTTTCCTTTCTAAAAGTATTTTTCTTCATTCAGTATTTTAAGAAAATGTGTTCTTCATTCGCACCAAATATTACACAAGAACTAAGGTACTCTAAAATTGGTAGAGTTAACTTGTACAATAGGTGCTCTAAAATATTGCATTAAACACTAATAAAGTGGTAGAAACTAATAATCTCACTTAATTGTAAGATTGTAACAACAATAATGATTATTTCTTAGTTCTTAAATTTATTTCAATATTAATTGATGGAAGTTGGAACCTCCATGCATTTTCTGCAAACTAGCAAAAGAGGATGAAACACTAAAAAAAACACGAAAAGAGGTAGAAATGGGAGTGACGAGGAGTCAACGGCATGAGGTTGCAACTTGCAACGTGCCAGATCTGTGAGGTGGCAATCAACATTTAGAGGACGCTGGTACTAGATCTATGGGAAATGGTGAAGAACAATAAACCACAGCCAATGAGAGGGAAACTGGTTGGTGTTAGATAATCAACATCAGCAAATGGGTGTGATCTTATCAATAAGAGAGAAAATTAATGGCAGAATTTTCTTCGGTTCATTGTCGACAAATAAAAGAAAAACATCCCCACAACATTTAAATAAAAAGCTTGAGTTTAATTTGACAATGTGATTCAAGTGGGTGGTGGCGAATGAGAATTCGAAAATGGTGGTTTAGGTATGAGTCTGAAAACATAAAAAGAGGAATTTATTGGGACAGATAAAATTCAAAAGTCTCATGACTAATTCAATAATGTGAATATTTTATATTGAAGGAAAATCGCCATGAAAATAGATAAATGCAACTGATTAAAAATATAATTTTCTTCCATGGATTTTTATGATTGCTCATGAATCAAGGTTTAAAAGATTACATCTTGTAGGGTGATAAAACTCTGATGATGATAACAATCACAAACATTACTCTATCAACAACGTCTCTACGTAGTCCACATGAACAAACCTCCATTGGAACAACCTCAATTTAAGTGCTAGCTGATGAATGAGACTGATGAGGGCAGTCAGGGTTTTGGATGACTAGGGTTTTTAATGTTCTCAGATTTCACACTTGCAATTCTTTAAAAGAGTTCAATTTATAGACCTTATACCGATCAAGCACACTGTAGCTTAAGGTATTCCATGTTTCACTTAAACAACAAACCATAGCTTATGGTGTTCTGCGTTTCACTTAATTCATGTCGATGCATCGTAAGATCGCCCCACTGAATTAATAAGTCTTACTTATTAATGTTTTTAACCCCTCATTAATTTGTTCTTCTGTGTGCGACCCAATATGTTCCTGTAACGTTTGTAATAATATTAAATAATAAATTTAATATTATAAACAACGAGTAGTATCTAACAACACATCACTACCACCCAAGTAACGAGAATGTCTTGTGATTTGACATAACCTTTCCGCGATAATGATCATGTGTATAATCTCCCCTTTTCCCTCATATCTAAATAAAACTCAAAGCATATAATGTGTCACCCTTGTATAGTTCAATATCTCATTCCCTCATACTCGAATATACTTTACAACAATCAATATTCCATATCGACTTTATCTCAACATGACATGCATTTAACAATCATACTATATCAAGGGTCCCACATATATTAGTCTCGTTATGTGGGAGGGGCAAATCCCATCTAGGCCCCTCATGTCCCTCAGCATGACTCATGAATTTCTAGTTAATTGACTTTATAGTTGTCTTATTACAGTTAATGTTTCACGACACTAAAACAATCAAATTACCGTATAGGGATAATTTTAGTTTTAGGTGTAAGTGTGACGTACACCATAATCATTATGCAAATAACTTATGAAAATTACAAAACACAATATGCAATATTCTCATGGTGGGTCAATCTAGTATACATTCATCCTAATGTATACCTATGTTGTGACTTGATATCTCATATCCATAACTTGTGAGATAGGGTTATCAAACGACACATACAAATTGTTTCGATTGTATTATTATCGCCATCTATAACATTATTTGACTGCAGATGTTTGAGAGTGAAGTTCTATAGCATCTCAAAATTGAGTCGTGCACTCGATGTCTTATTAGAACACACATAAAAAAACATGATACAAGTTATAAATTCAAAAGTAAAACATTGCCCTCTATGGCTAAAACAAAGAATCTCCCACTAACACTAGAGCCAATTAGGCATGTACCTAATATGCATAAATCTAGTATGATCATCATGCTTTTGCAGAATAAGAGGTTTGGTGAGTGAGTCAACGACATTTTCAAGTGTCGATACTCTACGGCCTTTTCCTCTATCGATTATATCTTTAATGAGATGATAACACCTAAGTATATGCTTGGACCACTGGTGAGATCTAGGTTCCTTAACTTGTGTGATGACACCATTATTATCACAATAGAGATCAAAGGGGCCCCAATGCTAGGAACTATACCAAGTCCAATAATGAACTTTTTGATCTAAACAACCTCCTTTTCTACATTGGAAACAACAATATACTCAACATCCATGCTTTAAACTCTTTTAGTTCACAACACAACAATTTAGGCAAAATACATAACCATATTGTGATCTAAAGTCATCTTTATTTGTCTTGAAGCTAACATCAATGTAATCTATTATAATGATCTCTTCTCGACCTTCATATACCAAAAACGACTCCTTAGTTATTCTCAACTACTTAAGGATGTTTTTGACAGCAACCTAGTGACCATCACCAAGATTAGATTGGTACCTGTTTGTTGTGCTCAATGTATACAAGACATTTGGTCGAGTACACAATTTGGTGTACATGGTATATCATATTGCAAACATATATGGAATGTTGTTCATGTGATCCCTTTCTTCCTTAGTTTAAGGGGATTGTGCCCTTGATAGACACACGCCTTGCGCCATAGGCAAAAATCCTTTCTTTGAGTCATGCATGTTAAAGCGTCTTAGAACCTTGTTTATGTATGTACTCTAACTTAGGCCAAGCAATCTGTTTGATCTATCTCTATAGATCTTGATCCTTAATATATAGGTAAATTCACATAAGTTTTTTACTGAGAAACAATTCCCTAACCAAGTCTTAACTTTTTTGTAAATTTGGGATATCGTTTCCGATGAGCATTATGTCATCCACATATAACACCGAGAATACACCTGTGCTCCCAATAACCATCTTGTAAACACAAGGTTCATCTTCATTTTTAATGAATCTCAATTGCTTTACAGTTTCATCAAAACGAAGATTTCAGGTTCTGGAAGCTTGCTTCAATCCATAGATTGATCGTTTTTACTTGCATATCATTTTGGCATCATATAGAGTGTCAAAGCCTTCAGGTTGTTTCATGTAAATATCCTCAAGGAGATTTCCATTAAGAAAGTAGTCTTGATATCCATTTTCCATGTTTCATAGTCATGGTATGCAGCGATGACTAGTAAAATCTGAGTAGAATTAAGCATTGCAACTAGAGAAAAGGTTTCATCATAGACTACACCATGAATTTTCTTGAATCCCTTAGCAATCAGTCGTGCTTTATAGGTATATACCTTTCCTTCCTTGTTAATCTTCTTTTTGAAGACCCACTTGCACCTTATGGGTTAACATCTTTAGGCGGCTCTACCAAGGTCCATACCTCGTTAGTGTACATGGAATCCATTTCAATTTACATGGCCTCTTGGTAAGTCACAAGCTCATCTTGATCCATGAGCAATACATAACCTTGTTTAATTATAAGATACACATATCTCTTAGGTTGGTGATATATCCTTTTTGACCAACGCTAGTCTTGTGTCACTTGAACAGGTTGTTCTATCACAACATCTTGTGTAGGCTTTTCTTGTTCTTCCATAAGTGTGTTGCCATTCTCTTAATCTTGAACTTCTTCAGGTTTTACTCTCCTCCCACTGATTCCTTATGAAATAAATTCCCTTACCAAGAATACTCCAACTCAAGTGACAAAAGTTTTTCCCTTTGAAGGAATGTAGTAGTATCCCTTGGTTTCCTTGGGATACCCCACTGATCAATGCTTTTGGGCACATAACTTGAGCTCTAGATGTCGAATTAACACATTCAAGCAGGCGTTGGAAAGCTAAAAGTCATATTTACAATTTTATGTTGGAGCAAAAGCCCAAATCGGAACTTTATTGGGTCTAAACTGTTGATTACGTGATTTGAACTTTTTGTAATTTTTTTTAGTATCGGGCCACTTTTTTAAAGCCTTAAACGAGTACTATATATTTTTAGTTAAGGTTGAGCTATTCTATTTTTTGGACTCACATACGATAGAGACTTTATTTTTATGGAAGGCTAAATTCAAGATTAATCCACTGTTTCAGAATTTCATGAAGACCTTGAGGTTTATTTTATAATGTTAATTTCACATTGATGATTCTATTCCTTTTCATTCGACTACATTGTTATTCTGATTTCTTAATTCGAATTTCAATAGGATTGATAAATTTAGTTTGACAAAATTCGGTTTCTAATCTAATCAATTGTAGTTTTTCGACGCTTGATTTTAACTATTATCCATCAATGATTGTGATGTTTAATCCCGTCAAAGAAACAAAATTCACATAGGATTTATTTATGTTTGCTTAATCAATTCTATACTCAAATAAGAATAGAGTCACAATTTAGAAATTGAACCCATTGATAGAATATGTGATAGGTCTGAAATTCCCGAACTAGTGGATTTGTCATTTCAATATATGTGACTTTAATTCATTTCCTCAATCTATTGAACCTAAATTCAAAACCCCCTTTTTGTTTTCATTGATTCAAAATTCGAGATGACTTGAATTGTTGCCTTTACACTACGTTTTTATTACTTGTATTTGACCCGTGTGTGACAATGGATCAAATTTCTCCCATGCTTAAGCTTTTCCACTCCGAGGAAAACAGGGCATGCGTTTCTAAAGACTCTCAGGAATGCAAAGTGGCGAGCAATTTTTTTAAGCTTCAAAGAATATGGCAATCATGAATAGCTTTTTATCACAACCAAAACAAACAAGAGTGCAAATTAACTAAAGAATAAACCTTAAGTGATAGAGTCCTCAGAAGATATAAAATTCTCTCAACCACTCAAGTGTTTGGGTAACTATTTACACTCAAAGCACATCATGAAAGCTAGCACTGCCATAGGCTTGACAAGCCTCTAACATCTATACTTGAAACACATGCACATAATGATCGAAAGGTCTTTATTAAGGTTGTAATGGGGCTAAGGTAAGGATGAGATAATCCTAAGGGGATTAGGGTTAAAAATAAAAGGGGATCAGGGAGTAATGATCAAGAGAAAAAAAGTTTCATTGAGAGGTAACTTAACTCAACAAAAATATAAAAAATACCAATGACTTTTATTCCCATACTCTCTTTGTTCACAATAATTTTTTGTTTTTGTTTTTGTTGTTATTTTTAATAAACCTCAAATCTAACCAAAAAAACAAGTTCAGCGCCCTCACACATTTAAATAAGGACTCCTTTATCCTTGAAGATTGGTTCAATTCATTGTTTTTCACTTTTAGGCTTGTAATGAGCTATATAACAAATAAAGGGATAAATAGGCTCAAAATGGCTTAAACAAAGGGATAATTGCAAGGTAGGCTTATTTGGCCTATAGCTTAACAAGAAACAAATGCCTAGATCATTTCAATATATATATGTGGACAAAAGTCAAGTCAAGTTCTAGCGTAACTAGAAATCATGAGTGAAAACACACACTAGAAAAAGAAAATAGAAAAATCTATTCCATCCACAAAAAGACTAAAAATCTCACAAAGGTTAATGATTTATCATAGATGATACACAATATAGCGTGCTAATGCAACTTACTGTATTAAGAAAGCATAGGTACTATCCAAATCATACCAGAAACCTTCAGTGAAATATCTCACAACATTTGCGTCCCCAAAATCTGATGAAAAAGCATAAAAAGCAAACACATTTTTTTTTTTATAATTTTTTTAAAATGTAATCCAAAAACAAAGTATTAAAATCCTAATTATATTCCACACTTACATTACACATTGTACTAAATGAAAGTAATAGGTATGAAATAAAAGTAAGAAAATGGAACTCCTTGTTCAAATTGCAGTGTAAGTGGACTTTCCAAGAAGAGTTATTCTATGGTGGTATCTTCAAGTACAGAGCTCTCTTGGAATAGCTTGAGGCATTGCTCATTCAGTTTGAACACTTTATCGGGATTCCTTCCTAAAAATTCCTTCCTAAAAGTATCGGGGTAGCTCTCTACTACACCATGAGGAAAAGTATCAGTAACAACAAAAAGGCCTAGACACTTGGATCAAATTTTCCCAACCATAATTTTCAAACGAGGGTTGAACAATAAAACTTTTTTGCCAATGAAGAATTCCTTCCTAAATATCATCTCATCATTGAAGTTTTTAGTTTTCTCCTTATAGATCCGATAGTCGTCATAGGCTTCTAGTCTAAGCTCTTCAAGTTGTTGCAATTGAAGCTTTCTCTCCAAACCTATTTTCTCCATCTCAATGTTACAACTCTTGACTGCCCAATAAGCACAATGCTCTATTTCCAGTGGGAGGTGGCATGCCTTAACAAACAAAAGTCTATAAGAGGACATCTCTATTGGTGTTTTGTAGGCTATTCCATGAGCCGAAAGAGCTTCTTCTAGCCGACGACTCTAGTCCCTCCTGTTTAGCTGCAACATTTTTTTTCTAAAATTTGCGTAATTTCCCTATTTGAGATTTTATCTTGTCCATTATTTTGGGAGTGATAAGGTGTAGAAACTTTATACACAACCTCATACTTTCGAAGCAAATCTTCCATGGTGTGGTTGCAAAAATGAGTGCATTGGTCACAATTTTCTATGAAAGTTTGGATTACCCCAAGCCATCATAAGTGACGAAGGCACTCATTTTTTCAACTACACAATGGAAGATTTGCTTCGGAAGTATGGGGTTTTGAATAAAGTTTGTACACCTTTTCACCCCCAAACTAATAGGCAAGCTAAAATCTCAAATAGGGAAATACAACAAGTTTTAGAAAAGATGGTGCAACCAAACAAGAAGGACTGGAGTCTCCAGCAAGAACGAGCACTTTGGGCTCATAGAACAACCTACAAAACACCAATAGGGATGTCCCCTTATTGTCTTGTGTTTTGCAAGGCATACCACCTTCCACAGAAAATAGATTACCGTGCTTATTGGGAAGTGAAGAGTTGTAACCTTGAGATGGAGAAAGCAGGGTTGAAGAGAAAGCTTCAATTGCAACAACATGAAGAGGTTGGGCTAAAAGCCTAGGAGAACTTGATAGCGTTTCAACAAGTGTACTGAATCGTTGCAAGTAATAATTAAAACGGTAGTACCGATTGTCGAACTCAAGGATTGCGTTTTACTATCAAATTATATTTAATTACTAAAATTGAACAAAACGTTTCTAAATTGATTGAAATAATATTTGAAATTAACAACAATAATAAAATTGATCCTTTATAATGAGAAAAATTTCAGGGATGAGTTTCACTTTGAATCCAACCTTGGTGTCTAATTTGATCCTAGTTATTGAATTCCTTTATTGAATTATTATCGAATTCTCTTTATTATTCTTGCCCTAATGTCTTAGTGACAGAACCTTTAATTCCAAAGTAACCCCTAATTCCTTAGTAGATTTAAGATCATAATTAAGCATTACCGTATAGAAATTCGCTTGTAAATTATTGCTTTGCAACTAATTTAATTGGTTTCATGACCTGCATCTATGTCTAGACTACAAATTCATGAATTTCTCATCTCAAGCATTCGTAAATTCCACTTCCGTTTTAAAATACAAATCGTAGAACATTTTAATGTTGATCAAACAATAAAGAGCATTAAGCACATAGATGAGAAAAATAATTCAATAAAATCATTCATATAACTAGGAATCAAATCATAAAAATAAGGGTTTCATCTTGTTACACTCATCCCTAACAAATAGGGTTTAGTTACTCATGACAGAGATAAAAAAGATAGAGATTAGAGAAGAATTACAAGAAGTATTCATGAATGATTCTTGATAAAACTGCTCCAATGATGTTAGAAACGGCCGTATTTGAGTTTCTATGCTAGGGCACAAGTCTCCCAACTTCCCAAGAATCTAAAAAGATCCCTAAAACAGTGAAAAATTGTGTTTTTATGAATGTTGATGCACGTCGCGCGCCCTAGGCACAGGAAACGCGATCCAGGCGCGCTTAGACAGTGTTGCTGGTCTGGAAATGTGCCCTAGGCGCAGAAAACACATTTCAGGCGCGCCTGGTCATTGCTGAACAGCTGGAAACGCGCCTCAGGCGCGTTTGGCGCGCTTCAGGCGCACAACATATGCTGTCCAACGTATATTGCATTTGTCTCCTCTTTTGAATCTGAATTTGGTTCTGGTGTCTTCAGGACAATTGTAGCTATGGATCTTAGCTTTCATTTGAACTTGGTTTGACTCCAATAGGACATATAAAACTCCAGATATGGCTGAAATACTCTACATAGGTCATGTTGATTTCTCACCAAAATTCGGCACTGCACTAAATCAAAGTAACAACACAAAACTCCGAAAAATCCCTACTTAATCAAGGAAATATTAAAATAAATATTTCATTAAATCAAAGAACTAAAATCAACAAAATATATCAAATAACTCCTTAAATTAACTAATAATTAAAGATAAATAAGACTAAAATCAATGAAAAATATGCATATGATGAAGAGTCATTAGAACTCCCAGACCTATAAGGAGATAACTAAACACATCCATGATAAGATGATTTCTATGAAAGAATTCTCCATTGGTCAAAAAGTTTTATTGTTCAACTCCCATTTGAAAATTATGGATGGAAAATTTCGATCCAAGTGGATTGACCCTTTTATTTTTACTAACACTTTTCCTCATGGTGTAGTAGAAATAAATAATGAAAAAACCGATAAAGTTTTCAAAGTAAATGGGCAACGCCTCAAGCTATTCCATGAGAGTTTCGTACTTGATGATACCACCATAGAATAACTCATCTTGGAAAAGTCCACTTACATTGCAGTTTAAACATGGAGTAACCTTTCATAACTCTTATTTTATACTTGTTACTTTCATTGAGGACAATGTGTAATATAAGTTTAGGGGTATCATTTAGGATTTTAATTGTTTGTTTAGAAAAGTAAAAAATAATAAATTTATGTGTTTTGCATGCTTTCGCAATTGATTTAGGGGATGCAAATGTTGTGAGTTATTTCACTGAATGTTTGTGGCATGAATTGGATAGTATCTCCGCATTCATGGTATAACTAGTTGGATTAGAACGATAAATTGTGTATCATATGTGATAGGTCATTAACCTTTGTGAGATTTTGAGTCTTATAATGGATTGAATACATTTTTCCATTTTGTTTTTCTTGTGTGCGATCTCACTCATAATTGCTAGTTACCCTAGAACTTGACTCTTGTTTGCATGCATATAATGAGATGTCTAGGCGTTTGTTTCCTGTTAAGCTACTTGCCAAATAAGCATACCCTGCAATTATCACTTTGTTTAAGCCCTTTTGAGCCTATTTATCCCTTTTTTTTATATAGCTCATTACAAGTTTAGAAGTGAAAAACAATGAATTGACCCAATCGTAGAGGATAAAGGAGTCCTTCTTTGAATATGTGTAGGGGTACTCAACTTGCTTGTTTGAAAAAATGGTTGTAAACAAATAGATTGTGGGAACAAAAGTCATTGGTATTTTTTTTTTTTTTTTTATAGTTAAATTACATCTCAATGTAACTTGTAACACCCCGATATTTAACAGTGCGAGTGTATTTTTTTTTCAAAACAAATTCATAAAACAAAGAGATAGAGAAGAAAATACTTTTGGATAAATATTTAAGTCGTAACACAACGACAAATAAGTCAACATAATTTACAAGCAGCGGGATAGTTTTTGAAATACGAATCCAAAGTATTTACACTTCAAAAAGTGGTACATGGACCCCATCATAATAAAATGTCAAACAAACAATATTAGTATCGGTACAGTTTTTCAAATGAAAATAAACACAACCCAAAAAGAAAGACGTCTAGTCCCTATACATCAACCTAATCTGATCATTCTACCAAAAAACTATACATCCCGAATGATCTTCACGCGCCACGCAAGATCCTCCACACATAGCTCCAGTCAGGTGTGTCCAACTACATTCCCATCCACATGGTACTAACCGGTAGGATGGTCCTGGTTCTCATCTGAGGGCAAAGCCCAGATTTCCACAATAGTTGTAAAGGGTCACCAACCGAAATTAACAATTAACACATAACATTTAAGTTTTTAAATGCACAAAATAACCTTTCAACTTAGCATGCACCTTAAAAGGGTTTCCATATGCCAAACATGCATAAACAAGGTTGAAAAATGAAGTTTTTAACAAAACAACATTGTTGTATTCGAATACAGCATCTCTATATTCGAATACAAGGCTGTTTCAGCATTCAACAGCAAAAACAGCATGTCTGTATTCGAATACAACCTTCTGTATTCGACTACACAGTAAGTCAGTAGCAAAAACAACATGTTTGTATTCGAATACAGCTTTCTGTAATCGAATACACATCAAACAACAGCAGGAAAACAACAAAATTCAGCTTTTTAAAGGGTTTCGAAATCAATCAACACTTACACATAAATTCAAACAATCACACTTAGCAATTATAGCACAATCACCATGACGACTTGAGTTTCGAAATGGTTTTGCAATCAATAACACTTACACACAATTTTAAAACATACACACTTAGCAATTATAGCACAACCACTACGACAACTTGAGTTTCGAAATGGTTTTGCAATCAATCACACATACACACAATTCCACAACATCCACACTTGGCAATTATAACACAATCACCATGACAACTTGAGTTCAAACACTCAATCATAATCTTGAATCAAACACGACTCGTGTGCCATGCACCCTAACACAATGCGTATACGCCAAAATGCATGGACTCGGAATTCCAAACCAAAACCCTCCTCGAAGGGCCGTAAATCATAATTGTACCGCCTATCACAGACCGAAGTACTAAATTACCGAGGTGCTACCTATCATGGGTCAGCACGATTTATTAAAACGTAAATCGTAAATGTACCGCCTATCACAGGCCGAAGTACTATTTACCGAGGTGCCACATATCACGGGTCAGCACGATTTACTAAAAACGTAAATCGTAAATGTACCGCCTATCACAGGCTGAAGTACTATTTACCGAGGTGCCACCTATCACGGGTCAGCACGATTTACTAAAAACGTAAGTCGTAAATGTACCGCCTATCACAGGCCGAAGTACTATTTACCGAGGTGCCACCTATCACGGGTTAGCATGATTTACCAAAAATGTAAATCGTAAATGTACCGCCTATCACAGGCCGAAGTACTATTTATCGAGGTGCTACCTATCACGGGTCAACACGATTTACTAAAAACGTAAATCGTAAATGTATCGCCTATCACAGGCCGAAGTACTATTTACTGAGGTGCCACCTATCACGGGTCAGCACGATTTACTAAAAATGTAAATCGTAAATGTACCGCCTATCACAGGCCGAAGTACTATTTATCGAGGTGCTACCTATCACGGGTCAGCACGATTTACTAAAAACGTAAATCGTAAATGTACCGCCTATCACAGGCCGAAGTACTATTTACTGAGGTGCCACCTATCACGGGTCAGCACGATTTACTAAAAACGTAAATCGTAAATGTATCGCCTATCAGAACCAACAAATCACATGGAATCATCTCGTGGCCCATCCGGTCACCACTATCACCATGGCCCATCCGGTCGCCATGTACTATCAAATGCATGAGCATACTCTGACTCTATCCACGACAATCGTTGAGTAAATGCATATATTAAAAGATTCCCTATTTTTAATACTCATTTAACTCTAACAAATTTCACGACAATCATTAAATAAAACATAGATATTAAAAGATTCCCCATTTTTAATACTCGTTTAACTCTAACAAATTTCACGACAATCATTAAGTAAAACATAGATATTAAAATATTCCCCATTTTTAATACTCGTTTAACTCTAACAATTTTCATTACAAACATTAAGTAAACAGAGATATTAAAAGATTTCTCATTTTTAATCCTCGTTTAACTCTAATGATTTTCACAGCAAACATTAAGTAAACAGAGATATTAAAAGATTCCTCATTTTTAATACTCGTTTAGCTCTAATGATTTTCACAACAAACATTAAGTAAACAAAGATATTAAAAGATTCACCATTTTTAATACTCGTTTAACTCTAATGATTTTCAAATTCCACACAGAACATACTCAGACATATTCTCAAATTCAATCCATAATTCACACCAAATCACATCAATTCATTTTTCCACAAAACCCTCACAAACACATCTCAAAATTTATAAATATTAATTATGGACACGTCAAACACGACAACCACAAAATTATCTCAACCCACCACTCAAACACATCAAATTTCATTTCCTCAAAACCACACATAAATGAGTTAAATTCTTTTTCCATGAAACACTCATCAATATCACCAAAACCCAACTCTAAAATTTCACCCATAAAAGCATTAAATTCATTTTCCCCAAATCAACACTTCAACCATAACAAATTTCTTTTCCACACAACCACAAATAAGTCCCTAAATGCAAACTAAAAGTTTGGAAGGATCCCTTACCTTAACGTTAGCTTTAATGAGCGACTACGGTACCGCGAGTAATTCCGATAAAATCCACGCTCGCGACGTCGCTTCCAAAGTTAGTTCACTAGCATCGTAGCGTGGAGGTGAGCAACTTTCCCTTTTATCTCTTCTCGAAACGAAGCTTAGATCTAGAAGAAAAGTGGAGGTTTGCGTTTGACGGTTTTGAAAATACCAACACCGTTTTTCTCCGTTTTTGAATCAAAGAGGAAGAATGAAGTTGAGAAATCCTTGTCTTCTCACCCACCAAGCCTTGGTTCCTTTTCTTGAAGCAAAAGGAAGCCACGAAAATGAAAGAAAAAGATGGAACAAGAAGATGGGGTCGCGAGGCAGGGAGGAAGAAAATTAAGTTTTCCTCCGTTCTCTGTTTTCTTTCAGTTTTCCTTTCTCCCTTTCTCCTTCCTTTCTTATTCCCTCCTTTTCCTTCCTTTCCTTTTCTTTCTCTCTCTCTCTCTCTATATATATATATATATAAAATATCTAAAAATATCTAGATATTTTATAAAATTACCATTTCATCCATCACTTTCCAAACCACTTTTTGTTAAAAATATCTACTCTCGTCGCAACTCAATTGACAAATAAAATTTTCATCAACTCGATATATTTTTAACAAAACTGCCCAATATTAAATTCTTTGTAACGTAAATAAATTATTCTCCGACAAATAATTTTAATCTAATTTCCAAAAATATATTTTTGGCATTTAACTCATTAAATACCAACACTGGGCTAATAGTCTACGAAATTCCCCACAAAATACCCTAAAATCGTATAATTTAAGATTTAAAAATTAAGGGTCTTACATAACTTTTCTCTCCTGATAGTGTCAATGGATTAAAGTTTTGGTCATTTTGATCTTTAAAAGGTTTATTCTAATCTATTTTGTTTCCTTAGGTAATGTAGTTTGTCTAATCATCGCATTAGTTTCAATGGATTAAAATTTTAGGTCATTTTCGTTTTAAACAAGTTTATTCTAATCCATTTTGGTTCTTAGGAAATGTTGTTCTTCCAATAAGTGCATAAGTCATAACTGGATAAGATTTAAGGTCATTTTGGTGTTTACAAGGTTTATTCTATGTCATTTGGGTTCCTAATCAATGTAGTTCATCGAACAAGTTCATATATTTCAATAGATTGATATTTTTGTCATTTTGGTATTTAATAAGTTTTTTCTAATCCATTTTAGTTCTTAGACAATGCACTTCGTCCAATAAGTGCATAAATCTCAATGGATTAAATGTTTTGGTCATTTTGGTCTTTAATAGTTTATTCTAATCAATTTTTGTTTTTAGCCAATGCAATTTTTCCAATAAGTGTGTCAGTCTCAATAGATTAAAATTCTTGACATTATGGTCTTTAATAGGTTTATTTTAATCCATTTTGGTTCTTTAGCATTGTAGTTCGTCCAATAAATGCATTAGTCTCAATGGGTTAAGATTTTGGTCTTTTTGGTCTTAACTAGGTTTATTCTAGTAAAATTTTGTTCTTAGTCAATGTAGGTGTGTTTGTGTCATTGGATTAACATTTAGGTCATTTTCGTCCTCCCTAGGACTATTCTTGTCCAATTAGGATTTTTAACTAATCTTGTGCAACCATTCGGTGTGTTTGTGTCATTGGATTAACATTTAGGTCATTTTCGTCCTCCCTAGGCTTATTCTAGTCCATTTAGAGTTTTTAACCAATCTTGTGCATCCATTAGGCGTATTTGTGTCATTGGATGAACATTTAGGTAATTTTCGTCCTCCCTAGGCTTATTCTTGTCTGATTAGGGTTTTTAACCAATCTTGTGCATCCATTAGGCGTGTTTGTGTCATTGGATTAACATTTAGGTCATTTTCGTCCTCCCAAGGATTATTCTTGTCCAATTAGGGTTTTTAACCAATCTTGTGCATCCAATAAGTTCATTTGTGTCATTGGATTAACATTTAGATCATTTTCGTCCTCCTAAGGCTTATTCTAGTCCATTTAGGGTTTTTAACCAATCTTGTTCATCCATTAGGTGTGTTTTTGTCATTGGATTAACATTTAGTTCAATTTCGTCCTCCCTAGGCTTATTCTTGTCCAATTAGGGTTTTTAACAAATCGTGTTCATCCAATATGTGTGTTTGTCTCATTGGATTAACATTTAGGAAATTTTCGTCCTCCCTATGCTTTTTTCTAGTCCAATTAGAGTTTTTAACCAATCTTGTGCATCCAATAGGTGTGTTTGTGTCATTGGATTAACATTTAGGAAATTTTCGTCCTCCCTAAGTTTTTTCCTAGTCCAATTAGAGTTTTTAACCAATCTTGTGCATCCAATAAGTTCATTTATGTCATTGGATTAACATTTAGGAAATTTTCGTCCTCCCTAAGTTTTTTCCTAGTCCAATTAGAGTTTTTAACCAATCTTGTGCATCCAATAGGTGTGTTTGTGTCATTCGATTAACATTTAGAACATTTTTGTCCTCCTAAGGTTATTCTAGTCCATTTAGGGTTTTTAACCAATCTTGTGAATCCATTAGGTGTGTTTGTGTCATTAGATGAACATTTAGGTTATTTTCGTCCTCCCTAGGCTTATTCTTGTCTGATTAGGGTTTTTAACCAATCTTGTGCATCCAATAGGTGTGTTTGTGTCATTAGATGAACATTTAGGTTATTTTCGTCCTCCCTAGGCTTATTCTAGTCTATTTAGGGTTCTTAACCAATCTTGTGAATCCATTAGGTGTGTTTGTGTCATTAGATGAACATTTAGGTTATTTTCGTCCTCCCTAGGCTTATTCTTGTCCAATTATGGTTTTTAAGTAATCTTGTGCATTCATTAGGTGTGTTTGTGTCATTGGATTAACATTTAGGTCATTTTCATCATCCATAGGCTTATTCTTGTCCAATTAGGGTTTTTAACCAATCTTGTGCATCCAATAAGTTCATTTGTGTCATTGGATTAACATTTAGATCATTTTCGTCCTCCTAAGGCTTATTCTAGTCTATTTAGGGTTTTTAACCAATCTTGTGCATCCAATAAGTTCATTTGAGTCATTGGATTAACGCATAAGTAATTTTCGTCCTCCCTAGGCTTATTCTTGTCCAATTAGGATTGTTACCCATTAGGTGTGTTTGTCCAATAAGTGCGTTAATCTCAATTGATTATGATTTTTTTCATTTTGGTTATTAATAGGTTTATTCTAGGAAATTTTGGTTGTTAGTTAGTTTAGTTCGTGCAATAAGTGCATAAGTCCTAATGGATTCAACTTTTGGTCATTTTAATCATTAATAGGTTTATTCTAGACCATTTTAATTCTTAGTCAATATAGTTCGTGTAATAAGTGCCTTAGTTTCAATAGGTTAAGATATTGGTCATTTGGGTCTTCACTCGGCTTATTTTAATCCATTTTATGTAATAACCTATGTAGTTCTACAATTAAGTGCATTACTCTTAATGGATTAAGATTTATGTAATTATAATCTATAATAGGTTTATTCTAATCCATTTTGGTTCTTATGCAATGTAGGTCGTCCAATAAGTGCATAAATCTCAATGAATTAAGATTTTAAATCATTTTGGTGTTTACTAGGTTTATTATAGTCCGTTTTTGTTGTTAGTCAATGTAGTTTGTCCAATAAGTGCATAAGTCTCAATGGATTTATATTTAGGTCATTTTAGTCTTTTCTAGGTTTACTCTAGTGCATTTAGATTCTTATACAAAGTAGGGTGTCTAATAAATGCATTAGTTTCAACTGATTAAGATTTTAGTTCATTTTGGTCATTAATACATTTATTTTTATCCATTTTGGTTCTTAGAAAATGTAGTGTGTACAATAAGTGCATAAGTCTCAATGAATTAACATTTTGGTCATTTTGGTCATTTTGGTCTTTACTACATTTGTTCTAGTTCATTTTAGTTCTTAGTCAATGTAATTCATTTAATAAGTGAATTAGATTCAATGGATTAAGATATTAGGTCATTTTAGTCTTTACTAGGTTTATTCTAGTCCATTTTAGTTCTTAGTCAATTTAGTTCGTCTAATAAGTTTATTAGATTCAACAAATTAAGATTTTATGTCATTTAGGTTTTAATAGGTCAATTGTAGTTTATTTTGCTTCTTAGTCAATGTAGATCATTTTATGAGTTCATTAGTTTTAACATATTAAGATTTTAAGTAATGCAGTTTGTCCATGTAGTGCATAAGTGTCAATGGATTAAGAGTTTAGGCCATTTTTGTCTTTATTTGTTTATTCTAGTCTATTTTAGTTATTCGTTAATATAGTTTGTGTAATAAGTGAAATAATGTCAATGGAGTAAGATTTTGGTAATTTTGATCTTCACTCGGCTTATTCTAATCCATTATGGTTTTTAGCCAATGTAGTTCTTCCTATAATTGTGTTAGTCCCAATATATTAAGATTTTGAACGTTATGGTATTTAATAGGATTATTCAATTCTATTTTGTTTCTTAGGCAATGTAGTTCATCCAATAACTGCATTAGTCTTAATGGATTATGATTTAGGTCATTTCGGTCTTTACTAGGATTTAGTCCATTTTGTTTCTTAGTCAATGTAGTTCGTCGAATAAGTGTATTAGTTTCAACTCATTCAGATTTTGGTAATTTTGGTCTTTAATAAGTTTTTTCTAATCCATTTTAGTTTTAGGCAATGTAGTTCGTCCAATGTGTGCATAAGTCTCAATGGATTCACATTATAGGTCATTTTTGTGTTTACTATGTTTATTCTAGTCCATTTTAGTTCTTAGTAAATGTAGTTTATCCAATAAGTGCATAAGTCTCAATGGATTATGAGTATGGACATTTTAGTCTTTACTACGTTTATTCTAGTCCATTTTGGTTCTTAGTCAATGTATTTCGTGTAATTAGTGCATTAGTTTTAATGGATTAAGATTTTAAGTCATTTTTTCTGCAATTGGTTTATTCCAATCCATTTGGGTTTTTAGGCAATGTAGTTCGTTCAATAAGTGAATAAATTTCAACGAATTAACATTTTAGGTCACTTTTGTCTTTACAAGATTTATTCTAGTTCTTTCTGGTTCTCAATCACTATAATTCATAAGTGGATTAGTCTCAATTGGTTAATATTTTTGTCATTTCGTACTTCACTCGGCTTAAAGTAATCAATTTTAGTTCTTAGTCAATGTATTTTTTTCCAATAAATGCGTTAGAATAAACCTATTAATGACCTAAATGACAAAAAACAAAATGGATTAGAATGTAATTATTAGACGATTACATTGCCTAAAAACCAAAATGGGCTAGCATATACCTATGAAAGCCCAAAATCACCTAAATTCTTAATCTATTGGGACATGTATACTAATTGAACGAACTACATTGCCTAAGAACCAAAGCGGACTAGAATATACCTATTAAAGACCAAAATGACCAAAATCTTAATCCATTGGTATTTATGCACTTATTGGACAAACGACATTGCCTAAGAACCAAAATGGATTAGAATAAACATAATAAAGAACAAAATGACCTAAAATCTTAATCCCTTGTCACTTATGCACATATTGGAGAACTACTTTGGCTAAGAACGGAAACGGATTAGAATAAATCTATTAAAGACCAAAATGACCTAAAATCTTAATTTGTTGATACTTAAACACTTAATGAATGAACTATAGTGCCTAAGAATCAAACTAGATTAGAATAAAATTGTTAAAGACAAATATGACCTAAAATCTTAATCTATTATAACTAGTGCACTTACTAGATGAAATTCATCGACTAAGAACCAAAGTAGACTAGATTAAACTTAGTAACGACCAAAATGAGCTACTTAAGAATTTATTGGACGAACTATATTTCCTAATAACCAAAATGAATTAGAATAAACCTATTAATGACTCAAATGATCTAAAATCGTAATCCATTGGGACTTATGCACTAATTGGACGAACTATATTGTCTAAAAATACAAAATGGATCAGAATAAACCTATTAAAGACCAAAATGACCTAAAATTTTAATCAATTGAAACTACTGCACTTAATTTAGTCGAACTACATTGATTACTAACCAAAATGGACTAGAACCCGTTGAGACAAAATCCCAAATTCATATTTTGATGATAATTAAACAAAAGGTTAATTAAGACTTCTAATTATGATTCTAAGTGTTTTGGTATTTAACATGTGTATTTGAGTTTGTTAAAACAAGATAGGTACCGAGCATTATAAAGCAGATCTTATTAAAATAAAGAAAGCAAAATCAGTGAAACAAAGAACGTTCTTGACAAATTTCTGGAAAATGAAGTATGTTCTCCACATCTACGATAAACTAGAATGATCATATTTTTATGTAAAAGATTAGATCCAAGAAGTGTAATCCAATCCATATCTTCATTAGAAATATACAAGGTTCAATCTAAGCAAGAATTAATCAAGAATCCGAAGGCAAAATACTTTGCTTCACAATATACATAAATCAATATCATTCTCCAAGTTAAGCCAGTGCAAGTACAAACTCACAGGCTGGAATGCACATTGTTGTTGTACTTTCAAACAGACCTGCACACATGATTCAAGGCATGGGATTACTTCAAATAATTGTCAAGATTAGAACATATGTCAGCTCATCTCAAGACAAATTCGAAGAACGTTCTTGGATCAAAAAAACATTTATGGTTTCAGTACGAACACTATTGCTTTATGGCTGATCTTATCCATTCACTTACTCATGGCAGTTGGACTATTTCCAACGGCTATATGAGCTTTCATAAGATTTATTGAAGTCTTTAAATAAAGTTTCACGGTGAAGAACAAATAAGAACTCAAAGTGCCAAGCAAAACATGACTCATTAAATCATACTCGAGCTTCTCAATCATTCTAAGTTTCAGTTATGTCCTTAGTGTGATATTATAATCAATACTTACAGAGTTCTAAAAATCTAGAATCTATTCTCAAACAAGAGTTGAGCATACTTAGATTCTAACAATCTCAAAAATCTTTTGTAGGTAGAAAGGTAGAACTTTCTAATAGATCAAGATTGATCTATGAAAGCTGTGTGAAAACCAAGAACATTATTGCTTAGTGGAAAATCTCACAATTGTAAAGACTGGACATAATCCGTGTTGGGTGAACCAGGATATATCCTTGTGTGATCTCTCTTTCCTTATCTCTATTTACTTTTTTGTCTTACAATCAGTTTTTTATATTGATAAATTAACATTTCTGTTTTCTTTCCACTAATCAAGAACGTTCTTCGTTTGTAACCAAGATCAATCTTGAGTCAAACACTTCAGTTTTTAACAGGAATTTTTAAAAAGGGGCAATTATAATTCAAACTCCCTTCCTAATAATTGACATTATTACTTATGCACTTAATGGATGAACTACTTTGTCTAAGAACAAAAATGGATTAGAATAAACAACTCAAGACAAAAATGACCTAAAATTTTAATCCATTGAAACTAGTGCACTTATTAGATGAACTACATTGAATAAAAACAAAAATTGATTAGAATAAACCTATTAAAGACCAAAACGACCTAATAAAGATCGAAATGACCTAAAATCAGAATTTGTTGAGGCTTATACATTTGTTGGCCAAACTACATTGCCTTAGAATTGAAATGAATTAGAATAAACCTATTAAAGATAAGTGACTTAAAATCTTAATCCATTGAAACTAATGCACTTATTAGGGGAACTATATTGACTAAGAACCAAAATGGGCAAGAATAAACCTAGGAAAGACAAAAATGACAAAAAATCTTAATCCATTATAACTTGTATACTTATTTGATAAGTTACATTGCCTAAGAACCAAAATGGATTAGAATAAACTTATTAAAGACCAAAATGACCTAAAGTCTTAATCCATTGAAACTAATTCACTTTTGAGACGAACTACATTGACTAAAACCCAAAATGGACTAGATTAAACCTAAAGAAGACTAAGATGACAAAAATCTTAATCTGATGAGGTTTATGCACTTTTTGGAAGAACTAAATTGCCTAAGAAATAAAATAGCTATTAATTTACATATTAAAGATAAAAAAGACCTAAATTCTTAATCCATTGAAACTAATGTACGTATCAGGCGAACAACAAGAACTACGAATAAAAGTGGAATATAATAAACCTACAAAAGACATAAACGACCTAAAATCATAATCCATTGAAACTGATGCACTTATTGGAAGAACTATTTTTTCTTAAGAACCAAAAAGGATTAGAATAAGCCTATTAAAGACAAAAATAACCTAAAATCATAAATCATTGAAACTAATGCAATTTTGTGACGAACTACAATGCCTAAGTACCTGAGTGTATTATAATCAACTTATTAAAGATAAAAAATGACCTAAAATCTTATCAAGCACTTATTAGGCAAACTACATTGACTAAAAACCAAATTGGACTAGAATAAATCTAGAACATACTAAAATGACATAAAATCTTAATCAATCGAAACAGGTGCTCTTTGTAAGACCCATAATTTTAAAGTACCATTGATGTATTTTTGGTGTATTTTGGATTTTGGCTCGGAGGTTTTTAAGCCAAAGTTAATAATATTTTGGAGTTTTATAATCAAAAAGATATTTTGATGCCAATTAAAATTTCTCGTCGATAAATAAATTGAATTTAACTGCGATAAATCCTTTACGGAGAATTTAAGGCGTTTCGGGTGAAACGGTAATTTAACAAATATCTAGATTTTGAGATATTTGTTAAGTTATATTTATTATATTTATATATGTTTGTTTGGGGGGAAAAAGAAAAGAAAACTAGAAGGAAGGAAAAGGAAAAGAAAAGAGTATATAAAGGAAAGAAGGAAAAGGGAAGAAAGGAAAAACAAAGGAAAGAAAAAGAAGAGAAGGAAAATTGGAATTTTACATCTTCTTCCTCTCTGTTACCCGTGAACCAAATTCCCTCCTTTCTCCCATTCTCATTTTCGTCACTTTCTTTTCTTCAAAACTAGTAACCCAAGGTTGGGTGAGAGTTAGATCAAGGTTTTCGCAACTTCACTCTTCCTCTTTGATTCGAAAACGAAGAAAAACGGTTTTTGAGATCCAAACACAAACCCCTCCGTTTCTTCAAGATCCAAGCTTCATTTCGCGAAGAGTCAGAAGGGAAGGTTGCTCACTACCACGCCACGGTGCTAGGGGACCTATTTGGAGGCGCAGACCCGTGATAGGTGGCACCTCGATAAACGGTACGGGCCCGTGATAGGCAGTACGTTTATGGTTTACGCTTTTTAGTAAATCGTGCAGACCCGTGATAGGTGGCACCTCGATAAACGATACGGGCCCGTGATAGGCAGTACGTTTATGGTTTACGCTTTTTAGTAAATCGTGCAGACCCGTGATAGGTGGCACCTCGATAAACGGTACGGGCCCGTGATAGGCAGTACGTTTATGGTTTACGCTTTTTAGTAAATCGTGCAGACCCGTGATAGGTGGCACCTCGATAAACGGTACGGGCCCGTGATAGGCAGTACGTTTATGGTTTTCGGTTTTTTTGTAAATTGTGCAGACCCGTGATAGGTGGCACCTCGATAAACGATACGGGCCCGTGATAGGCAGTACGTTTATGGTTTTCGGTTTTTTTGTAAATTGTGCAGACCCGTGATAGGTGGCACCTCGATAAACGATACGGGCCCGTGATAGGCAGTACGTTTATGGTTTTCGGTTTTTTTGTAAATTGTGCAGACCCGTGATAGGTGGCACCTCGATAAACGATACGGGCCCGTGATAGGCAGTACGTTTATGGTTTTCGCTTTTTTGTAAATTGTGCAGACCCGTGATAGGTGGCACCTTGATAAATAGTACTTTGGCCTGTGATAGGCGGTACATTTACAATTTACGTTATTTTAGTAAGCCGTGCAGACCCGTGATAGGTGGCACCTTGATAAATAGTACTTTGGCCTGTGATAGGCGGTACATTTATGATTTACGTTTTTGAAAACCGTGCAGACCCGTGATAGGTGGCACCTCGATAAACGGTACGGGCCCGTGATAGGCAGTACGTTTATGGTTTTCGCTTTTTTGTAAATTGTGCAGACCCGTGATAGGTGGCACCTTGGTAAATAGTACTTTGGCCTGTGATAGGCGGTACATTTACAATTTACGTTATTTTAGTAAGCCGTGCAGACCCGTGATAGGTGGCACCTCGGTAAACGATACGGGCCCGTGATAGGCAGTACGTTTATGGTTTACGCTTTTTAGTAAATCGTGCAGACCCGTGATAGGTGGCACCTTGGTAATCGGTACTTTGGCCTGCGATAGGCGGTACGATTATGATTTACGGCCCTTCGAGGAGGGTTTTGGTTTGGAATTCCGAGTCCATGCATTTTGGCATATACGCATTGCATTAGGGTGCTTGGCACGCGAGTCGTGGTTGATTTGAGTTTTATGATTAAGTGATTTGAATTTGAGTCGTTGTGGTAATTGCGTTGAAAATGCTAAGTGTTATGTGTTGATTGTTGTGTGTAAGTATGATGGTTATCGAGATCCCAATTGCCGTGGTAATTGCGTTGAAAATGCTAAGTGTTATGTGTTGATTGTTGTGTGTAAGTATGATGGTTATCGAGATCCCAATTGCCGTGGTAATCGTGTAGGAATTGCTAAGTGTTAGGTTGTGAACTTGATTAGGAATGACTTGAGTAAATGCATGAATTTTTGGAAAAACGATCAGGGAAATCGATTTCCCAATCGATTGGATGAGTTGCAGGAAGTTCACCATTTTGACCTAATCGATTTGCCAATCGATTGTATAAATATATCTTTCAAAATCTTTTAAGAAATCGATTTGGAAATCGATTGGCAGAGAGGCAGGAACTCAGCAAAACTGCCGAAATCGATTTGGAAATCGATTTGGCAACCCAGGGACTCATCAGAACTGACAAAATCGACTTAGAAATCGATTTGGTCATGCAGAAACTCAGCAGAACTGACCAAATCGATTTGGCAATCGATTGGCTCAGCAAAAGTCCTTATTTTGAGTTAGATAATCGATTGCTCAATTGATTTATCAATGCTTTGGTCAGTTATGTATTACTTGATGGTTTGAGAACTTCATTTTGAGTTCATTGTTAATTGACAAGCATTATATGAACTTTTAGCATATGGAAAATCCTTTTAAGGTGCATGCTTAGTTGAAAGGTTATTTTGTGCATTTAAAACTTAAATGTTATGTGTTATCTGTTAATTTCGGTTGGTGACCCTTTACAATTATTGTGGAAATCTGGGCTTTGCCCTCAGATGAGAGTCAGGACGGTCCTACCGGTTCGTACCCTACGGACGGGAATGGAGATGGGAACGCGTGATTGCAGTTACATTAGGAGGATCTCACGGGGCGCGTGGAGATACTCAGGGTGTATAGCTTTTTGGTAGGATGATCAGATTAGGATGATGTATAGGAACTAGGTGTCCTTCTTTTTGGATTGGAGTATTTTTAGTTTGGAAAACTGTACTTATACTAATATTGTCAGTTTGACTTTTTACTTGAATGGGGTCCATGTACCATTTGTTGTTGTGTAAATGTTTTGGATTTATAATTGGAGAAACTCTTCCGCTGTTTGTAAATTATAATGACTCAATTATTTATCCAAAGGCATTTCCTGATTTAATTCTCTGTCTTATTTTAATTCCTTTTGAAAAAAAAAAAATATACCCTCGCTTTGAAAAACGGGGTGTTACACTCTTATTCAACGAACTATATTGCCTAAGAACCAAAATGGATTAAAAGAAACCTATTAAAGACCAAAATGACATAAAATCTTAATTCGTTTATACTTACGAACTTAATGGATGAACTACATTGTCTAAGAACAAAAATAGATAAGAATAAACAATTAAAGACAAAAACAACCTAAAAACTTAACCCATTGAAACAAGTGCACTTATTAGATAAACTACATTGACGAAGAGAAAAAATGGATTAGAATAAACCTAGTAAAGTCCAAAATGACCTACAATCTTAATTCATTGAGACTTATGCACTATTCGGACGAACTACATTGCCTAAAAAACCAAAATGGATACTAAACTTATTAAAGACCAAAATGTCATAATATCTTAATCCTTTGAAACTAGTGAACTGATTTTAGTTGAACTATATTGACTAAAAACAAAAATGGACTAGAATCAACCTAGTAATGATCAAAATGACCTAAAATCATAATTTGTTGAGACTTATGAATTTATTGGACAAAAGACAATTCTAAGAACCAAAATGGATTAGAATCAACCTATTAATGACAAAAATGACATAAAATCTTAATCAATTGAAACTAATGCACTTATTCGGTGAACTAAATTGACTAAGAACAAAATAGGACTAAATTAAACCTAGAAAAGACTAAAATGACGAAAATCTTAATTCATTGAGATTTATGTACTTAATGGACCAACTACGCAGCCAAAGAACCAAAATGGATTATAATAAACCTATTAAACCTAATGCACTTTTCACACAAACGACATTTACTAAGAAAAAAAAGGGACTAGAATAAACCAAGGAAAGTCTTAAATGACCAAAATCTTGATTATGAGAGTTATGCATTTGTTGGACAAACTACATTGCCTAACATCAAAATGACCAAAAATCTTAATCCATTAAAACTAATACACATAGAACCAAAGTAACTTAAAATATGAATTCATTGAGATTTTTGCGCTTATTGGAAAAACTACAATGCCTTAGAATCAAAATAGATTAGAATAAAACTATTTAAAACCAAAATGACGTAAAATCATACTCCATTAAGACTTATGCACTTATTGGATAAACTTCATTGCCTTAGAACCAAAACAAATTAGAAATAACCTGTTAAAGACCAAAATGACCTAAAATCTTAATCCATTAAGAGTTATGCACTTATTGGTTGAACTACATTGTCTAAGAACCAAAATCGATTAGAATAAATCTATTAAAGACCAAAATGACCTAAAATCTTAATCCATTGATAATTATGCACTTAATGGACGAACTAGATTGAAACTACAATGTTGATCCATTGAAACTACTACACTTAATAGGAGAACTATATGGACAAAGAACCAAAATGGATTACAATAAACCTATTAAAAACAAAAATGACCAGAAACTTAATGTTTTGAGAGTTATGCACTTGTTGGACATATTAGACAAACTACATTGACTAAAAACAAAAATAGACTAGAATAAACCTAGTAAAGATCAAAATGACCTAAAATCTTAATCCATTTAAACTAATGCACATTATAGAAGAACTACATTGACTAAGAACAAAATAGGACGAGAATAAACCTATAAAAGACTAAAATGACCTAAAATCTTGATCCATTGAGACTTATGCACTTATTGGAAGAACTAATTTGTCTAAGAACCTAAACGAATTAGAATAAACCAAATAAATACCAAAATGATCTAAAATACTAATTCATTGAAACTTATGCACTTATTAGACGAACTACATTGCTGAAGAAAAAAAATCAATTATAATTAAATTATTAAAGACCAAAATAACCTAAAATATTAATCCATTGATACTTATGGACTTAATGGACGTACTACATTGACTAAGAACCAAAATGAAGTACAATAAATCTTCTAATGACCAATATGAACTACAGTCTTGATCATTTAAAACTATTGCACTTAATAGGTGAACTATATTGACAAAAAAACCAAATTGGATTAGAATAAGCCTATTAAAGACGAAAATGACTTAAAATCTTAATCCATTTAAATTAGTGCACTTATTAATCGAACTTCATTGACTAAGACATAAAATAGACTAGAATAAACCCAGTAAAGACTAAAATGACCTCCAATAATAATCCATTGAGAGTTATGCACTTTGTAACACCCCGTTTTTCAAAGCGAGGGTGTATTTTTTTTTCAAAAGAAATTAAAATAAAACAGAGAAATAAATAAGGTAACACCTTTGGATAAGTAATTAAGTCATTATAATTTTCAAGCAGCGGAAAAGCTCTCAAACCAGGAATTCAAAATATTAACATAACAAAAGTAGTACAGTCTTCCAGTTTAAAAATAAACGCAACCCAAAGGAAAGACATCCGTTCCCTCTGTGTCAACCTAGTCTGATCATTTTACAAAACAACTAAACACCCTGAGTGATCTCCACGCGCCCCGTGAGATCCTCCTAACGTAGCTGCAGTCAAGCGTTCCCATCTCCATTCCCGTCCGTAGGGTACGAACCGGTAGGATCGTCCTGGCTCTCATCTGAGGGCAAAGCCCAGATTTCCACAATAGTTGTAAAGGGTCACCAACCGAAAATAACAGTTATCACATAACATTTAAGTTTTAAATGCACAAAATAATCTTACAACTTAGCATGCACCTTAAAAGGGTTTCCATATGCCAAACATTCATAAACAAGGTTGAAAAATGAAGTTTTTAACAAAACAACACTGTTGTATTCGAATACAGCATCTATGTATTCGAATACAAGGTTGTTTCAGCATTCAGCAGCAAAAACAGCATGTCTGTATTC
>NC_021165.2:38342973-38353818 GCF_000331145.2 Cicer arietinum
GTCCGACGATCATATTTCCACCGTCCTTATACCAACACATGGGCGTTTGACACTTGCGCCCATATAAAGTCTCATCTGGAGCCACTCCAATACTTGCGTGGAAACTATTGTTGTGGGTGAACTCAATCATAGCTTCGTTCCCAATGCTTCGTGCAATGCTCCCAAAAATGTGATGTGAACTTCGGATCACGGTCTGATACAATACTCGATGGTACTCCATGTAATCTCTAAAGGTCGCAACACCCCAGCAGGTCGCTGATGTTCCACCTTGTACGGAACATCCACCTAGTACCAAACCTAAACACTAAGTATGACGCCGACACATTGAGTACAATGTATCATTACCCAATGATAGGGCTTCCCATTCCTATCAAGAATGATCTTGGGTTATTGTAGAGGTAAACAATCAAATTAATCGCGAAGTCCCTATTCTGAATGGTTATTTGACAAGTAAACATGCATAATTTACTGTCAAAGTCTTAGCAGTAAAGTAGACATGGACAACTTCAAACAATTTACATAATCCATAGCAATGAAGGAATGGGTTGCCCCCGAATCAGAAAGTGTAGTTAGGAGGTTACCTGTAATCGCACAGTCATATTGAATCAGATCGCTAGATAAATTTCCAACTTCAGTGCCGACGCAATACACCTGTCCTCTAGCAGTAGGAAGAGTAATCCTAGCTACATCCACCATTGGTTCCACCTTCGGAGCCTCGCAATTCCTTGCAAAGTGCCCTGGTTTATGGCAATTGTAGCAAGTAGTACTGTTAAAGGTACAAGCATAAGCATAATGTCCTTCTTCTCCACATCGGAAACATCGTATACCTTGTCCCACTTGCCTCTCAAGGTCTTGGTTCCCTGGGTTATCCCGTCCCCCATTGTTATCATGTGGTCGATTATAAGATTTAGCAACCTGTTTTCCCTTGTTCTGATACTTCGCCCGACTAGGTCCTCCTGAGTTAAAATTCCCTCCTCGGCTAGCTCTCTTATTCTTCATATCCTCAACTTCTCTACATTTTTCCACAAGAACCTGGAAACGTTGAATTCCCAAGGGTAAGACAAAGTCTTGAATCTCATACTTTAGTCCGTCTTGGAAACGATGACAGAAGAATGGCTCGTCAATCTCTTCACGGAAAAATCTGAAATGCCTTGATAGTGATTCAAACTTAGCAGCATATTCGCCCACGGTCATGTTCCCCTGATGTAGTTTCAGGAAATCATCACCCCGTCTAGTCCTGGTACTCATCGGGAAGTATTTGTCGAAAAGCATCCCTTTGAAAGATTCCCCGTTCACCTCCTCGTGAGCTGATCTCATCAACAACCTTGTACTCCTCCACCAGTACTCAGCATCTCCTAGTAGCATATAAGTGGCATAGTTGACCCTCACTCTCGCCTGACAGTTAATCATTTCGAAGATCTTCTCCACTTCTTGGATCCATTGATCCGCTTTCTCTGAATTCTCAGTCCCCTCAAACTTGGGAGGATTGTAACGACGAAAGTCTTTTAATCCTCTTGACTCTGCAGCACGGATCTCTCTTCCCCTCTTTTCGAGATCACGTTGAGTCTTGGCAGCAGTCTGTGCAGCAACAGAAGCAGCCATGTTATTCATAGCCTCTGCCATTCGATCATCCCTATTGGCATTGGCTCTCGGAACGTCATTCCTCCTTGGCAGCATGGTTTTCCTATAAAACCATCATCAAGTAGAGTCTTAACACTACTTCAATAATTCTAAGAATAACTTCCGACCACATCCGCACATAATAATTATTATGAACTTGACTACTCAAACCACCTAAACCGACACATGATCAGACAACAACTCCTAACCTACAATCAAGAACTAGAGGTTCCACAGCCCCCAAAGAAAACCAAACCAAAGCTCTGATACCACAATGTAACACCCCGTTTTTCAAAGCGAGGGTGTATTTTTTTTTTCAAAAGAAATTAAAATAAAACAGAGAAATAAATAAGGTAACACCTTTGGATAAGTAATTAAGTCATTATAATTTTCAAGCAGCGGAAAAGCTCTCAAACCATGAATTCAAAATATTAACATAACAAAAGTAGTACAGTCTTCCAGTTTAAAAATAAACGCAACCCAAAGGAAAGACATCCGTTCCCTCTGTGTCAACCTAGTCTGATCATTTTACAAAACAACTAAACACCCTGAGTGATCTCCACGCGCCCCGTGAGATCCTCCTAACGTAGCTGCAGTCAAGCGTTCCCATCTCCATTCCCGTCTGTAGGGTACGAACCGGTAGGATCGTCCTGGCTCTCATATGAGGGCAAAGCCAGATTTCCACAATAGTTGTAAAGGGTCACCAACCGAAAATAACAGTTAACACATAACATTTAAGTTTTAAATGCACAAAATAATCTTTCAACTTAGCATGCACTTTTCAGACAAAATACATTGATTAAGAACCAAAACTTACTAGATTAAACCTAGTGAAGACTAGAATGAAAAGAAAAAATCTTAGTCTAGCGAAACTTATGCACTTATTGGACCAAATTGAATTAGAAATAACTTATTGAACTTCAAAATGATCTCAAATATTAATTCATTAAGACTTATGCACTTATTGGACGAACTAAATTGCCTAAGAACCAAAACAGATTAAAAAGATCATAATTCATTGGGACATCTATATATTGGATGAACTACACTGCCTAAGAACCAAATGGACAAGATTTAACTTATTAAACACCAAAATGACCTAAAGTCTTAATCCATTGAAACTAATCCCCTTTTCAAATGATCTACATTGACTAAGAACCAAAATGGACTAGACTAAACCTAGAAAAGAAAAAACTGACAAAAATCTTAAGCATTTATGCGACTAAATACATTTCCTAAGAACAAAAATGGATTACAATTAACTTTATAAAGACCATAATGACCTAAAATCTTGATCCATTAAAACTAATGCACTTAATATGAGAATTATATCAGCAAAGAACCAAATAGGATTAGAATAATCCATTTAAAGACAAAAACGTCCTAAAATCTTTATCAACTGAAACTAGTGCACTTATTAGACGATAAACCTAGAAAAAAAAATTAAAATTACCCAAATATGAATTCAATGACACTTATGCATTTATTGGATGAACCACATTGTCTAAGAACCCAAATATTAGAGTAAATCTACTAAAGACCAAAATTACCTAAATGGAGTAATTCAAACTTATGCCCTTATTGGACGTATTAATTTTTCTAAGAACCAAGATGGATTAAAAATAAACCTAATAAAGACAAAAATGACCTAAAATACCAATTCATCGAGACTTATGCACTTATTAAACGAACCACATTGCCTAAGAACACAAATCGATTATAATAAATCTATTAAAGATCAAAATGATGTAAAATATTAATCCATTGATACTTATGGACTTAAAGAACGTACTACATTGATTTAGAACCAAAATAAAGAAGAATAAATCTTTTACTGACCAAAATGAATTAGAGTCTTGATCTATTGAAACTAATGCACTTAATAGGCGAACTATATTGACAAAGAACCAAAATGGATTGGAATATACCTATTAACGACCAAAATGACTTAAAATCTTAATCCATTGTAACTAGTTCACTTATTAGTCGAACTACATTGACTAAGACAAAAAATGGACTAGAATAAAAATGGATTAAAATAAACTTATTAAAGATCAAAATGACCTAAAGTCTTAATCGATTGAAGCTAATGCACTTTTTGACTTACATTGCTTATGCACTTATTGGAGAATTACATTGCTTAAGAACCTAAGGGGATAAGGATAAATCTATGAAAGACAAAAATGACCTAGATTTTTATTCATTGATACTTATGCACTTAATGGGTGAGCTAGATTGATTAAAAACCCATATGGAGTAGAATAAATCATTAAATGACCAAAATTCAATGAGACTTATGCACTTTTAGACGATCTACATAGACTAAGAACCCAAATTGACTAGATTAAACCTAGAAAAGACTAAAATGATAAAAATCTTACTCCATCGAGACTTATGCACTTATTGGACGAACTACAATGCCTAATAAATATAATGAATTACAATTAACTTAATAAAGATCAAAATGACCTAAAATCTTGATCCGTTGAAACTAATGCACTTAAAATGCGAAATCTATTGACAAAGAACCAAATGGATTAGAATAAACCTAATAAAGACAAAAATGAACTTAAATCATAATACATTGAAACTAGTGCACCTATTAGACAGACTCATTGACTAAGAAAAAAATTGAACTAGAATAAACTTAGTAAAGACAAATATGACCTACAATCTTTATCTCTTAAGAATAATGCACTTTTTTAGACAAACTAGATTGACCAATAACCTAAATGGACTAGAATAAACCGTGAAAAAAAATAAAATGTCAAAACTCTATGAACAAAAATGAATTAGAATAAACCTATTAAAAATCAATTGGACCTCAAATCTTAATTCATTAAGCCTTATGCACTTATTGGAGAATTATATTGCTTAAGAACCTAAATGGATAAGGATAAATCTATGAAAGACAAAAATGACCTAAAATCTTATTCCATTGATACTTATATAACTAATGGATGAGCTACATTGATTAAGAACCAAAATGGAGTAGAATAAATCATTTAATGACCAAAATGAACTGCAATCCTAATGCATGGAGATTTATGCACTTTTAGACTATCTACAATGACTTAGAACCAAAATGAACTAGATTAAACCAATAAAAGTGTGAAATGAACAAAATCTTAATCCATTGAGACTTTTGCACTTATTGGACGAACTACAATGCCTAAGAAATATAATGGATTAGAATTAACTTATTAAGGATCAAAATGACTTAAAATCTTGATCCATTGAAATAATGTACTTAATAGGCGAACCATATTGCCAAAGAATCAATATAGATTAGAATAAACCTATAAAAGACAACAATGACTTAAAATCTTAATCCATTGAAACTCATTGACTAAGAACATAAATGGATAAGAATAAACTTAGTAAAGATAAAAAATGACCTACAATCATTATCTCTTATTAAAAAAATGACCTAGAAAAACTTATTAAAGATTAAAAAGATTGAAAGTCTTTATCCATTCAGACTTATGCATTTATTGGACGAACTACATTACCTAAAAACCAAAATGGATTAGCAAAAACCTGTTATGGACCAAAATGACCTAAAATCTTATTCCATTGAAACTAGGGCACTTAATTTAGCTGAACTACATTGACCAAGAACAAAAATAGCTTAGAACCAATGTAGTAGAGATCAAAATGACCTAAAATCTTAATTTGTTGAGACTCATGCATTTATTGGACGAACTACATTGCAAGAACAAAAAAAGATTAGAACAAACTTAATAAAGACCAAAATGACTTAAAGTCTTAATCCATTGAAACTAATGCACTTTTCAGACAAGCTACATTGAGTAAGAACCACAATGGACTAGTTTAAACCTAGTGAAGACTAAAACGAAAAATAAAATCTTAATCCAAGGAAACATATGAACTAATTGGACGAATTACATTGCCTATGAACCAAATTGGAATAGATATAATTTATTAAACTCCAAAATGATCTCAAATCTTAATTCATTAAGACTTATCCACTTATTAGATAAACTACATTGCCTAATAAACTACAATATTGATTCGTTGAAACTAATGCACCTTATAGGCGAATTATATTGACAAAAAACCAAATATCGACTAAAATAAACCTAGTAAAGCCGAAAATGACTTACAATCATAATCCATTGAGACTTATGCACTTATTGGGCGAAATATGTGACACCCTAAACCCCAAAATAATATATATATATATATATATATATATATTTATATTTATATAATAATTTATATCATATTTCTATAAAATTTGTAGCAGATAAAAAAAAAGTTTCCAAGAAAAGAAAAACTTTTATTTTTTGCTTAGGATATCACGTTTCTCAAAAATCAAAAGGAACACTTTAAACTTATTTTTTCCGTTAAAATAATGTAATCTCAATAAACTTGATTTAAGTATTATTACTTTATTTAATTTAAAAACTTACTTGTACTTCTAAGATTTTCATCCAAAAATTTGTTTCAAATCAAACAAGTAAAATACAAATTAAACTCTTATTCCCAGTATCACCTTTCAGAGTGTGGTTCCTCTCGAACTTGAACTTCAAGATTCATTAACCTGTAACAACTACGATTTTGCAAACGCATGGCCAAGCCAGTCAAACACAATTAACGAAGGTGGTGAGTTTCGAAATCATGATGACAGTATAATACAAGTAAGAAGAACACACAAACAATCATAATAGAACCGTATCATTACACAAACATTCCATAAAGAAATATCACATTAAAAAGTCAAAATCACTCAAGGAAAATCAATAAATTTCACTATAACATCAAATAGTCTAAGAGAAATTATCACCACACACGATACATATTAATCATAAAAAAAAAAATTACAATAAAATGCAATGCTATTCATGAGCTTAGACTCTACTTCACAATGTGGTACCATTCTAACTCTGATGTACTTGGTTAGGAGGCTTGATACTATGCCACCGTCCTAGTGGACGAACAATTCAAATTGGCCCTGTCCTCATAGGTCCCCTCAACTCAACCTGTAAGACCCATAATTTTAAAGTATACTTTATGTATTTTAGTGTATTTTGGTATTGAACTCGGAGGCTTTTTAGACAAAGTTATTAATATTTTGGAGTTTATATGACCAAATAGATATTTTGATGCTCATTAGAATTACTCGTCGATGAATAAATTAAATTAACTACGGTGAATCTTTTACGAAGAATTTAATGTGTTATGGGTGAAATGGTAATTTAACAAAAATCTAGTTATTTTGAGATATTTGTTAAAAGTAATTAAAATGTATATAAATATCTATATGTATATATTTGTTTGGGGAGAAAAGAAAAGGATATAAAAAGGAAAGAAGGAAAAAGAAAGAAATAGAAAGGAAGGAAAAAGGAAGAAAGGAAAACCGAAACACATTTTCTCTCTCCCTGTCTCGCACGCCCAACTTCCTCCTTCCTCTTAATATGACTGTTTGCTTAACGTTTTGTTTTGAAAATCATTAAGTTAAATCGGTATTAAGAACGGGGAATCTCTTAATGACTTATTTAATTAATGTTGTTTGAAAGTCGTTTCGGTAAATGAGTATTAAGAATGGGGAATCTCTTAATATGACTGTTTGCTTAACGTTTTGTTTTGAAAATCATTAAGTTAAATCGGTATTGAGAACGGGGAATCTCTTAATGACTTATTTAATTAATGTTGTTTGAAAGTCGTTTCGGTAAATGAGTATTAAGAATGGGGAATCTCTTAATATGACTGTTTGCTTAACGTTTTGTTTTGAAAATCATTAAGTTAAATCGGTATTAAGAACGGGGAATCTCTTAATGACTTATTTAATTAATGTTGTTTGAAAGTCGTTTCGGTAAATGAGTATTAAGAATGGGGAATCTCTTAATATGACTGTTTGCTTAACGTTTTGTTTTGAAAATCATTAAGTTAAATCGGTATTAAGAACGGGGAATCTCTTAATGACTTATTTAATTAATGTTGTTTGAAAGTCGTTTCGGTAAATGAGTATTAAGAATGGGGAATCTCTTAATATGACTGTTTGCTTAACGTTTTGTTTTGAAAATCATTAAGTTAAATCGGTATTAAGAACGGGGAATCTCTTAATGACTTATTTAATTAATGTTGTTTGAAAGTCGTTTCGGTAAATGAGTATTAAGAATGGGGAATCTCTTAATGACTCGTTTACTGAATGTTTTGCGAGAAAATCGTTTAAGTCAAAAGTATATTAAGAATGGGGAATCTCTTAATATGACTGTTTGCTTAACGTTTTGTTTTGAAAATCATTAAGTTAAATCGGTATTAAGAACGGGGAATCTCTTAATGACTTATTTAATTAATGTTGTTTGAAAGTCGTTTAAGTAAATGGGTATTAAAAATGGGGAATCTTTTAATACCTCGGTTTACTTAATGTGTATTTGAGGAAAATGTTTAAGTTAACTGGGCGTTGAGAATGGGGAATCTCTTAATGTCTCGGTTACTTAACTATCGTTTTTGAAAATCGTTTCGGTAAATGAGTATTAAGAATGGGGAATCTCTTAATATGACTGTTTGCTTAACGTTTTGTTTTGAAAATCATTAAGTTAAATCGGTATTAAGAACGGGGAATCTCTTAATGACTTATTTAATTAATGTTGTTTGAAAGTCGTTTAAGTTAAATGGGTATTAAAAATGGGGAATCTTTTAATATCTGCATTTGCTTAACGATTGTTGTGAATGGAGTCTGTGTATGCTCATGCATTTCATTTGGTAAATTGTGTCGACCCGTGATAGGTGACACCTTGGTAAACTGTACGGACCCGTGATAGGTTGTACGTTTGCGATTTATATTTTAGTAAATCGTGTTGACCCGTGATAGGTGACACCTCGGTAAACTGTACTGACTCGTGATAGGTGGTACGTTTATGATTTACGCATTTTAGTAAATCGTGCTGACCCGTGATAGGTGGCACCTCGGTAAACAGTGTTGGTCTGTGATAGGCGGTACGTTTACGATTCCCGCTTTTTCTTTTAGTAAATCGTGTTGACCCGTGATAGGTGACACCTTGGTAAACTGTACTGACCCGTGATAGGTGGTACATTTACGATTTACATTTTTGGTGAATTGTGCTGACCCGTGATAGGTGGCACCTAGGTAAACAGTATTGGTCTGTGATAGGCGGTACGTTTACGATTCCCGCTTTTTCTTTTAGTAAATCGTGTTGACCCGTGATAGGTGACACCTCGGTAAACTGTACTGACCCGTGATAGGTGGTACATTTACGATTTCCGCTTTTTCTTTTAGTAAATCGTGTTGACCCGTGATAGGTGACACCTCGGTAAACTGTACTGACCCGTGATAGGTGGTACATTTACGATTTACATTTTTGGTGAATTGTGCTGACCCGTGATAGGTGGCACCTTGGTAAATTGTACGGACCCGTGATAGGTTGTACGTTTGCGATTTACATTTTAGTAAATCGTGTTGACCCGTGATAGGTGACACCATGGTAACTGTACTGACCCGTGATAGGTGGTACATTTACGATTTCCGCTTTTTCTTTTAGTAAATCGTGTTGACCCGTGATAGGTGACACCATGGTAACTGTACTGACCCGTGATAGGTGGTACATTTACGATTTACATTTTTGGTGGATTGTGCTGACCCGTGATAGGTGGCACCTCGGTAAACAGTACTGGTCTGTGATAGGCGGTACGTTTACGATTCCCGCTTTTTCTTTTAGTAAATCGTGTTGACCCGTGATAGGTGACACCATGGTAACTGTACTGACCCGTGATAGGTGGTACATTTACGATTCCCGCTTTTTCTTTTAGTAAATCGTGTTGACCCGTGATAGGTGACACCTCGGTAAACTGTACTGACCCGTGATAGGTGGTACGTTTATGATTTACGTTTTTGGTAAATTGTGCTGACCCGTGATAGGTGGCACCTCGGTAAATAGTACTTTGGACTGTGATAGGCGGTACGTTTACGATTTACGCTTTTTCTTTTAGTAAATCATGCTGACCCGTGATAGGTGGCACCTCGGTAAACAGTACTGACCCGTGATAGGTGGTACGTTTACGATTTACACTTTTTAGTAAATCGTGCTGACCCGTGATAGGTGGCACCTCGGTAATTGGTACTTTGGCCTGCGATAGGCGGTACAATTATGATTTACGGCCCTTCGAGGAGGGTTTTGGTTTGGGATTCCGAGTCCATGCATTTTGGCATATACGCATTGCATTAGGGTGCTTGGCACACGAGTCGTGTTTGAATCAAGTTATGATTAAGTGTTATGTATTGATTTTGTGTGTAAGTGTGACTGATTGTAAACTATTTCGAAACTCAAGTTGTCGTGGTAATTGTGTTGGAATTGCTATGTGTTATGTATTGATTATCGTGTGTAAGTGTGATGGATTGTAAAACTATTTCGAAACCCAATTTGTCGTGGTGATTGTGTGGGAATTGCTAAGTGTTAAGATTTGGAGTTGTGTATGAATGTGATTGAATTAATTTATGTATTTTTGGAAGGATAAGCAGGGAAATCCATTTCCCAATCGATTTGATGAGTTGCAGGGACTTTGCTAATTTGACAAAATCGATTTGCCAATCGATTTGGCAAGTTACAGGGGCACAACTATTTATAAAATCGATTTCCCAATCGATTTGGAAAGTTAGAGGTGCTCAACTATTTATAAAATCGATTTCCCAATCGATTTGGCAAGTTACAGGGGCTCATCTATTTAATAAAATCGATTTCCCAATCGATTTATGCAGAACCAGAATACAGATTTCACAGAAAACCTTTACGAAAATCGATTTCCCAATCGATTTGCTCAGTAGAAATTTTTATTCTGAGTCATACAATCGATTGCCCAAATTGATTCATCAATGGATTGGTCGGTTGACTCGTTACTTGATTGATTGAAAACCTTATTTGATTTCATTTTACTTGGCAAATATTATATGGACGTTTAGCATATGGAAAATCCTTTTAAGGTGCATGCTAAGTTGAAAGGTTATTTTGTGCATTTAAAAACTTAAATGTTATGTGTTAACTGTTAATTTCGGTTGGTGACCCTTTACAACTATTGTGGAAATCTGGGCTTTGCCCTCAGATGAGAGCCAGGACGATCCTACCGGTCCGTACCCTACGGATGAGAATGCTTGACTGGAGCTACGTTAGGAGGATCTCACGGGGCGCGTGGAGATCACTCAGGGTGGATAGCTATAGTTTTTTGTAGAATGATCAGATTAGG
>NC_021165.2:38354058-38354572 GCF_000331145.2 Cicer arietinum
ATGACTCAATTATTTATCCAAAGGTATTACCTTATTTAATTCTCTGATTTATTTTAATTTCTTTTGGAAAAAAAAAAAAAAGACACCCTCGCTTTGAAAATCGGGGTGTTACACAACCAGAGACACATATATGTGACATTCGAGGTAAACGCGTGTTGCGTGGTAGCTCCCGACATTTGGTGTGCTATGTAACACCCCGATTTTAACAGCGCGAGTGTATTTTTTTTTTCAAAACAAATTCATAAAAACAAAGAAATAAAGAAGGAAATCCTTTTGGATAAATATTTAAGTCGTAACACAACAACATTTACAAGCAGCGGAAATAGTTTGAAATAAAAATCCAAAGTATTTAAAATAGCAAAATGCACCGGGGCTATGAGACCTATCAGACATAGCTCATACCCTGGGGTATTCTTGGCAGACACCTGTACAATAACACTATCGAAGAATCTTAACTTCCCCACGTCACATCAAAAAGTGGTACATGGACCCATCAAAATAAAAGTCTAGCTGA
>NC_021165.2:38354839-38357060 GCF_000331145.2 Cicer arietinum
TATATATATATATATATATATATAAATTTATATATATATATATATATATATTAATTAATTATAACGTAACAAATATCTAAAAATATCTAGATATTTATCAAAATTACCATTTCACCCATAACTTCTCAAACCATTTGATAAAAATATCTACTCTCATCGCAACTCAATTGACAATACATTTTTCAGCAACCCGAGATATTTTTAACAAAACTCCCTAGAATTAAATTCTTCGTAACATAAATAAATTATCCTTCGACAAAAGATTCACCGTCCTTATACCAACACAAAGGCGTTTGACACTTGCGCCCGTATAAAGCCTCATATGATGCCAGTCCAATACTTGGAAACTATTGTTGTAGGTAAACTCAACCAACGAAAGTACGTCATCCCAACTTCCTCTATCATCTAATACACATGCTCTCAATAGATCTTCCAATGACTGATTTGTCCTCTCAGTCTATCCGTCCGTTTGTGGATGGTAAGCTGAACTCAATCTTAGTTTTGTTCCCAATGCTTCATGCAATGCTCCCCAAAAGTGCGATGTGAACTTTGGGTCACGGTCTGATATGATACTCAATGGTACTCCGTGTAATCTCACAATCTCAGCAATGTAGATCTCAGTTAGCTTGTCTTCCTTATAAATGGTCTTTACCGGTAAAAAGTGTGCGGATTTAGTCAATTGATCCACTATCACCCATATAGAATCATTCTTTCTCCTTGTTTCTGGCAATCTAGTTATAAAATCCATGGAAATGTTGTCCCACTTCCATTTAGGTATATCTAAAGGTTGCAACATTTCAGTAGGTCGCTGATGTTCCACCTTCGCTTTCTGACAAGTTAAACAAGTTGATACATACTCCGCTACATGTCTATTCATTCCTAGCCATCAATAACTTTTCCTCAAATTCTGATACATCTTTGTTGCTCCAGGATAAATACTCAAATTACTCTTATGAGCCTTTTCTAAAATTGTCCTCCTCATGTCTATAATTTCTGGTACACAAATCCTACCATTACATCTCAAAATATTATCTGGTCCAATCTTAAACTCAGTTGTCTTCCCTTGCATTATTAAGTTCCTCTTCTCTTGAATTAAGTTGTCATCTTGAGATTTCACAATGTCTTCAAGTACTCCACTCGAGATCTTAATCATTTCGAATTTCAAAATTTCTGGTGCAAACTCTACGTTCAAGTGTAGGTCTCTGAAAGCTTCCCACAACTCTTGTTGTCTAGCCATCACTGTTGAAAATACCGATACACTTCTTCTATTCAACGCATCAGCCACTACATTGGCCTTCCCAGGGTGGTACTGCAATGTGAAATCAAAATCCTTAAGAGTCTTCATCCATCGTCTTTGACGCATGTTCAATTCCTTCTAATCAAACAAATATTTCGTAACTGAAAATTTTCCTCACATTTCTCCGTCCATGCGAACAATTGATCCTTTCTAGTAAGTTTTATTAATGGAGCTACAATCTTAGCAAAACCTTCAATAAACCTCCTGTATTACCCTGCTAGTCCGACAAAACTTAAAGTAAGAGTAATAACCGCACCAGGTTTGCACTCAATGAACATACATGATAGAACTTGTTCATCATGCTTCTGTGAAGAAAGTGTCGTCTATCCCTTTTTATAGATATTTAATAACATTACGAGCTTTCATCGTCGGTAAGACTCGTCCATTCCATACAACATGATTTTGTTTACTATCAACAAGAGTTTAAGGATGATCAGTTCCTCAATTTGTCAATAAGTAGCCAACAACCATGATTGTGGCTTAGACTATCTTAACCGAACTGTAATAGCGCTCCTTTAACTTCGATACAAGCCTCTTTCATTGATACCTAAACACCAAATTCTATTCCAAATGGAATTCCTATCTTCTCAATAATTTCAGGGTGTTGACACCTCTTTGATAGTTATCAATCTTCATCCAGTCTCATCATGAAATCTACCAGGCGAACATCTAATACTCTTATTGAAAAGCTCTCCACTTAGATCCTTACATGAAATCGCCTATCCATCTAATGTTAATCCATCCATACACATCATCTTCGAGTTACCACCAACAACATAACATCTATGTCCTTGGAACCACTTCATAAATCCCATGCCATCATGATTCGCTTCAACCCTACCTGACAATTCGTCTTTTCGAAGATCTTTTCCACTTCTTGAATCCACTTATCAGCTTTTTCTGAGTTCTCATCACCCTTGAACT
>NC_021165.2:38358044-38363071 GCF_000331145.2 Cicer arietinum
TGCAGTAATACCAATACTGGTGAGGTTGTCAACTTTTTCTTTAGTAACTGAAAATTTTCCTCACATTTCTCCGTCCATGCGAACAATTGATCCTTTCTAGTAAGTTTTATTAATGGAGCTACAATCTTAGCAAAACCTTCAATAAACCTCCTGTATTACCCTGCTAGTCCTACAAAACTTAAAGTAAGAGTAATAACCGCACCAGGTTTGCACTCAATGAACATACATGATAGAACTTGTTCGTCATGCTTCTGTGAAGAAAGTGTCGTCTATCCCTTTTTATAGATATTTAATAACATTACGAGCTTTCATCGTTGGTAAGACTCGTCCATTCCATACAACATGATTTTGTTTACTATCAACAAGAGTTTAAGGATGATCAGTTCCTCAATTTGTCAATAAGTAGCCAACAACCATGATTGTGGCTTAGACTATCTTAACCGAACTGTAATAGCGCTCCTTTAACTTCGATACAAGCCTCTTTCATTGATACCTAAACACCAAATGCTATTCCAAATGGAATTCCTATCTTCTCAATAATTTCAGGGTGTTGACACCTCTTTGATAGTTATCAATCTTCATCCAGTCTCATCTTGAAATCTACCAGGCGAACATCTAATACTCTTATTGAAAAGCTCTCCACTTAGATCCTTACATGAAATCGCCTATCCATGTAATGTTAATCCATCCATACTCATCATCTTCGAGTTACCACCAACAACATAACATCTATGTCCTTGGAACCACTTCATAAATCCCATGCCATCATGATTCGCTTCAACCCTACCTGACAATTCGTCATTTCGAAGATCTTTTCCACTTCTTCAATCCACTTATCTGCTTTTTCTGAGTTCTCATCACCCTTGAACTTTGGAGGATGGTAACGAAGAAAATCTTCCAATCCCCTTGACACAGCAGCACAAATCTCTCTTTCCGTCTTCTCCATATCTCGCAGAGTCCTGGCAGCTGTCTTTGCATGAATAGAAGTGTTATTCGTTGCTTCAACCATTTGATCATTCCTATTGACGTTGACTTTTGCAGCGTCGTTCCTTCTTAGAGGCATTGTTTCCTCAAAACCAACATAAAAAAGAAATCTTAGCACTACTTCGAAAAATTCCAAATCTGACTTCCAATTACGCCAACTAATCGAACCCGACAACTCGGACAAATTACGCCGACGCATGATCAGATAACGACTCCCAATCTACATGTTGACCTACAATCTATAACCAAAGCTCCACAGCCCCAAAGAAATCCAAACCAAAGCTCTGATACAACAATTGTAACACCCTAAGTTTTAACTGCGCGAGTGTATTTTTTTTCCAAACAAATTCATAAAAACAAATAAATAAAGAAGGAAATACTTTTGGATAAATATTTAAGTCGTAACATGTAAGACCCATAATTTTAATGTACACTTTATGTATTTTATATGTTTTGGATTTTGGCTCGGAGGCTTTTTAGCCAAAGTTAATAATATTATGGAGTTTATAGGATCAAAAAGTTATTTTGACACCGTTTAGAATTACTCGTCGATAAATAAATTTAAATTAAGTGCGGTAAATCCTTTACGGAGAATTTAATGCGTTACGGGTGAAATGGTAATTTAACAAATATCTAGATATTTTGAGATATTTGTTAAGTTATATTTAATATATATATATGTTTGCTTGGAGAGAATAGAAAGAAAGGAAATTAGAAGGAAGGAAAAGGAAAAGAAAAGGTTATATAAAGGAAAGAAGGAAATAGAAAGGAAGGAAAAACAAAGAAAGGAAAAAGGAAGGAAGGAAAATCTGATACTTAATATTTGTTTTTTTGAAAATCGTTTAAGTTAACTGGGCGTTAAGAATGGGGAATCTCTTAATGTCTCGGTTACTTAATATTTTGTTTTGAAAATCGTTTAAGTTAACTGGGCGTTAAGAATGGGGAATCTCTTAATGTCTCGGTTACTTAATATTTTGTTTTGAAAATCGTTTAAGTTAACTGGGCGTTAAGAATGGGGAATCTCTTAATGTCTCGGTTACTTAATATTTTGTTTTGAAAATCGTTTAAGTTAACTGGGCGTTAAGAATGGGGAATCTCTTAATGTCTCGGTTACTTAATATTTTGTTTTGAAAATCGTTTAAGTTAACTGGGCGTTAAGAATGGGGAATCTCTTAATGTCTCGGTTACTTAATATTTGTTTTTTTGAAAATCGTTTAAGTTAACTGGGCGTTAAGAATGGGGAATCTCTTAATGTCTCGGTTACTTAATATTTGTTTTTTTGAAAATCGTTTAAGTTAACTGGGCGTTGAGAATGGGGAATCTCTTAATGTCTCGGTTACTTAATATTTTGTTTTGAAAATCGTTTAAGTTAACTGGGCGTTGAGAATGGGGAATCTCTTAATGTCTCGGTTACTTAATATTTTGTTTTGAAAATCGTTTAAGTTAACTGGGCGTTAAGAATGGGGAATCTCTTAATGTCTCGGTTACTTAATATTTGTTTTTTTGAAAATCGTTTAAGTTAACTGGGCGTTAAGAATGGGGAATCTCTTAATGTCTCGGTTACTTAATATTTGTTTTTTTGAAAATCGTTTAAGTTAACTGGGCGTTAAGAATGGGGAATCTCTTAATGTCTCGGTTACTTAATATTTTGTTTTGAAAATCGTTTAAGTTAACTGGGCGTTAAGAATGGGGAATCTCTTAATGTCTCGGTTACTTAATATTTTGTTTTGAAAATCGTTTAAGTTAACTGGGCGTTAAGAATGGGGAATCTCTTAATGTCTCGGTTACTTAATATTTTGTTTTAAGAAAAATTGTTTAAGTTAATTGGGCGTTAAGAATGGGGAATCTCTTAATGTCTCGGTTACTTAATATTTTGTTTTAAGAAAAATTGTTTAAGTTAATTGGGCGTTAAGAATGGGGAATCTCTTAATGTCTCGGTTACTTAATATTTGTTTTTGAAAATCGTTTAAGTTAACTGGGCGTTAAGAATGGGGAATCTCTTAATGTCTCGGTTACTTAATGTTTGTTTTTGAAAATCGTTTCAGTAAATGAGTATTAAGAATGGGGAATCTCTTAATGTCTCGGTTACTTAATATTTGTTTTTTTGAAAATCGTTTAAGTTAACTGGGCGTTAAGAATGGGGAATCTCTTAATGTCTCGGTTACTTAATATTTGTTTTTTTGAAAATCGTTTAAGTTAACTGGGCGTTAAGAATGGGGAATCTCTTAATGTCTCGGTTACTTAATATTTGTTTTTTTGAAAATCGTTTAAGTTAACTGGGCGTTAAGAATGGGGAATCTCTTAATGTCTCGGTTACTTAATATTTGTTTTTTTGAAAATCGTTTAAGTTAACTGGGCGTTAAGAATGGGGAATCTCTTAATGTCTCGGTTACTTAATATTTGTTTTTGAAAATCGTTTAAGTTAACTGGGCGTTAAGAATGGGGAATCTCTTAATGTCTCGGTTACTTAATATTTGTTTTTGAAAATCGTTTAAGTTAACTGGGCGTTAAGAATGGGGAATCTCTTAATGTCTCGGTTACTTAATATTTTGTTTTTGAAAATCGTTTAGTAAATGAGTATTAAGAATGGGGAATCTCTTAATGTCTCGGTTACTTAATATTTGTTTTTTTGAAAATCGTTTAAGTTAACTGGGCGTTAAGAATGGGGAATCTCTTAATGTCTCGGTTACTTAATATTTGTTTTTTTGAAAATCGTTTAAGTTAACTGGGCGTTAAGAATGGGGAATCTCTTAATGTCTCGGTTACTTAATGTTTGTTTTTGAAAATCGTTTCAGTAAATGAGTATTAAGAATGGGGAATCTCTTAATGACTTATTTACTGAATGTTTTGTTTTGAAAATCGTTAAGTTAAATGAGAATTAAGAATGGGGAATCTCTTAATGTCTCGTTTACTTATGTGTGTTTTGGTAAATCGTGCTGACCCGCGATAGGTGGCACCTTGGTAAACGGTACGGGTCCGTGATAGACAGTACGTTTACGATTTACGTTTGGTAAGTTGTGCTGACCCGGGATAGGTGGCACCTCGGTAAACAGTACTGACCCGTGATAGGTGGTACGTTTACGACTTACGTTCCTGAGGGAATTGTGTTTGTCCGTGAGAGACTGCACAGGTGTTTGTCCGTGAGAGACTACACCCTGTTAAATTGTGAATTGTTGGTTCATTTGGTATGTGTAGTAATTGTGTTATAAGTGTTATGTTTTGGAATTTGGTGATAACATGTTGGATTGCAATACCATTTTGAAACCCATGATGTTGTATTAATTGTGTTATAAATGTTAAGTGTTATGTTTTGGAATTTGGTGATAACATGTTGGATTGCAATACCATTTTGAATCCCATGATGTTGTATTAATGGTGTTATAAATGTTAAGTGTTATGTTTTGGAATTTGGTGATAACATGTTTGCTTGCAATACTATTTCGAAACTAATGATGTTGTAGCGATTGCGTTATCATTGCTAAGTGTTAGGATTTGAGATTATGTATGAATGTGATTGAGTTAGTTATGAATTTTTGAAAGAATACACAGGGAAATCGATTTCCCAATCGATTGGATGGGTAAACAGGGGCTTGGCCAAATTGACAAAATCGATTAGCCAATCGATTTCGTAATCAGTTTTCAAAAATCCTTTAAGAAATCGATTGCCCAATCGATTGGGCCTTAAGTCAGGGACTCAACCATATTCGACCAAATCGATTTGGAAATCGATTGGCTTAAAACCTGGGGGCTCAGTACTCACTCAATCAATTTCCCAATCGATTGATTTCAGACCAGGATTCTGTTTTCATTAAAATCCTTCACCCCAGTCGATTTCCCAATCGATTGGCTCAGTGAAAATCCTCAGTTTGAGTTAGATGTTTGATTACTCATTAACTTATCCATGTCTTGATTTGTTATGTTTTCATTAGGGGATTGAGAACTTCATTTTGCTTTCATTTTTAATTGGCAAAGTATTGTATGAACTTTTCGCATATTGAAAATCCTGATCAGGTGCATGTTTAGTTGAAAAGTTATTTTTAGTA
>NC_021165.2:38363571-38366521 GCF_000331145.2 Cicer arietinum
AGATTCCCCATTTTTAATACCCGTTTAACTCTAATGGTTTTCAAATTCCACAGAAACAAATTCCATTAAGCCTTGTGCACTTATTGGATAATTACATTGCTTAAGAACCTAAATGGATAAGGATAAATCTTTGATATACAAAAATGATCTGAAATCTTAATCCATTGTTACTTATGCATTTAATGGTCGAGCTACATTGATTAAGAACCCAAATGGAGTAGAATAAATCTTTTCATGACCAAAATAAACTGCAATCTTAATCCATGGAGATTTATGCACTTTTGGACGATCTGCATAGACTAAGAACTAAAATAGACTGGATTAAACCAAGAAAAGACTAAAATGAACAAAATCTTACTCCATTGAGACTTATGCACTTATTGGACGAACTACAATGCCTAAGAAATATAATGGATTAAAATTAACCTATTAAGGATCAAATGACCTAAAATCTTGATCCATTGGAATAATGTACTTAATAGGCGAACCATATTGAAAAAGAATCAACATGGATGAGAATAAACCTCTTAAAGACAAAAATGACTTAAAATCTTAACCATCGAACTACATTGACTAAGAACAAAAATGGACTAGAATAAACCTAGAAAAGAATAAAATGACAATATATATTAATTGAATATGACTTATGCACTTATTGGACGAACTACATAGCCTAAGAACCAAAATCAATTAGAAAAACTAATTAAAGATTAAAAAGATTGAAAGTCTTTATCCATTCAGACTTATGCATTTATTGGACGAACTACATTACCTAAAAACCAAAATGGATTAGCAAAAACCTGTTATGGACCAAAATGACCTAAAATCTTATTCCATTGAAACTAGGGCACTTAATTTAGCTGAACTACATTGACCAAGAACAAAAATAGCTTAGAACCAATGTAGTAGAGATCAAAATGACCTAAAATCTTAATTTGTTGAGACTCATGCATTTATTGGACGAACTACATTGCAAGAACCAAAAAAGATTAGAACAAACTTAATAAAGACCAAAATGACCTAAAGTCTTAATCCATTGAAACTAATGCACTTTTCAGACAAGCTACATTGAGTAAGAACCACAATGGACTAGTTTAAACCTAGTGAAGACTAAAACGAAAAATAAAATCTTAATCCAAGGAAACATATGAACTAGTTGGACGAATTACATTGCCTATGAACCAAATTGGAATAGATATAATTTATTAAACTCCAAAATGATCTCAAATCTTAATTCATTAAGACTTATCCACTTATTAGATAAACTACATTGCCTAATAACCAAAATCGATTAGAATAAATCTATTAAAGATCAAAATGGCCTAATATATTAATCCATCGATACTTATGGACTTAATGAACATAGTACATTGACTAAGAACCGAAATAAAGTACTATAAATCTTTTAATGACCAAAATAAACTACAATATTGATTCGTTGAAACTAATGCACCTTATAGGCGAATTATATTGACAAAAAACCAAATATCGACTAAAATAAACCTAGTAAAGCCGAAAATGACTTACAATCATAATCCATTGAGACTTATGCACTTATTGGGCGAAATATGTGACACCCTAAACCCCAAAATAATATATATATATATATATTTATATAATAATTTATATCATATTTCTATAAAATTTGTAGCAGATAAAAAAAATGTTTCCAAGAAAAGAAAAACTTTTATTTTTTGCAAACGCATGGCCTAGCCAGACAAACACAATTAAGGAAGGAGGTGAGTTTCGAAATCATGATGACAGTATAATACAAGTAAGAAGAACACACAAACAATCATAATAGAACCGTATCATTACACAAACACTCCATAAAGAAATATCACATTAAAAAGTCAAAATCACTCAAGGAAAATCAACAAATTTCACTATAACATCAAATAGTCTAAGAGAACTTATCACCCCACACGATACATATTAATCATAAAAAAAAAAATCACAATAAAATGCAATGCTATTCATGAGCTTAGACTCTACTTCACAATGTGGTACCATTCTAACCCTGATGTACTTGGTTAGGAGGCTTGATACTATGCCACCATCCTAGTGGACGGACAATTCAAATTGGGCCTGTCCTCATAGGTCCCCTCAACTCAACCTGTATTTTAGTGTATTTGGGTATTGAACTCGGAGACTTTTTAGCCAAAGTTATTAATATTTTGGAGTTTATATGACCAAATAGATATTTTGATGCCGATTAGAATTACTCGTCGATGAATAAATTAAATTAACTATGGTGAATCTTTTACAAAGAATTTAATGCGTTATGGGTGAAATGGTAATTTAACAAAAATCTAGTTATTTTGAGATATTTGTTAAAAGTAATTAAAATATATATAAATATCTATATGTATATATTTGTTTGGGGAGAAAAGAAAAGGATATAAAAAGGAAAGAAGGAAAAAGAAAGAAATAGAAAGGAAGGAAAAAGGAAGAAAGGAAAACCAAAGGAAAACCGAAACACATTTTCTCTCTCCCTGTCTCGCACGCCCAGCTTCCTCCTTCCTCCATTGTTATTCTTTTCTTTGCTTTCTTTGCTTCCTTTTCTTCAAGAATAGAAACCCAAGGCTTGGTGGGTGATAGGACAAGGATTTCTCAACTTCACTCTTCCTCTTTGATTCGAAAACAAAGAAAAACGGTGTTAGTGATTTCAAAACCGTCAAACACAAACCTCCCCGTTTCATCTAGATCTAAGTTTCGTTTCGGGAAGAGATAGAAGGGAAAGTTGCTCACTACCATGCTACGGTGCTAGAGATCCAACTTTGGAGGCGACATTGCGAGCGGAGATTTTACCGGATTTACTCGCGGTACCGTAATCGAACGTTAAAGCTAACGTGAAGGAAAGGGCTCCTTGCAAAATTCTAGTTTGCATTTAGGGACTTATTTGTGGTTGTGTGGAAAGGAATTTGTTAGGGTTGAAGTGTTGATTTGG
>NC_021165.2:38366718-38384611 GCF_000331145.2 Cicer arietinum
TTGGTAAATTGTGTTGACCCGTGATAGGTGACACCATGGTAACTGTACTGACCCGTGATAGGTGGTACATTTACGATTTCCGCTTTTTCTTTTAGTAAATCGTGTTGACCCGTGATAGGTGACACCATGGTAACTGTACTGACCCGTGATAGGTGGTACATTTACGATTTACATTTTTGGTGGATTGTGCTGACCCGTGATAGGTGGCACCTCGGTAAACAGTACTGGTCTGTGATAGGCGGTACGTTTACGATTCCCGCTTTTTCTTTTAGTAAATCGTGTTGACCCGTGATAGGTGACACCATGGTAACTGTACTGACCCGTGATAGGTGGTACATTTACGATTCCCGCTTTTTCTTTTAGTAAATCGTGTTGACCCGTGATAGGTGGCACCTCGGTAAACAGTACTGGTCTGTGATAGGCGGTACGTTTACGATTCTCGCTTTTTCTTTTAGTAAATCGTGTTGACCCGTGATAGGTGGCACCTCGGTAAACAGTACTGGTCTGTGATAGGCGGTACGTTTACGATTCTCGCTTTTTCTTTTAGTAAATCGTGTTGACCCGTGATAGGTGACACCTCGGTAAACTGTACTGACCCGTGATAGGTGGTACGTTTATGATTTACGCATTTTAGTAAATCGTGCTGACCCGTGATAGGTGGCACCTCGGTAATTGGTACTTTGGCCTGCGATAGGCCGGTACAATTATGATTTACGGCCCTTCGAGGAGGGTTTTGGTTTGGGATTCCGAGTCCATGCATTTTGGCATATACGCATTGCATTAGGGTGCTTGGCACACGAGTCGTGTTTGAATCAAGTTATGATTAAGTGTTATGTATTGATTTTGTGTGTAAGTGTGACTGATTTTGTGTGTAAGTTGTCGTGGTAATTGTGTTGGAAATGTTAAGTGTTATGTATTGATTATCGTGTGTAAGTGTGATGGATTGTAAAACTATTTCGAAACCCAATTTGTCGTGGTGATTGTGTGGGAATTGCTAAGTGTTATGTATTGATTATCGTGTGTAAGTGTGATGGATTGTAAAACTATTTCGAAACCCAATTTGTCGTGGTGATTGTGTGGGAATTGCTAAGTGTTAAGATTTGGAGTTGTGTATGAATGTGATTGAATTAGTTTATGTATTTTTGGAAGGATAAGCAGGGAAATCGATTTCCCAATCGATTTGATGAGTTGCAGGGACTTTGCTAATTTGACAAAATCGATTTGCCAATCGATTTGGCAAGTTATAGGGGCTCAACTATTTATAAAATCAATTTCCCAATCGATTTAGAAAGTTACAGGGGCTCAACTATTTATAAAATCGATTTCCCAATCGATTTGGCAAGTTACAGGGGCTCATCTATTTAAGAAAATCGATTTCCCAATCGATTTATGCAGACCCAGAATACAGATTTCACTGAAAACCTTTACGAAAATCGATTTGCTTAGTAGAAATTTTTATTCTGAGTCATACAATCGATTGCCCAAATTGATTCATCAATGGATTGGTCGGTTGACTCGTTACTTGATTGATTGAAAACCTTATTTGATTTCATTTTACTTGGCAAATATTATATGGATGTTTAGCATATGGAAAATCCTTTTAAGGTGCATACTTAGTTGAAAGGTTATTTTGTGCATTTAAAAACTTAAATGTTATGTGTTAACTGTTAATTTCGGTTGGTGACCCTTTACAACTATTGTGGAAATCTGGGCTTCGCCCTCAGATGAGAGCCAGGACGATCCTACCGGTTCGTACCCTACGTATGGGAATGTAGATGGGAATGCTTGACTGGAGCTATGTTAGGAGGATCTCACGGGGCGCGTGGAGATCACTCAGGGTGTATAGCTATAGTTTTTGTTGAATGATCAGATTAGGATGACATAGAGGGAACATATGTCTTTCTTTTGGATTACGTTAATTTGAACTGGAAAACTGTACATTTACTAATATTGTCAGTATGACATCTTATTTGAATGGGTTCCATGTATCATTTGTTGTTGTGTAAATACTTTGGATTCATATTTTGAGAAACTTTTCCGCTGCTTGTAAATTATAATGACTCAATTATTTATCCAAAGGTATTACCTTATTTAATTCTCTGATTTATTTTAATTTCTTTTGAAAAAAAAAAATACACTCTCGCTTTGAAAATCGGGGTGTTACACAACCAGAGACACATATATGTGACATTCGAGGTAAACGCGTGTTGCATGGTAGCTCCCGACATTTGTTGTGCTATGTAACACCCCGATTTTTAATAGCGCGAGTATATTTTTTTTTTTCAAAACAAAGAAATAAAGAAGTAAATCCTTTTGGATAAATATTTAAGTCGTAACACAACAACATTTACAAGCAGCGGAAATAATTTGAAATAAAAATCCAAAGTATTTAAAATAGCAAAATGCACCGGGGCTATGAGACCTATCAGACATAGCTCATACCCTGGGGTATTCTTGGCAGACACCTGTACAATAACACTATCGAAGAATCTTAACTTCCCCACGTCACATCAAAAAGTGGTACATGGACCCATCAAAATAAAAGTCTAGCTGACAATATTGGTATAGGTACAGATACAATCATATATATATATATATATATATATATATATTAATTATAACGTAACAAATATCTAAAAATATCTAGATATTTATCAAAATTACTATTTCACCCATAACTTCTCAAACCATTTGATAAAAATATCTACTCTCATCGCAACTCAATTGACAATACATTTTTTAGCAACCCGAGATATTTTTAACAAAACTGCCCATAATTATATTCTTCGTAACATAAATAAATTATCCTTCGACAAAAGATTCACCGTCCTTATACCAACACAAAGGCATTTGACACTTGCGCCCGTATAAAGCCTCATATGGTGCCAATCCAATACTTGCATGGAAACTATTGTTGTAGGTAAACTCAACCAACGAAAGTACATCATCCCAACTTCCTCTATCATCTAATACACATGCTCTCAATAGATCTTCCAATGAATGATTTTTCCTCTCAGTCTATCCGTCCGTTTGTGGATGGTAAGCTGAACTCAATCTTAGTTTTGTTCCCAATGCTTCATGCAATGCTCCCCAAAAGTGCGATGTGAACTTTGGGTCACGGTCTGATATGATACTCAATGGTACTCCGTGTAATCTCACAATCTCATCAATGTAGATCTCAGTTAGCTTGTCTACCTTATAAGTGGTCTTTACGGGTAAAAAGTGTGCGGATTTAGTCAATCGATCGACTATCACCCATATAGAATCATTCTTTCTCCTTGTTTTCGGCAATCTAGTTATAAAATCCATGGAAATGTTGTCCCACTTCCATTCAGGTATATCTAAAGGTTGCAACATTTCAGTAGGTCGCTGATGTTCCACCTTCGCTTTCTGACAAGTTAAACAAGTTGATACATACTCCGCTACATGTCTACATCTTTGTTGCTCCAGGATAAATACTCAAATTACTCTTATGAGCCTCTTCTAAAATTGTCCTCCTCATGTCTATAACTTCTGGTACACAAATCCTACCATTACATCTCAAAATATTATCTGGTCCAATCTTAAACTCAGTTGTCTTCCCTTGCATTATTAAGTTCCTCTTCTCTTGAATTAAGTTGTCATCTTGAGAATTCAAAATGTCTTCAAGTAGTCCACTCGAGATCTTAATCATTTCGAATTTCAAAATTCCTGGTGTAAACTCTACGTTCAAGTGTAGGTCTCTAAAAGCTTCCCACAACTCTTGTTGTCTAGCCATCCATCGTCTTTGACGCATGTTCAATTCCTTCTAATCAAACAAATATTTCAAACTTTTATGGTCACTGAACATTGTGAACATGCATCCATATAAATAGTGCCTCCAGGTCTTCAATGCAAAAACTACAACAGCAAGCTCCAAGTCATGAGTAGGATAGTTTCTTTCATGAATCTTCAATTTCCATGTGGTGTAAGCTACAACTTTCTTGTGTTGCATCAGAACACATCCCAAACCTTGGTGGGACGCATCACAGTAAACTTTATATGGTTCTTCTGAATGCAGTAATACCAATACTGGTGAGGTTGTCAACTTTTTCTTTAGTAACTGAAAATTTTCCTCACATTTCTCCGTCCATGCGAACCGTTTATCCTTTCTAGTAAGTTTTATTAATAGAGCTACAATCTTAGCAAAACCTTCAATAAACCTCCTGTATTACCCTGCTAGTCCTACAAAACTTAAAGTAAGAGTAATAACCGCACCAGGTTTGCACTCAATGAACATACATGATAGAACTTGTTCGTCATGCTTCCGTGAAGAAAGTGTCGTCTATCCCTTTTTATAGATATTTAATAACATTACGAGCTTTCATCGTCGGTAAGACTCGTCCATTCCATACAACATGATTTTGTTTACTATCAACAAGAGTTTAAGGATGATCAGTTCCTCAATTTGTCAATAAGCAGCCAACAACCATGATTGTGGCTTAGACTATCTTAACCGAACTGTAATAGCGCTCCTTTAACTTCGATACAAGCCTTTTTCATTGATACCTAAACACCAAATGCTATTCAAATGGAATTCCTATCTTCTCAATAATTTCAGGGTGTTGACTCCTCTTTGACAGTTATCAATCTTCATCCAGTCTCATCATGAAATCTACCAGGCGAACATCTAATACTCTTATTAAAAAGCTCTCCACTTAGATCCTTACATCAAATCGCCTATCCGTCTAATGTTAATCCATCCATACTCATCATCTTCGAGTTACCACCAACAACATAACATCTATGTCCTTGGAACCACTTCATAAATCCCATGCCATCATGATTCGCTTCAACCCTACCTGACAATTCGTCATTTCGAAGATCTTTTCCACTTCTTGAATCCACTTATCAGCTTTTTCTGAGTTATCATTGTAAGACCCATAATTTTAAAGTATACTTTATGTATTTTTGTGTATTTTGGATATGGGCTCGGAGGCTTTTTAGCCAAAGTTATTATTTATTTGGAGTTTAAATGATCAAAAGATATTTCGATGCCGTTTAGAATTACTTGTCGATAAATAAATTAAAATCAACTGCGGTGAATCTTTTACAAAGAATTTAATGTGTTACGGGTGAAATGGTAATTTTAATAAATATGTAGATATTTGTTAAGTTACAATTAATATATATATATATATATATATATATATAAATATTTGGAGAGAATAGAAAGAAAGGAAATTAGAAGGAAGGAAAAGGAAAAGAAAAGGATATAAAAAGGAAAGAAGGAAGAAAGGAAAAAGATATATATATAATGTATATGTATATGTTTGTTTGGAGAGATTAGAAAGAAAGGAAATTAGAAGGAAGGAAAAAGAAAAGAATATAAAAAGGAAGAAAGGAAAAAGAAAGGAAAGAAAGAGAAAGGAAAGAAAAAAGAAAAATTCCATCTTCTTCCTCTGTTAACGCGCGACCAAAATCCCTCCATCCTCCATTTTCGTTTTTCTTGGCTTCCTTTCTTCAAGAATAGAAACTCAAGGTTGGGTGGGTGATAGAACAAGGATTTCTCAACTCCACTCTTCCTCTTTGATTCGAAAACGAAGAAAAACGGTATTAGGGATTCAAACACAAACCTCCTCGTTTCACCTAGATCTAAACGTCGTTTCAAGAAGTGATAGAAGGGAAGGTTGCTCACCTCCGTGCTACGGTGCTAGTGGACCAATTTTGGAAGCGGCTTTGCGAGCGGAGATTTTACCGGATTTGCTCGCGGTACCGGAAACGCAAGTTAAAGCTAACGTTAAGGTAAGGGCTCCTTCCAAACTTTTTGTTGCATTTAGGGACTTATCTGTGGTTGTGTGGAAAGGAATTTGTTAGGGTTAAAGTGTTGATTTGGGGAAAAATGAATCTAAGGTTTTATGGGTAAAATCTTAGAGTTAGGTTTTGGTTATATTGATGAATGTTTCGTGGAAAATGAATTTAAACTCATTTATGTATGATTTTCAGTAAATGAAACTTGTGTGTTTGAGTAGTGGATTGTGTCGATTTGTGTTCGTTGTTTTTGACGCGTTCTTAATTGATATTGATGAAATTTGATATGTGTATGGTTGAATTTTATGGAAGAATGAATTGATGTGGGTTGAAAGTATGTTTGAGTTTGTTTTGTGTGGAATTTGAAAACCATTAAGTTAAACGAGGATTAAGAATGGGGAATCTCTTAATGTCTTGTTTACTTAATGTGTGTTTGTGAAAATCGTTTAAGTTAACTGGATATTAAGAATGGAGAATCTCTTAATGTCTGGGTTACTTAATGTTGTTTTGAAAATCGTTTAAGTTAACTGGTCGTTAAGAATGGGGAATCTCTTAATGTCTCGGTTACTTAATGTTTGTTTTTGAAAATCGTTTCAGTAAATGAGTATTAAGAATGGGGAATCTCTTAATATCTTGTTTACTGAATGTTTTCTGTGGAAATCGTTTAAGTCAAAAGTATATTAAGAATGGGGAATCTCTTAATATGTGTGTTTGATTAATGTTTTGTTTTGAAAATCATTAAGTTAAATGAGTATTAAGAATGGAGAATCTCTTAATATCTGCGTTTACTTAATGTCGTCGTGAAAATGATTTTGTGGAGAAATGAATTGTTGTGTTTTGGCGTGAATTGTGTAATAAATTTGTGAATACGTTTGAGTTCGTTCTGTGTGGAATTTGAAAACCATTAGAGTTAAACGAGTATTAAGAATGGGGAATCTCTTAATGTCTCGTTTACTTAATGTGTGTTTGTTTGTGAAAAATCGTTTTAAGTTAAATGAGTATGAAGAATGGGGAATCTCTTAATGTCTTGTTTACTTAATATTTGTTTTGAAAATCGTTTAAGTTAAATAAGTATTAAGAATGGGGAATCTCTTAATGACTTATTTACTTAATGTTGTTTTGAAAATCGTTTAAGTTAACTGGGCGTTAAGAATGGGGAATCTCTTAATGTCTTGGTTACTTAACGTTTGTTTTGGAAAATCGTTTAAGTTAAATGAGAATTAAGAATGGGGAATCTCTTAAGGTCTCGTTTACTTAATATTTGTTTTGAAAATCGTTTAAGTTAAATAAGTATTAAGAATGGGGAATCTCTTATTGACTTATTTACTTAATGTTGTTTTGAAAATCGTTTAAGTTAACTTGGCGTTAAGAATGGGGAATCTCTTATTGTCTTGGTTACTTAATGTTTGTTTTGGAAATCGTTAAGTTAAATGAGAATTAAGAATGGGGAATCTCTTAATGTCTTGTTTACTTATGTGTGTTTTGGTAAATCGTGCTGACCCGTGATAGGTGGCACCTCGGTAAACAGTACTGACCCGTGATAGGTGGTACGTTTACGACTTACATTCCTTGGTGAATTGTGTTTGTCCGTGAGGGACTGCACAGGTGTTTGTCCGTGAGAGACTACGCCCTGGTTTAAGTTAAATGAGAATTAAGAATGGGGAATCTCTTAATGTCTTGCTTACATATGTGTGTTGTGGTAAATCGTTCTGACCCGCGATAGGTGGCACCTTGGTAAACGGTACGGGCCCGTGATAGGCAGTACGTTTACGATTTACATTGGGTAAGTTGTGCTGACCCGTGATAGGTGGCACCTCGGTAAACAGTACTGACCCGTGATATGTGGTACGTTTACGACTTACGTTTGTTAGTGAATTGTGTTTGTCCGTGAGAGACTACACCCTGTTAAATTGTGAATTGTTGGTTCATTTTGTCTGTGTAGTATTGTGTTATAAGTGTTAAGTGTATGTTTTGGAATTTGGTGATAACATGTTTGATTGCAATACCATTTCGAAACCCATGATGTTGTAGTATTGTGTTATAAGTGTTAAGTGTATGTTTTGGAATTTGGTGATAGCATGTTTGATTGCAATACTATTTAGAAACTCATGATGTTGTAGCGATTGCGTTATCAGTGCTAAGTGTTAAGATTTGGGATTGTGTATGAATGTGATTGAATTAGTTTAAGTATTTTTGGAAGAATAAGCAGGGAAATCAATTTCCCAATCGATTTAAGAAGTCACATGGGCTAAACTTTTTATGAAATCAATTTCCCAATCGATTTGGCCATGCAGGAATTCAGCAAAACTGACGGAAATCGATTTGGAAATCGATTGGCATTAAGTCAGGGGTGAGATATGCTGTCAATTGATTGCCCAATCGATTGAATTTAAGTCAGGGGCTGAGATATGCTGTCAATTGATTGCCCAATCGATTGAATTTAAGTCAGGGGCTGAGATATGATGTCAATTGATTGCCCAATCGATTGAATTAAGCCCAGAATTCAAATTTCACTAAAAACCTTCAGGAAATCGATTTGGAAATCGATTGGCTTAGTAGAAATTCTTATTTTGAGTTAGATAACAGATTGCTCATTGATTTATCAATGTCTTGGTTAGTCATGTATTACTTGATGGATTGAGAACCTTATTTTGTTTTCATTGTTATTTGGCATGTGTTATATGAACTTTTAGCATATGGAAAATCCTTTTAAGGTGAATGCTTAGTGAAAGCTTATTTTGTGCATTTAAAAACTTAAATGTTATGTGTTAAATGTTAATTTCGGTTGGTGACTTTTTACAACTATTGTGGAAATCTGGGCTTTGCCCTCAGATGAGAGCCAGGACGATCCTATCGGTTCGTACCCTACGGATGGGAATGCTTGACTGCAGCTACGTTAGGAGGATCTCACAGGGCGCGTGGAGATCACTCAGGGTGTATAGTTTTTTGGTAGGATGATCAGATTAGGTTGATGTATAGGGACTAGACGTCCTTCTTTTTGGGTTGGAGTATTTTAATTTGGAAAATTGTACTTATACTAATATTGTCAGTTTGACACCTTATTTGAATGGGTTCCATGTACCATTTGTTGTTGTGTAAATGCTTTGGATTTATATTTGGAGAAACTTTTCCGCTGCTTGTAAATTATAATGACTCAATTATTTATCCAAAGGCATTTCCTTATTTATTTCTCTGTTTTAGTTTAATTTCTTTTAAAAAAAAAAATATACCCTCGCTTTGAAAATCGGGGTGTTACACTCATCACCCTTGAACTTTGGAGAATGGTAACGACCAAAATCTTCCAATCCCCTTGACACAGCTCTTCTCCAGATCTCGCAGAGTCCTAGCAGCTGTCTTTGCATCAATAGAAGCGTTATTCATTGCTTCAACCATTTGATCATTCCTATTGACGTTGACTTTTGCAGCGTCGTTCCTTCTTAGAGGCATTGTTTCCTCAAAATCAACATAAAAAAGAAATCTTAGCACCACTTCGAAAAATTCCAAAACTAACTTCCAACTACGCCAACTAATCGAACCCGACAACTCGGACAAATTACGCCGACGCATGATCAGATAACGACTGTCAATCTACATGTTGACCTACAATTTATAACCAAAGCTCCACAGCCCCAAAGAAATCCAAACCAAAGCTCTGATACAACAATCCAATCCAATTTACTCTTATGAGCCTCTTCTAACATTGTCCTCCTCATGTCTATAATTTCTAGTACACAAATCCTACTATTACATCTCAAAATATTATCTGGTCCATTCTTAAACTCAGTTGTCTTCCCTTGCAATATTAAGTTCCTCTTCTCTTGAATTAAGTTGTCATCTTGAGAATTCAAAATGTCTTCAAGTAGTCCACTCAAGATCTTAATCATTTCGAATTTTAAAATTCCTGGTGCAAACTCTACGTTCAAGTGTAGGTCTCTAAAAGCTTCCCACAACTCTTGTTGTCTAGCCATCACTGTTGAAGATACCGATACACTTCTTCTACTCAACGCATCAGCCACTACATTGGTCTTCCCAGGGTGGTACTGTAGTGTGAAATCAAAATCCTTAAGAGTCTCCATCCATCGTCTTTGACGCATGTTCAATTCCTTCTAATCAAACAAATATTTCAAACTTTTATGGTCACTGAACATTGTGAACATGCATCCATATAAATAGTGCCTCCAGGTCTTCAATGCAAAAACTACAACAGCAAGCTCCAAGTCATGAGTAGGATAGTTTCTTTCATGAATCTTCAATTGCCTTGAGGTGTAAGCTACAACTTTCTTGTGTTGCATCAGAACACATCCCAAACCTTGGTGGGATGCATCACAGTAAACTTTATATGGTTCTTCTGAATACAGTAATACCAATACTGGTGAGGTTGTCAACTTTTTCTTTAGTAACTGAAAATTTTCCTCACATTCTCCGTCCAAGCGAACAGTTGATCCTTTCTAGTAAGTTTTGTTAATGGAGCTACAATCTTAGCAAAACCTTCAATAAACCTCTTGTATTACCCTGCTAGTCCTACAAAACTTAAAGTAAGATTAATAACTGCACCAGGTTTGCACTCAACTGAGCATACATGATAGAACTTGTTCGTCATGCTTCCGTGAAGAAAGTGTCGTCTATCCCTTTTTATAGATATTTAATAACATTACGAGCTTTCATCGTCGGTAAGACTCGTCCATTCCATACAACATGATTTTGTTTACTATCAACAAGAGTTTAAGGATGATCAGTTCCTCAATTTGTCAATAAGTAGCCAACAACCATGATTGTGGCTTAGACTATCTTAACCGAATTGTAATAGCGCTCCTTTAACTTCGATACAAGCCTCTTTCTTTGATACCTAAGCACCAAATGCTATTCCAAATGGAATTCCTATCTTGGCAATAATTTCAGGGTGTTCGCACCTCTTTGACAGTTATCAATCTTCATCCAGTCTCATCTTGAAATCTACCAGGCGAACATCTAATACTCTTATTAAAAAGCTCTCCACTTAGATCCTTACATGAAATCGCCTATCCATCTAATGTTAATCCATCCATACTCATCATCTTCGAGTTACCACCAACAACATAACATCTATGTCCTTGGAACCACTTCATAAATCCCATGCCATCATGATTCGCTTCAACCCTACCTGACAATTCGTCATTTCGAAGATCTTTTCCACTTCTTGAATCCACTTATCAGCTTTTTATGAGTTCTCATCACCCTTGAACTTTGGAGGATGGTAACGACGAAAATCTTCTAATCCTCTTGATTTCCGTCTTCTCCATATCTCACAGAGTCCTGGCAGCTGTCTTTGCATCAATAGAAGTGTTATTCATTGCTTCAACCATTTGATCATTCCTATTGACGTTGACTTTTGCTGCGTCGTTCCTTCTTAGAGGCATTGTTTCCTCAAAACCAACATAAAAAAGAAATCTTAGCACCACTTCGAAAAATTCCAAATCTAACTTCCAACAACGCCAACTAATCGAACCCGACAACTCGGACAAATTACGCCGACGCATGATCAGATAACGACTCCCAATCTACATGTTGACCTACAATCTATAACCAAAGCTCCACAACCCCAAAGAAATCCAAACCAAAGCTCTGGTACAACAATTGTAACACCCCAATTTTTAACAGCGCGAGTGTATTTTTTTTTCCAAACAAATTCATAAAAACAAAGAAATAAAGAAGGAAATACTTTTGGATAAATATTTAAGTCGTAACACAACGAAAAAAGTCAACAACATTTACAAGCAGCGGAAATAGTTTGAAATAAAAATCCAAAGTATTTAAAACAACAAAATGCATCGGGGCTATGAGACCTATCAGACATAGCTCATACCCCTGGGGTATTCTTGGCAGATACCTATACAATACCACTGCCCAAGAATCGTAACTTCCCCACATCACATCAAAAAGTGGTACATGGACCCATCAAAATAAAAATCTAGCTGACAATATTGGTATAGGTACAGTCTTCCAACATATAGTAAATACATCCACAAAAGAAAGACCTCTAGTCCCTATACAACCGTCTAATTTGATCATGACTCAAAAAACTTTACAACCCGGGTGATCTCCACGCGCCCCACAAGATCCTCTTAACCAGCTCCAGTCAGGTGTGTCCAACCTACCTTCCCATCTATAGGGTACTAACCAGTGGGAAGATCTTGGTTCTCATCTGAGGGCAAAGCCCAGATTTCCACAATAATTGTAAATGGTCACCAAATGAAATTAACAATTAACATATATCATTTAGATTTCAATGCAAAAAATAATCTTTCAACTTAGCATGCACCTTAAAAGGGTTTGCATATGCCAAACATGCATAAACAAAGTTGAAAAATGAAGTTTTAAACAAAATTGCACTGTCGTATTCGAATACAACATCTCTGTATTCGAATACAAGGTTGTTTCAGAAGTCAGTAGCAAAAACAGGATGCTTGTATTCGACTACAAAGCTGTGTATTCGTCTACACAGAAGTCAGTAGCCAAATCAAGATGGTTGTATTCGACTACAACCATAGTGTATTCGACTACGAAACTTTTTCACAAGTCAGTAGCTAAATCATGATGCTTGTATTCGACTACAAGCTCAATGTATTCGACTACCACATCAGAAAAATGCAGAATTCAGTTTTGAAACGTTTCGAAAAGGTTTCGCAATCAGTCAACACTTGCACACAAATCCAAACAATCACAATTAGCAATCATGTCATAATCACAACAATAACTTGAGTTTACACACGCAATCATAACATTAAATCAATCATGACTCGCGTGCCAAGCACCATAATGCAATGCGTATATGCCAAAATGCATGGACTTGGAATTCCAATCAAAACCCTCCTCGAAGGGCCGTAAATCATAATTGTACCGTCTACCACCGACCGAAGTACTAAATTACCGTGGTGCCACCTATCACTGGTCAACACGATTTACTAAATATGTAAATCGTAAATGTACCGCCTATCACAGGCTGAAGTACTATTACCGAGGTGCCACCTATCACGGGTCAACATGATTTACCAAAAATGTGTAGTTTATCACGGACCTTACACGTCGCGACAATCCCCGCAAGGATAAGATGAACAAACAAATTACATGACATCATGTTGTGGCCCATCCGGTCACCACTATCACCATGGCCCATCCAGTCGACATGTACAATGAAATGCATGAGCACACTCCGACTCTATCCACGACAATCATTAAGTAAATGCAGATACTAAAAGATTCCCTATTTTTAATACTCATTTAACTCTAACGATTTTCACGACAATCATTAAGTAAATGCAGATATTAAAAGATTTCCCATTTTTAATACTCATTTAACTCTAACGATTTTCAAATTCCACACAGAGCATACTCAAACATTTATTTTCCACCACACACATCAAATTTAATCCACAATTTACATTAAATTCGATCTGTTCAAAAACCACAAAATCCACACCAAGTTCAATCATCAATCACCACAAATTTCCACAAAACTCAAACATAACTCATGCCAAACTAATTTTCACAAACCACACCAAGCTCAACCAACAATCACCCAAATATTTCCACGACTTTCAAACATGAATCATGCCAAATTAGTTTTCACAAACCACAACTCAAACACATCAAATTTGATTTCCTCAACAACACACATAGATGAATCAAATTCCTTTTTCCACGAAAACACTCATCAATTTCACCAAAAACCCAACTTTCGCCCTTAAAAGAATTAAATTCATTTTCCCCAAATCTACACTTCAAACCCACAAAATTTATTTTCCACACAACCACAAATAAGTCCCTAAATGCAAACTAAAAGTTTGGAAGGAGCCCTTACCTTAACGATAGCTTTAACGAGCGATTATGGTACCATGATTAATTCCGGTAAAATTCCTGCTCGTGTCGTCGTTTCCAAAGTTTGTTCACTAGCACCGTAGTATGGAGGTGAGCAACTTTCCCTTCTATCACTTCTCGAAATGAAGCTTAGATCTAGAAAAAACGTGAGGGTTTGTGTTTGACGGTTTTGAAACCCCTAACACCGTTTTTCTTCATTTTCGAATCAAACCAAAAGAATGAAGTTGAGGAATCTTTGTTTTCTAACCCACCAAGCCTTGGTGCCTTTTCTTGAAGCAAAAGAAAAGCAAAGAAAATGAAGGGAGAAGGAAGAAGATTCGCGAGGCAGGGAGAGGAAGAAGACGTTCTGTTTTCTTTCCTTTTCCATTTCCTTTGTTTTTCCTTTTCTTTCCTTTTTCCTAGGCTCATTCAGTTGTACTTCCCCAGAATCACTAGGCTTGTCAAACCCTACCTATATGATGACAAAATAATCTTCACTTCACAAATTCTCAATATGTATTTTCTCCCCTTGTTGGCCTATGGTACTCCATTAAGACCGCCATCTTAAACACAAATTGGAAACACAATTATTTCACCAAATATGGGGTTACTTCAATATTCTCATCATAAATTCACAACATCACTATCATTAATCATATCTCATCACATAAACTCATCACAAGTTTATAGCATCACTATCATCAACCATACATCATCACGTAGGCTTATCACAAATTTATAACATCATTATTATTAATTATACATTATCATAATCACATAAACTTATCAAAATGAATTCACTTTTTATTATCACATCACATAAACACGTCTAATCAAACATATACATAAAATTCATTCGACATCCAATATCACAATAATATCAAATATCTCACATTTAATAAAAATAAATCAAACATCACAATAATATCAAATACCACACATTTAACGAAGTTAAATCAATCAACGCCTTATAAATATTTATATTCCATATTTTAATCTCACAATTCCCATATTTTTACATTAATAAATTTATCACTCAAAGCGCTACTACCGTACGTAGCAAGCCCCGAATGGATCGTTGAGAAATAAGGTTTTCCCGTTCATCTAATATTATATTATACTCATGAATTCAAACGTTCTCTCACCACTTACCTTATTTCGACGCTTTCAAACACGAGTACGATTCCTTGAGAAAACAATCTTTGTTCTTTGATTTTTTTTATCCTTCAATCAATCTAACTCGACAGATTATGGGTAAACGTCAAAAATAAATTATGAGAAAATACTCTAAAAACTAAATTTTGAAATTCGATCAAGGAAAATTACCATAAATCAGAAAGCCAATCAGTGGATAATATAGCCACTTTTCATGGCGTTGGTTACACTAAAATCAGACTTACGGTGAAGAAGAACGGTGCAAAATAAGGAATTCTGTAAACGGAGAAACCAAGTATTTTAGGGAGAAATCCGGGTTGCTAAGCATCTGAAAAATTATGTTTAATTGAATAGCTAAATAAGTAAAACAACAAACTGAAATTTGGACGAAAACGGAGAAACTTTTCTGGGCCGTCATCCATGAACGAAATCAATTTTCTTCTTTTTCTCTCAATGTGCGGCTGCCCTATTTTGTGTCCATGTTACCTTCTCTTTCTCATGCCCTTCATTCTTGTTATTTTCAAAAGGAATATTTTATAAAATGAAGTAATTTAAGTAATTAATCTTTTAAAATACATTAATAATCAAAATCCTCATATTCAAAATAATACTTATTTTCTTCAAATACTTAAATTAAAATATTACCATCATTAGAGAATAGTCGATATTATAAAATAAATAAATATTACACCAACACTTTATATTAATTACTAAATCATAATAAATATATATAAAATCACAATTTCATAACAAGTTTATAAAAATAAATGAAATCAAACACAATATCAATTTTATCTCAAGATATTATTTATAAAAAAATAACTAAAAATAGAAAGTAGTTATAAATAATTAAAATATAACTAAGTGCCTACTTAACATAAGTCAAACACACACAAAAATATTACATTAATTGGGTACACGTATTTACACGTAAAATCGCATTATATCTTTTTCTTTAAAATAGATTACACTAAAATACTATTATTTTTTTAAAAAAAATAGATCAAAGAGTAAAATATAATGTTTATTATTTATTTCGCTCATGTAATCTAATATTTATAAAACTAGCACATCATAGAAATCACCTATATAACGAAAATTAGTCAGAAAATTTATCATCATATATTCAAAAATATTTTTAACATTAGATAAATTATTTAAAATCATACTTAACTACTAATAAATTAGTTTATTTCAAAATTGAAGGTGTTACAAAATACATTGTCTTAGAACCAAAATGGATTACAATACACCTATTAAAGACCATATGAACCTAAAATATGAATCCATTGAAACGAATGCATATTTCAGATGAACGACATTGACTAAGATCTAACTTGGTCTAGAATAAAACAAGAAAAGCCTAAATGACCAAATTCTTATACCTTTGAAAGTTATGCACTTGTTGGATAAACTGCATAGACAAAGAATCAAAATGGACTAGATTAAACCTAGAAAAGACTAAAATAACCAAAATATGTCTCCATTGAGACTTATGCACTTATAATTGGGTGAACTACAATGTCTAATAAATATAATGGATTACAATTAACTTAATACCGATCAAAATTACCTAAAGTATTGATCAGTTGAAACTAATGCACTTAATAGGTGAACTCTATTGAGAAAGAACCAATTGGATTAGATTAAACCTATTAATAACAAAAAAGACTTAAAATCATAATTCATTGAAACTAGTACACTTATTGGACAAACTCATTGACTAAGAACAAAAATGGACTAAAATAAACTTAGTAAAGACCAAAATGACCTAGAATCTTAATTTGTTAAGAATAATGCACTTTGATAAACGAACTACATTGAACATGAACCTAAATGGACTGGAATAAACATAGAAAAAAAATGATCAAACTCTTAATCTAGTGAAACTTATGCATTTATTAGACGAACTATATTGCCTATGAACAACAGTGACTTAGAATAAACCTATTAAACACCAATTGGACCTTAAATCTTAGTCCATTAAGCCTTAGGCACTTAATTGACGAATTATGTAACACCCCGTTTTTCAAAGCGTGAGTGTATTTTTTTTTTCAAGAGGAATTAAAATAAAACAGGAAAATAAATAAGGTAACAAACGTTTGGATAAATATTTAAGTCGTAATACAACGACAAATAAGTCAACAGAATTTACGAGCAGCGGAAAAATTCTTCTTAATCCATGAATTCAAAATATATACATAACAAAAGTAGTACAGTCTTCCAGTTTAAAAATAAACGCAACCCCAAAAGAAAGACATTCATTCCCTCTGTGACAACCTAGTCTGATCATTTTACAAAACAACTAAACACCCTGAGTGATCTCCACGCGCCCCGTGAGATCCTCCTAACGTAGCTGCAGTCAAGCGTTCCCATCTCCATTTCCGTCCGTAGGGTACGAACCGGTAGGATCGTCCTGACTCTCATCTGAGGGCAAAGCCCAGGTTTCCACAATAATTGTAAAGGTCACCAACCGAAAATAATAGTTAACACATAACATTTAAGTTTTAAATGCTAAAAATAACTTTTCAACTAAGCATGCACCTTATCAGGATTTTCAATATGCGAAAAGTTCATACAATACTTTGCCAATGAAAAATGAAAGCAAAATGAAGTTCTCAATCCCCTAATGAAAACATAACAAATCAAGACATGGATAAGTTAATGAGTAATCAAACATCTAACTCAAACTGAGGATTTTCACTGAGCCAATCGATTGGGAAATCGATTGGGGTGAAGGATTTTAATGAAAACAGAATCCTGGGCTGAAATCAATCGATTAGGAAATCGATTGAGTGATACTGAGCCCCCTGGTTTTAAGCCAATCGATTTCCAAATCGATTTGGTCGAATATGGATGAGTCCCTAACTTAAGGCCAATCGATTGCCAAATCGATTTCTTAAATGATTTCGAAAAACTGATTACAAAATCGATTGGCCAATCGATTTTGTAATCAGTTTTTCGAAATCATTTAAGAAATCGATTTGGCAATCGATTGGCCTTAAGTCAGGGACTCACCCATATCCGACCAAATCGATTTGGAAATCGATTGGCTTAAAACCAGGGGGCTCAGTACTCACTCAATCGATTTCCCAATCGATTGATTTCAGCCCAGGATTCTGTTTCATCAAAATCC
>NC_021165.2:38385466-38392862 GCF_000331145.2 Cicer arietinum
GAGACATTAAGAGATTCCCAATTCTTAACGCCCAGTTAACTTAACAATTTTCAAAACAAATATTAAGTAACCGAGACATTAAGAGATTCCCCATTCTTAATACTCATTTACTGAAACGATTTTCAAAAACAAACATTAAGTAACCGAGACATTAAGAGATTCCCCATTCTTAATACTCATTTAACTTAATGGTTTTCAAATTCCACACAAAACAAACTCAAACAAATTCTCACATTCAATTCATAATTCACACCAAAACACATCAATCAACAAACATCAAGTATGAACATGCCAAATACGATGAACACAAATCAACATAATAAATTTCATTTATTCAAAATCTTACATACATGAGGCAAAATCATTTTTCCCAAAACAATACTCCAATCGTAACACAATTCGTTTCCACACAACCACTGATAAGGCCCTAGATGCAAACTAAAAGTTTGGAAGGAGCCCTTACCTTAACGTTAGCTCAAACGTGCGTTTCCGGCACCGTGAGTAAATCCGGTAAATTTTCCGCTCGCAACACCGCTTCCAAAACTGGTCCACTAGCGCCGTAGCACGGTAGTGAGCAACTTTCCCTTCTAACTCTTCGCGAAATGAAGCTTGGATCTAGAAGAAACGAAGGGGTTTGTGTTTGAATCTCAAATACCGTTTTTCTTCGTTTTCGAATCAAAGAGGAAGAGTGGAGTTGCGAAACCTTTGTTCTAACACTCACCCAACCTTGGGTTACTAGTCTTGAAGAAAGAAAGCAACGAAAGACGAAAATGGAGGAGAAGGGAAAATGGGGGGTCACGCGTAGGGAGGAAGAAGATGGAAATTCTGAATTTTCTTTCCTTCCTTTTTCCTTTCTTTGTTTTTCCTTCCTTTCTATTTCCTTCTTTCCTTTATATAACCTTTTCTCTTCCTTTTCCTTCCTTCTAATTTTCTTTCTTTCTATTCTCTCCAAACAAACATATATATATATATATATATATTAAATATAACTTAACAAATATCTCAAAATATCTAGATATTTGTTAAATTACCATTTCACCCGTAGCGCATTAAATTCTCCGTAAAGGATTTACCGCGCTTGATTTAAATTTATTTATCGACGAGTAATTCTAAACGGTGTCAAAATAACTTTTTGATCCTATAAACTCCATAATATTATTAACTTTGGCTAAAAAGCCTCCGAGCCAAAATCCAAAACATATAAAATACATAAAGTGTACTTTAAAATTATGGGTCTTACAAATTACATTCCTTAAGAACCTAAATGGATAAGGATAAATCAATGAAAGACAAAAATGACCTATAATCTTAACCCATTGATAGTCATGCACTTAATGGCCTATCTGCATTGATTAAGAGCCTAAATAGAGTAGAATAAATCTTTTAATGACCAAAATGAAATACAATCTTAATCCATGGAGACTTATGCACTTTTAGACGATGAACATAGACTAAGAAGAAAAATGGAGTAGATTAAACCTAGAAAAGACCAAAATTACCAAATTCTTACTCCATTCAAACTTATGCACTTATTGAACGAACTACAATGTCTAATAAATATAATGGATAACAATTAACCTAATAAGGATCAAAATGACCTAATATGTGAACTCTATTGACAAAGAACCATATGGATTAGAATAAACCTATTAAAGACAAAAATGACCTAAAATCATAATCCATTGAAACTAGTGCACTTAATCTACCAACTCATTAACTAAGAAAAAAAATGGACTTGAAGAAACTTAGTAAAGACCAAAATGACCAACAACTTTAATCTGTTAAGAATAATGCACTTTTTTAGGCGTACTACATTGTCCAAGAACCTAAATGGACTAGAATAAACGTAGAAAAAAATAAAATGACCAACTCTTAATCTAGTGAGACTTATTCATTTAATAGATGAACTACATTGCCTATGAACAAAAATAAACCTATTAAACACCTATTGGACCTCAAATCTTAATCCATTAAGCCTTATCCACTGATTGGACGAATTACATTGCTTAAGAACCTAAATGGATAAGGATAAATCTATGAAAGACAAATATAACCTAAAATCTTAATCCATGGATACTTATTCACTAAATGGCCGAACAACATTGATTAAGAACCCAAATGGAGTAGAATATATCTTTTAATGACCAAAATGCATTTAATGGACGATCTACATAAACTAAGAACCAAAATGGAGTAGATTAAACCAAGAAAAGTGTAAAATGAACAATATTTTATTCCATTGTGGCTTATGCTTTTATTGGACGAACTACAATGCCTAAAAATCAAAATGGATTAGAACCAACCTAGTAGAGATCAAAATGACCAAAAATCTTAATTTTTCATGATTGATGCATTTATTGGACGAACTTCGTTGCATAAGAACCAAAAAAGATTAGAACAAACTTATTAAAGACCAAAATGAATTAAAGTCTTAACCCATTGGAACTAATGCACTTTTTAGACAAACTACATTGAGTAAGAACCACAATGGACTAGATGAAACCTAGTGAAGACTAAAATGAAAAAAAAAAAAAAAAGAAGCTTAATCCAGTGAAACTTATGCACTTATTGGACGAACTACATTGCCTAAGAACCAAAACGGATTACAAAAATCTTAATCCATTGCAACTAATGCAATTATCTGGCGGACTACATTGACTAAGAACAAAAATGGGCTAGAATAAACCTAGAAAATATTAAAATGACCTAAAACCTTAATTCATTTGGACATCTATATATATTGGATGAACCAAAATGGATTAGATTGAACTTATTAAAGACCAAAAGAACCTAAAGTCTTGTTCCATTAAAACTAAAGCCTTTTTCAGATGATCTACATTGACTAAGAACCTAAATGAACTACATTAAATCTAGAAAAGAGAAAAATAAACAAAATCTTATACACTTTTGAGACTAAATACATTGCCTAAGAACAAAAGTGGATTACAATTAACTTTTTAAAGATCAAAATGACCTAAAATCTTGATCCATTGAAACTAATGCACTTAATAGGTGAATTATATCGACAAAGAACCCAAATGGATTAGAATAAATCAATTAAAGAAACGACCTAAAATCATAATTCATTGAAACTAGTGCACTTATTAGACGATAATCAAAGAAAAAAAACTAAAATTACCATAATATGAATCCAATGAGACTTATGCATTTATTGGACAAACTACATGTTTAAGAACCAAAATGGATTACAATAAATCTACTAAAGACCAAAATTACCTAAAATCTTAATCCATTGATACTTATGCATTTAATGGAGAACTACATTGATTTAAATGAAAATGGAGAAGAATAAATCTTTTGAAGACCAAAATGAACTACAATCTTGATTCATTGAAACTAATGCACTTTATAGGTGAACTATATTGACAAAGAAGGAAAATGAATTAAAATAAACATATTAAAATAAAAAATGACCTAAATTCTTAATCCATTGAAACTAGTGAATTTATTAGATGAACTACATTAACTAACGACAAAAATGCCCTAGAATAAACCTAGAAAAGACCAAAATGACATACAATCTTAATCCATTGAGACTTATGCACTTATTTGACGAAATATGTTGCCTTAGAACCAAAAGGGATTAGAGTAAACCTATTAAAGAGCAAATGGACTTAAAGTATTGACCCATTGAAACTAATGCACAATAAAGTCGAACGACATTTATTAAGAACAAAAATCGACTAGAATAAACCTAGAAAAGGCTAAAATGACCAAAATCTTAATCCTTCAAGAGTTATGCACTTATTTGACAAGCTTCATTGCCTAAGAACAAAAATGGAATAGGTTAAACTTATAAAAGATTTTAGTGACCTAAAATCTTAATCCATTAAAACTAATTCACTCATCTGTGAACTAAGTTGACTAAGAACTAAAATGGAATATAATATACCCATTAAAGACCAAAATGAGGTAAAATCTTAATCCATTAAAACATGAGCAGTTTTTGGACGAACTACATTGCATAAGAACCAAAATGGATTAGAATAAATCTATTAAAGACCAAAATGATCTAAAATCTTAATCCATTGATAATTATGCTCTTGATGGACGAACTAGATTGAAACTACTATGTTGATCCATTGAAACTACTACACTTAATAGGCGAACTATATTGATAAAGAACCAAAGTTAACTAGAATAAACCTAGTATAAATCAAAATGACCTAAAATCTAAATCCATTTTAACTAATGCACATTCCAGAACAAAAGAACTACATTGACTAAGAACAAAAAAGGATGAGAATGAACCTACAAAAGACTAAAATAACCTAAAATATTGATTCATTGAGACTTATGCACTTACTGGATGAACTAATTTGTTTAAGAACCAAAACAAATTAGAATAAACCTAATAAAGAACAAAATGACCTAAACTACTAATTCATTAGACTTATGCCCTTAGTAGACGAACTAGATTTGCTAAGAACAAAACTAGATTAGAATCTTAATCTGTTGAAACATATACACTTTTCAGACGAACTATATTGACTAAGAACTATATTGGACTTGAATAAACTTACAAAAGCGTACAATGATCTAAAATAAAAGTCCATTGAGACTTATACACTTATAGAATGGAGTACATTTCCTAAGAACCAAAATGGATTAGAATAAGCCTATTAAAGGTCAAAATGACCTAAAATCTTAATCCAATTAGACTTATGCACTTATTGGACAATCTTCATAGCCTATTTATTAAAATGGATTAGAATAAAGCAATTAAAGACCAAAACGGCCTAAAATCCAATTCCATTGAAACTTATGAACTTTTTAGAGACACTACATTGGTTAAGAAGAAAAATAGACTAGAATAAACCTATAATCATAATCAATTTAGATTCGAATAAAAATATTAAAGACCAAAATGACAAAAAATCATAATCCATTTAGACATGCAATTATTGAATGAATTACATTTCCTAAGAACGAAAATAGATTAGAATAAACCTATTAAAGACAAAAATGACCTAAAATCTTAATCCATTCTAACTTATGCACTTATTGGACAAAATTCAGACTCAAAATAAAAATGGATTAGAATAAGCCTATATAAAACTAAAATGACCTAAAATCATAATCCATTTAAACAAATGTACTTTTTAGACGAGCTGCATTGACTAAGAATAAAAATGGACTAGAAAAAACTTACAATCAACTAAATGATCTAAAATATTAATTCCTTGAGACTTGTGAACTTATTGGACGAACTAGTTTGCCTAAGAAACAATGAGAATTAGAATTAACCAATTAAAAACCAAAATGACATAAAATCTCAATCCATTGAGTCTTTTGAACATATTGGATAAACTACATTGCCTAAGAACCAAAATGGCTTAAAATAAACCTATTGAAGACTAAAATGACCTTCAATCTTAATCCATTGAGACTTATGTACTTATTGGACGAACTACATTGTCTAAGAAAAAAATGGATAAGACTAAACCAATTAAAGACCAAAATGACATAAAATATTAATCCATTAAAACAAATACTGTTTTTAGATGAAGTAAATTCCCTTAGAACCAAAATAGATTAGAATAAACCTTTTAAAGACAAAAATGACCCATAATCTTAATCAATTGAAAATAGTGCACATATTAGACGAACTTCATAGACTAAGAACCAAAATGGATTAGAATAATCCTAGTGAAGATCAAAATGACCTAAAATCTTATCCATTTAAACTAATGGACATTACAGACGAACTACTTCGACTAAGAACCAAATAGGACTTGAATGGACCTACAAAAGACTAAAATGACCTAAAATCTTGATTCACTGCGACTTATGCACTAATTAGACAAATGACTTTATCTAAGAATCAAAATAGATAAGAATAAATGTAAGTACAGAAGTGCGCCTAAGAGTGGGGGTGAATTAGGTGTTTAGAAATTTTCTTGTTTTTAGAGATTTAGTGTTTGATTTTTCTGATTTAAGATAGTGTATGGAATGGATAAATGGCAGAAAAATAAAGAATACAAAGATATTATCCTGGTTCCCCTTATCACCAAGGGTACATCCAGTCCTCTTGCACACCACAAGAGATTTTCCACTATTGTTAGAATAAGTACAAGTCCCACCCTAGGACCTTTCTTATAAACTCCTAACAATCACCCTAAGATAGCACACCACTATCTTAGTTTACAAAACTTGAAGAAAGAACACCACTTTCCTCAATTTACAACACTTGAAGAAAGTACACCACTTTCTTCAATTTATAACACTTGAATGGTTTAGCAATATGGATTTTGACTTAGATCAATATGATATAATAGGTGATGTGCAATGATAACAATCCAATACAATTTCAAGTCCACTAGAGAACTTTTCTCAATGATATGAAAATGTAAAATCTGTACTTGAAATATAAAAGTGAAACTTTGAATAAATCAAAACATTTTAGAAAGTTTGTTCAAGGTTTTGTTGTAGGATTGATATGAAGTTATGGGGTATTTATACTCCATAAACATCTCTTCAGATTCGTAGCCATTGATCCAAGAGGTTTGATGAAAGAATACAATGATTTGGAGCCATTCCAGATCTGAAAAATTGTATTGCTTCCAGTTGTATTCGAATACAGGATGTGTGTATTCGAATACACCTCTTTGTAACGTTCAAAAATATTCAAAAATTACACCTTGTATTCGAATACACATGTGTGTAGTCGAATACAGATTAATGAAAATTTGCCACTGACTTACTTTGTATTCGACTACAGAAAGTTGTAGTCGAATACAGATATGAGGATTTTGGCCACTGACTTGATGTGTATTCGACTACACATAGTCGTAGTCGAATACAACTTTGAGATTTTTGCTTCTGACTTGCTTTGTATTCGAATACAAGATGTTGTATTCGAATACACTTATGTATTTTGCCAAAAATATTATTTTCAAACATTATTTATATATTTTTACTTTTTGAAAATCCTTTTGATGCATATGCTAAAATGAAAGGTTCTCATGTGCATTTGAAATATACGAATATTAGATTGCATCATGTACCTTTACATTATAAAACTTCTAGCATATTTGACCATAGTTGTCTTTGATGTTTGACTTCTTTTTGAGCTTGCAACTTGATCACTTTCCTTGGTCTTTGTCTTCATCAAAAACATGTATTTTACATTCTCCCCCTTTTTGATAATGACAAAACCATGTTGTTGTTGTGACTTCAAAGTGTTTGATCGTTTTAATCTTTCTCCCCCGTAATACATGTTTACTCCCCATTTGAGCTTTTCTCCTTTGAGCTTGAGTTCATGCCATCATGTTTTAAACATTTTGAAGACCTACAAAAGTTTTTAACAAAAACATACCAAAACAACATACCAATTTTCTCCCCCTTTTGACATGATCAAAAAGAAGAAAAAAAA
>NC_021165.2:38395315-38417469 GCF_000331145.2 Cicer arietinum
TTGTAGGATTGATATGAAGTTATGGGGTATTTATACTCCATAAACATCTCTTCAGATTCGTAGCCATTGATCCAAGAGGTTTGATGAAAGAATACAATGATTTGGAGCCATTCCAGATCTGAAAAATTGTATTGCTTCCAGTTGTATTCGAATACAGGATGTGTGCATTCGAATACACCTCTTTGTAACGTTCAAAATATTCAAAAATTACACCTTGTATTCGAATACACATGTGTGTAGTCGAATACAAATTTGTGAAAATTTGTCACTGACTTACTTTGTATTCGACTACAGAAGGTTGTAGTCGAATACATATATGAGGATTTTGGCCACTGACTTGATGTGTATTCGACTACACATAGTCGTAGTCGAATACAATTATGTATTTTGTCAAAAATATTATTTTCAAACATTATTTATATATTTTTACTTTTTGAAAATCCTTTTGATGCATATGCTAAAATGAAAGGTTCTCATGTGCATTTGAAATATACGAATATTAGATTGCATCATGTACCTTTACAGAATACAACTTCTAGCATATTTGACCATAGTTGTCTTTGATGTTTGACTTCTTTTTGAGCTTGCAACTTGATCACTTTCCTTTGTCTTTGTCTTCATCAAAAACATGTATTTTACAATAAACATAATAAATACCAAAACGACCTAAAATACTAATTCATTGAGACTTATGCACTTATTAGATGAACTACGTTGAAACCAATAAACTTCTCAGACGAACTATATTGACTGAGAACTTAAATAAACTAGAATAAACCTACGTAAAGCTATAATGAATTAAAATCAAAATTCATTGAGACTTGTGTACTTATTGGACGAAGTACTTTATCTAAGATCCAAAATGGACGAGAAATAAAGATATTAAAGACCAAAATGACCAAAAATCATAATCCATTTAGACTTGCAATTATTGAATGAACTACATTTCCTAAGAACAAAAATAGATTAGAATATACCTATTAAAGACAAAAATAACCTTAAATCTTAATACATTATGTCTTTTGCACTTATTGGACAAAATTCATAGCCTTAGAACAAAAATGAAATAGAATAAACCTATTAAAGACCCAAATTACCTAAAATCTCAATCCGTTGAGATTTATGCACTTATTGGACGAACTATTTTGTTTGAGAACCAAAATGGATTAGAATAAACTTAATAAAGACAAAAATGACCTAAAATCTTAATCCATTGAGACTTATGCATTTTCAGATGAAAAACGTTACCCAAGAACCAAAATGCACTACAATAAACCCACTAAAGACCAAATTGATAAAAAAAAAAAAAAAAAAATAGGCTATTGCAATTTATGCACTTATTGAACGAACAAGTTTGCCTAAGTACCAAAATGGATTAAAATAAACCTATTGAAGACTAAAAATACATTGAATCTTAATCCATTGAGATTTATGCACTAATTGGTAGAACTACATTGACTAAGAACCAAATGGACAAGGATAAATATACAAAAGACGAATATGATCTAAAATTTAAATCCATTGAGACTTTTGCACAAATTGGATGAACTACATTGTCTAATAAATAAAATGGATTAGAGAAAATCTATTAAAGATCAAAATAACATCAAATATGAATCCATTGAAACTAATGCACCTTTTAGATGAACTAGATTGCCTAACAACCAAAATGAATTAGAATAAACCTATTAAAGACAAAAATGACTTATAACCTTAATCGATTGAAACTAGTGCACTTATTAGACAAACTACATTGACTCAGAACCTAAATGGATTAGTATAAACCAAGTAAATATCAAAACGACATAAGCTTTTAATCCATTTAAACTAATGCATTTTTCATATGAACTACATTGAGTAAGAACAAAAGTGGACTAGAATAAACCTACAAAATATTAAAGTGATCTAAAATTAAAATCCATTGTGAATTATGCACTTATTAGTCGAACTAGTTTGCTTAAGAACAAAAATGGATTAAAATAAACATATTAAAGATCAAATTGACCTAAAATCTTACTTAATTGAGACTTATGCACTTACTGGACGAACTACATTGCTAAGATCAAAATTGGATTTGAATAAACCCTTTGAACACTAAAATGACCTTAAATTTTAATCCATTCAAACAAATGGACTTGTTGGAAGAACTACTCTACGTAAGAAACAAAATGGATTAGAGTAAACCTATTAAAGATTAAAATGACGTATGTTGTCACCTAATTTTGTTCGCTACTTTTAGATTTTTTTTATGAAAAATAATAAATATATAAAAAATTATACAAAAATATAATAATGATAAAAATAATAATGAAAATAAATAGTTAGGCCTTTAAATTTTAGAAAATCATGGTTGCATTTGGTTTTTGTTTGCCTCTGATTCCTTTTCAGAAACTTGCTCTCTTTTCTAAAACTTAAAAAAACAAAAAAAAAACGTGTATAATTGAATGAAAAGAAATTGATTGATGGTAATAAAAATCATTATAATGATCATCATTTTAATGAAAATAAATCGAAAAGAAATGAATTAATGGTAATAAAAATCAGTATAATGGTGATCAATTAAATGAACAAAAACTGAAAAGAAATGAATCAACGGTAATAAGAATTAGTATAATGGTGATCAATTGAATGAAAAGAAACTAAAAAGAAACTGATCAATGGTAATAAAAATGGTGGTCAATTGGTAAAAGAGGAGCAAATAATCGACAACAAGAGTAGAAATAAGGAGAGCATGTTTTAGTAAAAAAACAAAAGAAAGAAGATAGAATAATAGGTAAAAGAGGAGCAAATAATCTGATCTTGGGAAAATCAGTCCAGCAAAACCAATTCAGTAGTAAGATATCACTTTCTTATTGCTTCTCTAATTTTCTTCTTAGTCTTTGTATTGCATCCCTTAAAATAATGTTCTTTTTTCTCTTTTTTATGTTAATGCAAAAAATAAACTCATATAAAAAGATTCATTTTCTAAAGTTGTTTGTTTCTAAAATTGTGTTCTTTGCAACGCAAAATATTAAAAAAATATAAATAATTGATTTATATAAACCAATCACAAAGAAAACAAATTTCACCCTATTATAATATAATAAAAAACTCATATAATGTCTTTATCAGATAACCCAAAAAAAGTCATAACAACGAATAAATAATTTTTCCCTTAGGATTAAAATTAATAGTCGCTATCGCTGGATGTAATTCATCTTCGCTCGCTGCGCCACATCACTCATCCCTAATCGTTGATGGCTTTTGTGTCACGACAGATCCGAAAACGCACAAGCAGATCCTTTAACAAGCTGCTTCACTGTCGCGTCCACCTATTCCGTTCACATATTGTCGTGTTACGTTGTTTTCTAACAAAAGTCAATTTTTCTTTACTTTAAAACCAAAATAAAAAAATACAATCCCTGAACAGACATCTCACCTCTTTTTTTTCGTTATTATTATTACATAAATATTTTCTACCCAAAAACTACGTGTGTTTTGATTTCCCTATTGCACCTGGAAATACATAGGAGCAAGGTTTTTTCATTGTCAAACCAAATCAATAAAAAAAAATTCTTGTTTTATTTATCTAAATCATTTATTTTCTTTTTTTAATTATTTTGTAGGGGGTAAAAATAAATAATTAAATAAATAAGTAATTTGTATCCAATTAATTATAGGGTAACCGTTTTAACAAACGATGTGGATAATACTACTTTCCCTATTCGTAATCGACTCCTCAATCCTTTTTTTTAGTTCAAAAATTTTATTTTAGGTTTTATCAAATTTTCCCTTTTAAAAAAATGAAATTGGTGGCTACTCGTTTTTCGCGGACAAACCAGATGCGACAGCGGGCGAATTCACTGGGGACTTTTGAGAGTGAAACCCAATCTAATTAATTGTATATAATTATTTTATTATTTTTTGTTTTATTTATATTACCCCTATTATTTTATTTATTTTGTTATATTGTGAGTGTAATTATATGTGTCTTGTTAATTTATTTTCATTGTGATGGTATTTTTTTTTCTACACACTACCCTAACACGATTCGCACACTTATGAGTGACCTCTAATGATAATCTTCTGGATGTACATCTTGTTTGGTTGTCATGAAAGTCTCACCTAGAATTGACATTTTCTATAATATTTCTATTTTAATAGTTTACCTATTAATTGGTTTAATATTTTAGAATTGAGTTGTGTGCTATAGGAACCAATTTAGAACTATAGAGCTAACCATAGTAAAGATTCAAATAAAAAAAACATAAAAAGAAAAAAAAATCGTGTAAATCACACGTATATACGAAAAACCTACTCTATGTCATGTTCACTTTTACCTTCTAGTATACCCAAGTTTTTCTTTCACTCTCCTCATCGTCATTTTTTTTCGCATCATATTCTTTATCATGCCCACTTTTGAAAAAGTCATTATCATATCATTTTAGAAACCATAAAAGTTAAGGCTTGTTGTGAATAACTTTAACTTCATGAAACATGGGATCGAATAGTGGCTCAAACATTACTCCATTAAGAAAGACCTTGTCATTGAGAGTTCTCAAATCGGATGTAAGCAATCTTAAGAATCTTGCTCGGAAGTTGAAAAAATTACAACTTGTAATCTTTATGGGGAAATTCGGCAAAATTCTTGATTTACTTGAAGTTAATGTGTAAATGGATGCCCTTATAGCATTTGTAAGTAATGAGCTTCCCTGATCATGTTTTTGATTTAATTCCCAAACAAACAATACATATGAAGTATTTGATTGATCTAATGATTTGAATTGAGAAACATTTCAGGCAAACAAGCAAACACTATACACTTGGAACAAAAGCTTGGAACTCAAGGAATCAACCAAAATTGGAGGATGTGCTTGAGAAAGATGCAAATATGTATAGTGTGATTAGTTGTCATAGTAGTTATGTTAGTAGACTAATCACTATGGTTTCATACTTAAGGTTTTGCCAAAGAAAGTAAATCAATCAACTAATAAATCAATTGATGCATCAATTGGGCAATCGATTGTCTGACTCAGAACAAGAGTTTTTACTACGTAAATCGATTGGGAAATCGATTACTTAAAGGTTTTTAGTGAAACCTGAGTTCTGGGTTTTATCCAATCAATTGGACAATCGATTGGGACATCAATTAAGTAATCGATTTTGTGATTCACAGAACCAACCACTTACTGAATCAATCGATTGGCAAATCGATTGTGAAAATGTTTTTCATCAGGAATGAGTTCTGTGATCAACCAAATCGATTGGACAATCAATTGAATTATGTTTCTTAAACTACAAGTTTTGTGGCAATCGATTAGGTAATCGATTGAAGTTAATCATTTATCAGAAACACATTGAATAATCGATTGGCACATTGATTTTGACCAAATAGCTGAGGTTCTGTAACAAGCACAATCGATTGAAGTAAATGTCTGATTCATTGTGACCAGAACAATCGATTGGCAAATCGATTGAAGTAAATGTCTGAGTTACAGGAAGAATTCAGCTCATTGCCAAATCGATTAGGACTATGAATATACGTCGACTGAGCAATCGATTGTTTTGATCTCGTTGTTTGAACAAAACACCTATAATCAATTACTCAATCGATTCTGATATATTCTTAGTATCAGATTCTGATTTATGCATTAAAAGAATCGATTGTCAAATCGATTCATGCTTATATTTTCAAGAATCAAGAAAAACAAGAAGAACGATAATCGATTGGGCAATCGATTAAACTGGTTTTCAACTTTTATAAAATCGATTGAACAATCGATTGACCTAATGTTTTTCTGAATATATATAAGCTGATTCAATCACATTAAAAAACAACTGTTACACATTTTCTAACAACCAATACACTACACTTGAAACAATTATTTTCATCACACAAAATACTCATTTGCAAATTCTTTTGTGTGAAATTCATATTGTGATTGAGTCATCATCATTTGTCCACTTTTATTCTTTTCTATAAAAGCAATCTGCAAAGAAAGTTCTGGAAATCCAGTGGTGTAAACTGGTGACTATCTTTGTTGGTGCGTGTGTTCATCAAGAAGAAGTCTCATCTTGATCTCGTGAGAGTTTGGCGAGTAACTCCAGGGATAAGGTGGTATTGTAATAGAAGCGAGTGAGTTGAATAGATAGGTCATGTGTGAGCTGGACAATCTGTAAAACATACTCAAGTCAATTCTATTGAAAAGACTGAAATCTGGTTTAGATTTCAGGACTGGATGTAGGCTATCAAACGGATAGCTGAACCAGTATAAATCTTGGTGCATGTTTTCTTATCCTTTCTCTTTATTTTGATATTGCTTGAATGCTTATTCTAGAATGTTTGTATTGATGAATTTCTGTCTTGATTAATATTTTGAATAAGCATTGTATCTGTACTCTTATATTGATAGTTCATGCAACTGTGAATCTTTGTTCCTGAATAAATTCCGCAACCGATCATTGTTAATCTGTTTAATAATCTTGTAAAAATAGTATAGACATTTCTCATATATTTTTTAACAAATAGAGGCCATAATTTCCTACAGTGTTGGCCCAATTCTTTGACCCTCCTTTCAGGTGTTTCACCTTTAAGGACTTTCAGTTGGCCCCAACGTTGGAAGAGTTCTAACAAATAATGGGATAACCGATGAAGAGGAACAAACCTTACCAATACATGAAACACTGCCCCTCACTGAAAACAATTGCTGAAACACTTGATATCCCTATAAAGGAAATAGAAGACAATATAACCAACAAAGATAATTGGAGCGGATTCCCAATAAAATATATTGGAGAGAAAGCAGTAAACTTAGTGAGAGATGGAAAATGAGACACTTTCATGGATGTGCTCGCCTTAATTATATATAGAATTGTGTTATTTCCATGTATTAAGGACATTGTGGATTTTACTGCGGTAGACGACTTTTTGGCCTACAAGCATAAAGGGGAAAACCCAGTATCAACAGTTCTGGCTAACATTTACTGCATGCTCGACTTCCATAATGAGAAAGAGGGGGGCCTAATCCACTGTTGCTCGCCAATACTCTATCTATGGTTTGTCAAACATGTTTTCCAAGACATTCATCAATTAAGAACTAAAAGCTAATAGGAATGGGCCAACATTCTAGCAAATCACAATGAAAGAACGGTTATGTGGTATTCCCGGAGTCAGGATATAAATGAAGTGATTTGAAGATATGGTGTCTTTGTCGATGTTCCCCTCATGGGAACTAAGGGGTGTATAAATTATAGTCCCTATGTCGCATTCACACAACTAGGTTATCCTATTACGAAACCTCTAATGATGGATGCAACAAAATCTTATGTCATTCGTGGACGAGACGTTTATGATGCTAGCTCGCTGAGAACAATACCTAAGTCTTGAGGAGATGTCGTTAGAAGAGGTCAAGAATTAGGGCCTAGAAGTTATGGTATAAGAGAGGAATATCAAAATTGGGTGAAAAAGGAGGGCATCAGAAATCAAGTTGCCTTTTCACAGCACCACCATTACCCTCGAAGAAGTAACAACATAATCCTTTTTCAGTATTGAAGATTTAGAGGCCGAATTAGCTCTCAAAGGACAAGAAATTGAAAAATTACAACAAGAATTGGAGATTGTTCACTAGGCTTATAGAGATATGGAGTATAAGAATACCCAACAATACCTTATCCTCGAGAAAGTACAGAAAAATGGAAGAGAGGAAGACAAAAAGCAAGGAGAGAACTCGAATATATTTGCGGGGTGCGAATGAATAGTTGAGACTAAGACGTCAAGAAAGGGATGATGTAGTGATTGAAGGTCTCAAGCTTCAAGAGTTGCTAAAGAAATTTGGGAAAAAACAAGAAGTCATTTGCCGACAAGAATCAAATCTAAAGCAATAAATAGAGAGGGTAAAAGCGGAATATGAAAGCAAGATCACGGTAGAAAGACAAAGTCAAGAAGAGATAGTTGAGGCATACCGAGGTTAATTTGCAAGAAAAGAAGACGAGATGCATACACAAAAAGACATTATCCAGAGACTTGTTCAAGAAGGAATGTTTTGGATGGACCGTTTCACCAAGCTAGTTTATTTGACCAACTCTGCTATTGGAGATATTCCACCGTTACTAAGAGCTGTTGAAGGGATGACTAACCCTCTCTCTACCCCTCAAAAGATCTCCATTTTTATTGAACATTGTAAAAGTTTAATCGAGAAAATGAAAAAATTGATGGCTCATTAAATTTTCAAATTTTGTGTTTAGGTTTCCACTTTCTTTTTTTTTCTTTTTTTTTTGGTGGTAAAACTTATATTTTGCTTTTTCTCAACGAATTAAATTTGGCCTCACTTTTGATCCCATGGACGTCTCTTTATTGGTTAAGATATTCACAAACAAGCAATAAATAGGTCTTTAACATTCATGTACAATTACATTTTCATACATCACGTTGCATACTCATGCCATATTCTTTCACAGAAAAATAACACAACACACAAAAAAAACTGGTGCTACTACACCGTTATCGGACACGATCCTAGTCAAAAATCATGGATGACCTAGAGCAAACAGAAATAAGAGAAGACGTGAACCAGCTCAAGGGGAAAATGACCAAGATCTTCGGTAGACGAGGTTGTGCCCCAAAACACTCTTGTTTACCCAACGAACGTCGCTCCACAACTTCAAACTAATTATCAAGAATGGAAGGCACAACAATTTCCATCTAATGGTATGTCGCCAAGTTATACCCCACCCATATACACTCATCTCCCCAACAACAATCCATTGGTCGTGGCTACAAACCCACAACATAGTACGGGCGAGTTCCCACAAGTGCAACCTTCACCCCTTACTTTGGGCTTTCCTAGCTCTTCATCGCAAGGAAAAGCTACCGAAGCTACGCTGGTGATGTTAAACATACATCATGAACCTCAGCCGCTCAAGAGCAATCAATCCCAACAAAAATGGCAAGCCTTGGAAGAATGCTTGAGAGTTATCGAAGGGGGAAACAATTATGGATTTGACGCTTGAGACCTATACATCGTTTCTGATGTTATAATACCACCAAAATTCAAATTGCCTGAATTCGACAAACGCAAGGGAACTAAATGCCCCAAGAACCATCTTAAATCGGAGCTTCCCATGTTGGTATATACACCTCGAGCGAGCTTATATCGGCTCTTGGAAATATTTGGTGGATGCCTTTTTGAAATAATACAAATACAATATCGACATGGCTCCTGATAGAACCCAACTACAAAAGATGACAAAACGAGATAATGATGCATTCAAGGAATATACCCAACGATGGAGAGATTTATCTTCTCAGGTTGAACCCCATATCTAAAAAAGAAATGGTGACATGTTCATAAACACTCTTCAACCTCCATTTTATGACAAAATGATGAGAAGTGTCTTGTCAAATTTTTCAGATCTCGTCATCATAGGTGAAAAAGTAGAAATGGGATGGAAAAGTGGAAAGATTGCTTCTGGCTATGCCGGATTAAATAACACAAAAATGCCGCCCGCAGGTGCAAATAAGAAATAGAAGGGAGAAATATATTTTGTGGCATCAAACTCAACTAATCATTCTTTTGTGCATCGCCCCTACGCTGCTGGAACCTCACAAAACTTAGGTACGCTACGTCAAAAATTACAAGGGAATCAAGATTCATATGAGAGTTGGGGAAGAAACTATCGTGGGAGGAAGTTCATACATTTCGACCCAATCCGTATGACTTATGCAGAATTATTACCGCATCTGGTTAGCAATTTTATGGTTGCACTATGTCTAGGGAAACCTATAGAACCTACCTACCCTAATTGATATAACTCGAACGCCGCGTGCGATTACCACTATGGGGTGGTAGGACACTCTTTAAAAATTACCTAGCTTTAAAATTTAAGGTGCACGATTTGCTTAAAGTTGGATGATTGAATTTCAAAGAAAACGAGTCTAGCATGAAAAACAATCCTTTTCCATTCCATGATGGGCCAATAGTGAATGCTATCGAAGAATATCACTAATTAATAAAGGAGGTCGAGAAAATTAAGACCCTGATGGAACTTACTTTCTCTGAGTTATCTAAATTAGGATTAATCCGAGGAAATGTCGATGGGAAAGCAAGATGCAATTTCCATCTGAATGAAGATCATTCCATGAAAGAATGCGATGAGTTCATAAAAGAACTTCAAAAATTGATAAACATAGGCACCATTCAAATAGGTCGTTGGGAAAAGGATGACGGTATGATCGCAACCCAATTAGAATAAAAACTTGGCATAACCATCCCAAAGCCATTAGTCATTCACTTCACTAAGGAGGAAACTATGAACTTCCCCAGTGATCTGAGTACCTTAATACTTCAGATACCAATTCCTTTTCCATATGAAGACAACAAAACGGTACCTTGGAACTGTAATGTGGAGGTACATCTAATTGAATAGAAGAACAAAGATGTTTCTAGCTCTAAAACCACCGCTGTCAACAAAGTGGTCGGATATACTCCCCAGGAAAATCACAAAGAGAAATAATAGTGGCATCTGAGAAGGCATACAAAGATAAAGGGAAAAAGAAAGTAATTGTAACAGAAGAAGTTGAAAAGGAGAAAGTAGAAAATGTGAAAGATGTTTATAATGAAGAAGCTCGGGAGTTTCTCAATATCATCGAACAAAGTGAATACATAATAGTCGACAAACTCAACCACACTCCCGCAAGGATTTCATTGATGTCCCTACTGATGAATTACGAGTCCCGCCGGAAGCTATTGATGAAAATACTAAACGAGGCCCATGTCACTCATGACATCACCTTGGAAAAATTTGGAGGCATCATAAATAACATCACTGCCAACAACCACCCAACCTTCACAGATGATGAGATGCCGACCAAAGGGAGAGGGCATAATAAAGCACTACACATATCACATATAATTGCTTGTTGGGAAGGCCATGGATCCATTCTACCGGCGTAGTGCCATCAACCTCACATCAAAAGCTGAAGTATATGATAAATGACCAATTGGTAATCGTGTTAGGAGAAGGAGACTTGTTGGTGAGTAAATTGTCCACCACACCTTATGTTTAGAGGACAAAAGAAGCTCTAAAGACTACCTTCCAAACATTAGAAATCGTGGACACCGCTTACGTCGAGACCACATCTATAGAACCACATATGTCAAACATTGATGTTATGGTGGCTACGTTCATGTTGAGTAGAGGACACCATCGACGGCACGGGTTTGGGAATGATGAAGAAGGGCTCAAAGAACTGGTGGAACTTCCTCACAATAGATATAAGTGAGGGTTAAGGATACAAACCTACCAGGGCTGACAAACGAAGATTGGTGAAAGAGAAAAAATAAAAAAGAATAGCGCAGATTGAAAATAGAGAGCTAAGAATCAAAAGGATTCCCATCTGTGACATCCGAAATAGATTCCAATGTGCAAGACCAACAAGTGAGATCCATATTGCAACAACTGCAGATGACGTGTTCACTGAGGATGCTAATTGGATTCGTTCGTGTGGTGTAGGAGCATAAATCAAGAATTGGAAAAAAGTCAAGTCGCCTATAATATTTAATGCAAATCTCATGTAATTCTAAAAGCATTATTATTGTTACTAAGACCTTAAGATGCTTCATTATATTTAGGATGGAGACAATTTTTTTCCCCAATATTTTGAATTTCAATAAATGCATTCTCATTTTATTTTCTTATTGTTCATTCTTACCACTCTCATATTTCAACATTCATTTGTCAAAATTGTTCTTTTTGTCCCTTATCCTAGCCTTGAATCCAATAGATTTGGGAATAGTTCATTCACAAATGACTGTACTAAGATCTCGCCGCATAATTTTGATCATCTTGTTAGTCATACATAAAAAGATAATAAAGAAGATTATGAATCTCGTCTATAGTTGTTAAGAACGGTAGAACAGGAAGCTAAGGGTATCACGCCCTATGAGGAACCAATAGAAATGATTAATCTAGGGACAAAGGAAAGAAAGAAATTAATGCCAACACCATCTTAAAGAAAGAAGTGTATAACGAACTAATCTAACTCCTACATGAATACAAAGATTTTTTGCCTGGTCATACCAGGATATGCTTGGATTCCATACTAGCATAGTGGAGCATAAATTTCCCTTACAACCCAATTTTTCTCTGGTCAAATAAAAATTAAGGCGAATGAAGCCCGATATGTCATTAAAAATTAGGGAAGAAGTAAAAAAAACAACTTGACGTAGGGTTCCTCGCTGTGGCAAATTATCCCTAATGGATAACCAATACCATACCTGTGCCGAAAAAGGAATGAAAGTTCGAATGTGTGTCGACTAAAGGGACCTTAACAAAGCCAGTCCTAAAGATGATTTCTCGTTACCTCACATCGATATTCTAGTTGACAATACGACTCGCCATTCACTATTTTCTTTTATGGATGGTTTCTCTGGGTATAATCAAATAAAGATGGCAGCTAAAGATATGGAATAAAACGACTTTCATCACCCCTTGGGGAACATTTTGTTACAACGTAATGCCTTTTGGTCTAAAGAATGTTAGGGCGACCTGCCAAAGAGCTATGGTAACCGTGTTATATGACATGATACATAAAGAGGTAGAATTTTATGTAGACGACGTGATTGCTAACTCACAAACAGAAGAAAAACATGTTATTGATCTAAAGAAACTCTTTGAAAGGCTTAGAAAGTTTAAGCTAAAGCTTAATCCTTCCAAGTGCACTTTCGGCGTGAGGTCAGTCAAATTATTGGGATTTGTGGATAGTCAGACGGGAATAGAGGTTGACCTTGATAAGACTCGGGCCATTTCATAAATGCCTCCAACGAATGCAGAAAGAGAAGTTCACATTTTTCTTGAGAGACTAAATTATATTTCAAGATTTATATCACAACTAAGTGCCACATGTGACCCGATCTTTAAACTTTTACTGAAAAATCAAACAGTTGTGTGGAACGAAGAATGTCAAAATGCATTTGAGAAAATCAGAAAGTATTTGCAAAAGCCTCCAATTCTAGTCCCCCCAATTTCGGGTCGACCCTTGATTATGTATCTTACAGTCCTCGACAGGGCTATGTGATACGTTGGGGCAACACGATGGAACAGGAAAAAAAAAGGAGCATCCCATTTGCAGATGTTAAAACGAGATATACAATGTTAGAACATACTTGTTGTGCCTTAGCCTGGGCGGCCCATCGCTTGGGGCAATACATGCTTTGCCATACAACTTACTTGAGATTGAAAATGGATCCAATCAAGTACATTTTTGAAAAGCCCACTTTCACAGGGAGAATTTCTCGCTGGCAGGTGATGTTATCAGAATATGATATTACCTATGTTACTCAAAAAGAAATCAAAGGGAGTGCCTCAGCAGATTATCTACAAAATAAACTTGTGGATAATTCCTTTCATCAATCTTTAATTGTCATAGGTGAGATAATTCCTTTCATCAATCTTTAATTGTCATAAGCTACATCTCTATGTGCTGCTTCACAAATTTCTTGGTACCTTTTCCAATATTTGGTTCACTCGCTGGATTCTTATTCCCTCTCAACCTTCACCGAGATACGAACTGAAAGAATCCTAACAATCGAACGTCCTAAAGAATTAATTCTCAAACGTTCCCCATAAGCATTTCCTAAGAACTAATTATCTATAACTTCATCCTCATAAATTTTTCAGTACAATATCTCAAAAACCCACATACCTTTCTTCGTCCATCCAGTTACTGAAATGATCATTTCAAATCTTCACGCTTGACTTCCCAAGACCAACAACTAAACTATAACTCAGTTGTTACATTTCTTCTTTTTAACTTTCTATCATTGAATAAGATTCTAAAATTTGATCCTCAAAATCTCCAAACACTTCCATTCTTAACATGAATTATTTATCACTTGCCCGCCTCAACTCCTTCGATTATGAAAGTTTTAAGCATCAATTGGTCCTTCATCCATCCTTGCGGATTTTAAATCATCAACTAAAAAAAAATCAACCATCTTAGGGTCCCCAAATCAAATCTCGAATAATCCTTTATAGTTTCATCCAATATCACTATCCATACTTACTATCTCCTAAACCACCAGGAGCTTTGTCACTTATCAACTAAATACATGGTCTCACTCCTACACTCGTTATGAGATTCATACTCAATAATCCAAGTTGCGAATCTATTCTAACTCGAATGCTCGACTTTTCCCCTCAAGGTATCGACTATTCCTCAAAGCGTATTTTATCTATCCAAAGGAGTATTCACTCCTAATGTGCAACGCTCCCTTAACTTCAATACCAGTCTCTTTCATTGACACCTAAGCACCAAATGTTATCCCAAATGGAAGCCTCATCTTCTCAACAATTCCATGATGTTCACATCTCTTTGACAGTTGTCAAACTTCATCCAGTTTCATCCTGAAATCTTCCAGGAAAACATCTAATACTTTTCTTAACAAAAGTCCTCAACTTAGATCTTTACTTGAAATCCCTTATTAGTCTAATGTTAATCCATCCGTACTCATCATCTTCAAGTTTACACCAACACATAGCTTCTGTGTCCTTGGAACCATTTTATAAATTCCATGCCGTCATGATTGGCTTCAACTCTGCCTGACAATCCGTCATCTCGAAGATCTTTTCCACTTCTTGAATCCACTAGTCAACTCTTTTCATGAGTCCTCATCACCCTTGAACTTTGGAGGATGGTAACGACGAAAATATTCTAACCCTCTTAATCTTAAGAGCACATATCTCTCTTTTCCTCTTCTCCAGATCCCGCAGAGTCTTTGCAGCAGTTCGTGCAATAACAAAACCTCCATGTTATTTGTAGCTCCAACCATTTGATCATCCCTACTGACGTTCATCCTTGCAATGTCGTTCTCTCTTGAAGGTAGTGTTTCCGAAAAACCAACATCAAGAAGAAGTGTTAACACCACTTTGAATAATTCCAAAACTAAGTTTCGAATATATCAACACATAATAACTATTTTGGACTTGACAACCCAAACCACCTAAACCGACGCATGATCAGATAACAACTCCCAACCTATAGGTTGACCTACAATCTATAACCAAAGGTTCCACAGCCCCGAAAGAAAGTTCATATAACACTTGCCAAAAGTTCACTATGCTAAAAGTTCATATAACACTATGCTAAAAGTTCATATAACACTTGCCAAATAAAAATGAAATCAAAATGAAGTTCTCAATCCATCAAGTAATACATAACTGGTCAAAACATTGATAAATCAATTGAGCAATCGATTATCTAACTCAAAATAAGAATTTCTACTAAGCCAATCGATTTCCAAATCGATTTCCTGAAGGTTTTTAGTGAAATTTGAACTCTGGGCTTAATTCAATCGATTGGGAAATCGATTGAATGAATAACTGAGCCCCTGTATTAATGCCAATCGATTTCCAAATCGATTTTGTTAGTTTTGTTGAGTTCCTGTATGGCCAAATCGATTTCCAAATCGATTTCTTAAATGATTTTGAAAAAAACATATTATAAAATCGATTGGCAAATCGATTATGTCAAATTATCGAAGTCCCTGTAACTCATCCAATCGATTGGGAAATCGATTTCCCTGCATATTCTTCCAAAAATACATAAACTAACCCAATCACATTCGTACACAATTCCACATCTTAACACTTAGCAATTCCCACACAATCACCACGAAAAATTGGGTTTCGAAATAGTCTTACAATCCATCACACTTACACACAATAATCAATACATAACACTTAGCAATTTCAACACATTTACCACGACAACTTGAGTTTCGAAATAGTTTTACAATCAAACATGCTATCACACAATTCCAAACAAAACCCTCCGCGAGAGGCATAAATCCTAAACATACAGTTTCTCACGAACGAACACGAGTGCAGTCTCTCATGGACAAACACCTGTGCAGTCTCTCACGGACAAACACCTGTGCAGTCTCTCACGGACAAACACAATTTACCAGGGTGTAGTCTCTCACGGACAAACACATGTGCAGTCTCTCACGGACAAACACAATTTACCAGGGTGCAGTCTCTCACGGACAAACACTTGTGAAGTCTCTCACGGACAAACACAATTTACTAGGGTGTAGTCTCTCAATGACAAACACCTGTGCAGTCTCCCACGGACAAATACAATTTACCAGGACAACTCAAATTCAAAACACTCAATCATAAACTTGAATCAAACACGACTCGCGTGCCAAGCACCCCTGATGCGATGCGTATATTCCAAAATGCATGGACTCGGAATCCCAAACCAAAACCCTCCTCGAAGGGCCGTAAATCATAATTGTACCGCCTATCGCATGCCAAAGTACCAATTACCGAGGTGCAACCTATCACAGGTCAGCACGATTTACTAAAAAGTGTAAATCGTAAACGTACCACCTATCACGGGTCAGTACTGTTTACCGAGGTGCCACCTATCACGAGTCAGCACGAATTACTAAAAGAAAAAGCGTAAATCGTAAACGTACCGCCTATCACAGGCCGTAGACATTAAGAGATTCCCCATTCTTAATACTCGTTTAACTTAAACGATTTTCACGACCACATTAAGTTAACGTAGACATTAAGAGATTCCCCATTCTTAATACTCGTTTAACTTAAACGATTTTCACGACCACATTAAGTTAACGTAGACATTAAGAGATTCCCCATTCTTAATACTCATTTAACTTAAACGATTTTCACAACAAACATTAAGCAAACATAAATATTAAGAGATTCCCCATTCTTAATACTCATTTAACTTAAACGATTTTCAAAACAAACATTAAGTAAACAAGACATTAAGAGATTCCCCATTCTTAATACTCATTTAACTTAAACGATTTTCAAAACAAACATTAAGTAAACAAGACATTAAGAGATTCCCCATTCTTAATACTCATTTAACTTAAACGATTTTCAAAACAAACATTAAGTAAACAAGACATTAAGAGATTCCCCATTCTTAATACTCATTTAACTTAAACGATTTTCAAAACAAACATTAAGTAAACAAGACATTAAAAGATTCCCCATTCTTAATACTCATTTAACTTAAACGATTTTCAAAACAAACATTAAGTAAACAAGACATTAAAAGATTCCCCATTCTTAATACTCATTTAACTTAAACGATTTTCAAAACAAACATTAAGTAAACAAGACATTAAAAGATTCCCCATTCTTAATACTCATTTAACTTAAACGATTTTCAAAACAAACATTAAGTAAACAAGACATTAAAAGATTCCCCATTCTTAATACTCATTTAACTTAAACGATTTTCAAAACAAACATTAAGTAAACAAGACATTAAAAGATTCCCCATTCTTAATACTCATTTAACTTAAACGATTTTCAAAACAAACATTAAGTAAACAAGACATTAAAAGATTCCCCATTCTTAATACTCATTTAACTTAAACGATTTTCAAAACAAACATTAAGTAAACAAGACATTAAAAGATTCCCCATTCTTAATACTCATTTAACTTAAACGATTTTCACAACAAACATTAAGTAAACAAGACATTAAAAGATTCCCCATTCTTAATACTCATTTAACTTAAACGATTTTCACAACAAACATTAAGTAAACAAGACATTAAAAGATTCCCCATTCTTAATACTCATTTAACTTAAACGATTTTCACAACAAACATTAAGTAAACAAGACATTAAGAGATTCCCCATTCTTAATACTCATTTAACTTAAACGATTTTCAAAACAAACATTAAGTAAACAAGACATTAAGAGATTCCCCATTCTTAATACTCATTTAACTTAAACGATTTTCAAAACAAACATTAAGTAAACAAGACATTAAGAGATTCCCCATTCTTAATACTCATTTAACTTAAACGATTTTCAAAACAAACATTAAGTAAACAAGAAAATGGGGTTTTCACGCGAGCGCAGGGAGGGAGAGGAAGAAGTTTCTTGTTTTCTTTCCTTTCTCTTTCTTTCCTTTGTTTTTCTTTTCTTCCTTTTTCCTTCTTTCCTTTTTATATCCTTTTCTTTTCTCCCCAAACAAATATATACCTAAAGATATTTATATATATTTTAATTACTTTTAACCAATATCTCAAAATATCTAGATATTTGTTAAATTACCATTTCACCCATAACGCATTAAATTCTTCGTAAAAGATTCACCGCAGCTAATTTAATTTATTCATCGACGAATAATTCTAATCGGCATCAAAATATCTCTTTGGTCATATAAACTCCAAAATATTAATAACTTTGGCTAAAAAGCCTCCGAGTTCAATACCAAAATACACTAAAATGCATAAAGTATACTTTAAAATTATGGGTCTTACAGACACGCCATGTCTAGAAAGATTCTTTGGGCCAAGTATTACTGGCTCACCCTAGAAAAGTATTGTTTTAATTATTATCCACACCCCACCAATGCCCCTAAACACCTTTTCAGCGCCTTGACAATTCTCTATGTGGGGCATAGACGTCATCGAAATGATCGAACCGAAAGAATCATATGTACATCGCTTCATCACTTCATCATGTCGTTATGGCGTACCAAGCAAGATCGTTGCTGACAATGCCACAAATTGAAATAACAAAATGATGGATGAATTGTGTGCCACCTTTAAAGTTCAACGCCACAACTCGTCCTCGTACAGACCAAAAATGAATGGCGCAGTTGAAGCAACAAATAAAAATATCAAAAAAATTATTCAGAAAATGGTTGTAACATACAAAGATGTTGTCGTATGCACTACACCGGTATCGCACTTCGATACGCACTTCAACTGGGGAAACCCCTTTTTCCCTAGTATATGGGATGGAGGATGTGCTACCCATTGAAGTAAAAATCTACTCACTAAGAGTATTAATGGAAGCCAAACTAGAGGAGTCGGAATGGTACAAACTCGTTTCGATCAATTGAATTTAATTGAAGAAAAAAGGAATGGGTAGAAAAAATAATAATGAATACCCGCTACGTTGAAAACCTGAAAGTGCGACCTAGGCAAAAATTAGGGTACAAAAAAGAATACCCGCTAGGTTGAAAGCCTGAAAGGGGCAACCTACGAAAAAGAATACATGTTAGGTTGAAAACCTGAAAGGGAGACCTAGGCAAAAATTATGGTACAAAAAAATACCCGCTAGGTTAAAAACCTAAAATGGCGACCTATGCAAAAATTAAGGTACAAAAAAAAATACATGTTGGGCTAAAATGGTAACACCCAAAATTTAATAATAAATCATTTCATTTATTTAATGGGATTTTAAAGAATTAATTTAGTATTGCATGTGTTACAATATATGTTGACAAATAATTATGATTGATTTTCTTACATGTGTATTTGCTATAGTGTGATAATTTCTCATGTGTTTGACTTAATAATTTATTTAAATTATTGATAGGAATATTAAGTATATTTATATCTTTTTATTAATTTTAGATTGTTATTATTTTTAAGTGAAATATGTCATCCTTATTACTAACTAGATATTTAATAATTAAACCTATTTATTTTTTTATCTTAATAAAAGTAAAGTTAATAAAAATGTTTTGAATAATAATAATAATAATAATAATAATAATAATAATAATAATAATAATAATAATAATAATAATAATAATAATAATAATAATAATAAGGAAGAAAGAGAATAGGAATAAATAAATAAATAAAAAGACCGAAACACAGTTTCCTCTTCCTTCACCTTCTTCGTATATGTAAGACCCATAATTTTAAAGTACCCTTTTATGTATTTTTGGTATATTTTGGATTTTTGGCTCGGAGGCTTTTAAGCCAAAGTTAATAATATTTTGGAATTTTATAATCAAAATGATATTTCGATGCCAATTAGAATTTCTCGTCGATAAATAAGTTGAATTTAACTGCGGTAAATACTTTACGGTTAATTTAAGGCGTTTCGGGTGAAACGGTAATTTAATAAATATCTAGATTTTGAGATATTTGTTAAGTTATATTTATTATATTTATATATGTTTGTTTGGAGGGAAAAAGAAAGGAAAACTAGAAGGAAGGAAAAGGAAAAGAAAATAGTATATAAAGGAAGGAAGGAAAAAGGAAGAAAGGAAAAACAAAGGAAAGAAAAAGAAAGGAAGGAAATTTCCAAATTTCCATCTCCTTCCTCTGAACCTCACGCGAGAAAAACCCAAAATTCCATCCTTCTCCATTTTTCGTTTTCGTTGCTTCCTTTTCTTCAAAGCTAGTGACCCAAGGTTGGGTGAGAGTTAGATCAAGGTTTTCGCAACTCCACTCTTCCTCTTTGATTCGAAAACGAAGAAAAACGGTTTTGAGATCCAAACACAAACCCCTCCGTTTCTTCTAGATCCAAACCTCATTTCTCGAAGAGATAGAAGGGAAAGTTGCTCACCACCACGCTACGGTGCTAGTGAACTAATTTGGAAGCGGCGTTGCGAGCGGAGATTTTACCGGAATTACTCGCGGTACCGGAAACGCACGTTAAAGCTAACGTTGAGGTAAGGGCTCCTTCCAAACTTCTAGCTTGCATTAGGGACTTATCTGTAGTTGTGTGGGAAGGAATTTGTTAGGGTTAAATGTATCGATTTGGGGAAAAACGAAACTAGTGCGTTATGGGTAAAAACCTTAGAGTTAGGTTTTGTTTATAGTGATGAATGTTTCGTGGTAAATGAATTTGAATGTCATTGTGTATGATTATGGGTAAATGAAATTTGATGTATCTGGGTGTTATGTTGCGTGATTTGTGTTCGTTGTATTTGGTGTGTTCGTACTTGATGTTTGTTAATTGGTGTGGTTGTTGTGAATTATGGTTTGAATGTGAAAGTATGTTTGAATTTGTTTCTGTGGAATTTGAAAACCATTAGAGTTAAACGAGTATTAAAAATGGGGAATCTTTTAATACCTCGGTTTACTTAATGTGTATTTGAGGAAAATGTTTAAGTTAACTGGGCGTTGAGAATGGGGAATCTCTTAATGTCTCGGTTACTTAACTATCGTTTTTGAAAATCGTTTCGGTAAATGAGTATTAAGAATGGGGAATCTCTTAATATGACTGTTTGCTTAACGTTTTGTTTTGAAAATCATTAAGTTAAATCGGTATTAAGAACGGGGAATCTCTTAATGACTTATTTAATTAATGTTGTTTGAAAGTCGTTTAAGTTAAATGGGTATTAAAAATGGGGAATCTTTTAATATCTGCATTTGCTTAACGATTGTTGTGAATGGAGTCTGTGTATGCTCATGCATTTCATTTGGTAAATTGTGTCGACCCGTGATAGGTGACACCTTGGTAAACTGTACGGACCCGTGATAGGTTGTACGTTTGCGATTTACATTTTAGTAAATCGTGTTGACCCGTGATAGGTGACACCATGGTAACTGTACTGACCCGTGATAGGTGGTACATTTACGATTTACATTTTTGGTGAATTGTGCTGACCCGTGATAGGTGGCACCTAGGTAAACAGTACTGGTCTGTGATAGGCGGTACGTTTACGATTCCCGCTTTTTCTTTTAGTAAATCGTGTTGACCCGTGATAGGTGACACCATGGTAACTGTACTGACCCGTGATAGGTGGTACATTTACGATTTACATTTTTGGTGAATTGTGCTGACCCGTGATAGGTGGCACCTAGGTAAACAGTACTGGTCTGTGATAGGCGGTACGTTTACGATTCCCGCTTTTTCTTTTAGTAAATCGTGTTGACCCGTGATAGGTGACACCTCGGTAAACTGTACTGACCCGTGATAGGTGGTACGTTTACGAGTTACTATTTAGAAAATCGAGTTGACCCGTGATAGGTGACACCATGGTAACTGTACTGACCCGTGATAGGTGGTACGTTTATGATTTACGCATTTTAGTAAATCGTGCTGACCCGTGATAGGTGGCACCTCGGTAATTGGTACTTTGGCCTGCGATAGGCGGTACAATTATGATTTACGGCCCTTCGAGGAGGGTTTTGGTTTGGAATTCCGAGTCCATGCATTTTGGCATATACGCATTGCATTAGGGTGCCTGGCACGCGAGTCATGTTTGATTTGAGTTTATGATTGAGTGATTCGAATTTTGATTTATCGTGATAACTGAGATGAAGGTGTTAAGTGCTATGTGTTGTGTATTGTGTGTGAGTATGATGGTTATCGAACCTTCGTGTGTCGTAGTAATCGCGTAGGAATTGCTAAGTGTTAAGTTGTG
>NC_021165.2:38417543-38423641 GCF_000331145.2 Cicer arietinum
TCTATGAGGACAGGGTCAATTTGAATTGTCCGTCCACTTGCGGGGTGGCATAGTATTGAGCCTCCTAACCAAGTACTTCAGAGTTAGAATGGTACCAAAGAAAGAGGAGGAGTCTAGAGTATAAGAGCATGCATAACATTACTTGATTTGTGTAATTGCTTACTTGACGTTGTGGATTGTATCAATGTTTTACCTTGATTATGCTTGTTGCTTGTGATTTGATATGATACGGTGTTTAATATTTTTTTACGTGTTCTTCTCAGTTATTTTATACTGTTACATGTTTTTGAAGCTCACCCCTCGTTGCTTGTGTTTGGCGCTTGCGAGAGCGCAGTTATTTCAGGTTATCGATTGGGGATCCATGCTCTGAATAGGTGATATTGGGTGGGAGTAATTCTTCATATTTTGTTGAGTTATGAACAATTTAGATTTTTGTAAATTTGATTGATCAATTGTGTTAACTTTATCGGTTATTCAAAGGTTGAAATTAATTGTCTCTAAGTTTAGAACTTGCTTTTATATCAAAAATATTTATTTAATAAACATCAACTATATTCGATATTAAGGATTTTTTCTTTATTGAAATTTTTAAACAAGCATTTTGTGTAAGTGTGAATGTGACGTCTTGAACCTTAAAGTATTTTAAAAAAAAAATATATATATATATACTCTATTTTGGAACCGCTGCGAATCTCTTTAAAGACTAGTGCATTTTACTTTTTATTTCAATTTGGGTTTAGGGTGTTATAAAAATCATGAAAGGGCAACCTAGGAGAAGAAGAAAAACAACAACAACAATAAAAAGAAAGAATAGATACTTAAATGAAGAAGATCAACAATATGGATCAAACTATGGCACGAAAAGTTAGTACAGTCGACCATTGAAAGACTAGTAGTCAAGTCGGGTCTTCCACCCATTTCTTTGGTTTTATTTTATGTATATTCTTTTTTACGACGAATATTGAACCTCAATATATTGATATATACTCTTATCATCTTTATAATTTAACCCTCTTCCTGAAGGCATCTTCTGATTATCATGGACTTGAAAGTAAAACATATACCATACCTCGATATAATGAATTGAAATAAAGTCAGATATAGTATAGGTTGTTTAGAGTACATGTCAGATGGCAACATGAGATCCAACTAAAGATCACAACAGTAATTCTTCTTCAAACAAAAGAAAGAAAAAAAAAAGGAAAAAAAGAGAAGAGGACAAAACCAAGATAAAAAATATCAAGTTCAAGAAAAATGTATAAGTAATTTTCTCATTCATGATTTGAATGGTCGTGTCTAATAAAATTATTAATAAAAACCAACACATTTATTCATTCATTGATTCGTGATATTTCATAAATTTAAAGTCGAAAAAATGATCCGCATGTTGAAGCCGGGAAAACGACTCGCACCCGAAGCCGGGAATACGACTCGCACCCGATGCCGAGAAAATGACCCACATGTTGAAGCTGGAAAAACGACCCGCATGTTGAAGCTGGGAAAATGACTCGCACCTGAAGCCGAGAAAACGACTCGCATGTTGAACCAGATTAATGGTAATCAATTGGCAATTATTCTCTTGTCTTTTGTAACCTACACCCAAAAAGCCTATAAATAATAGACAACAAGAGTAGAAATAGGGAGAGCACGATTGAGTAAAAAAACAAAAGAAAGAAGAGAGAATAATAGGCAAAAGAGGAACAGTGAATCTGATCTTGGGAAAATCCGTCCAACAAAACCAATTTTTTGCTTCTCTAATTTTGTACTAAGTCTTCGTATTGCATCCCTTTAAATAATGTTCTTTTTTTTTTCTTTCTCTTTTTTATGTTTATTCAAAAAAATAAACTCATATATTAAACTTTAATTTTTCTAAAGTTGTCTGTTCCTAAAATTATTTTCTATGCAACACAAAATACTAACAAAATATAAATAATTGATGTTTATAAACTAATCACCAAGAAAAAAAATTTCACTCAACTGTAATATAATAGAAAACTCATATAACACCTTTATCAAATAATCCCAAAAAAAAAAATCATAACAATGAATAAATAATTTTTCCCTTAGGATTAAAGTTAATAGTCGCATCACTATCCGCGCATCGTTGGTGGCCTTTATATCACGACAAATCCGACAACGCACAAGTAGATCCTTTAACAGGCTGTTTCACCGTCGCGTCCATCTGTTTCGTTCACATACTGCCGAGTTACGTTGTTTTCAAACAATAAATCAATTATTCTTTACTTTAAAACAAAAATAAAAAGATACAATCCGTGAACAAACATCTCACCTCTTTTTTTTGTTATAATTATTATTATTATATTTTTATTTTTGGATACGTATATAATAATTATTGTAATAAAAAATAATTAAAATAGAGTAACAATAAAATCGGACAACACTTAAATATTTTCTATCCAAGAACTACGTGGGTTTTGATTTCCCTATTGCACCTAGGGTTACGTAAGAGCAATGTCAAACCAAATTAAGAAAAAAATTATTATTTCTTCTTTTATTATTTTAAATCATTTTTTTTCTTTTTGATTATTATTTTTTAGGAGATAAAAATAAATAATTAAATAAAGAAGTAATTTGTATACAACTAGTTATAGGGTAACCGTTTCAACGGATGATGTGGGTAATACTACTTTCCCTATTCGTAATCGACCTTCGAATCCCTTTTTTTATTCAAGAATTTTATTTTAGAATTTATCTAATTTTCCCTTTTAAAAAAAATAAAATTGGTGGTGACTCATTTTTCCCAGACAAACCGAACGTCAAATCCATTGAGACTTTTGCACTAGTTGGACGAATAACATTACCTAAGAAACAAAATGGATTAGAGAAAACCTATTAAAGATCAAAATAACGTCAAGTCTGAATCCATTGAAACTAATGCACTTTTTAGATGAACTACATTGCCTAAGAACTAAAATGGATTAGAATAAACCTATTAAAGGAAAAAATGACATATAATCTTAATCGATTGAAACTAGTGCACTTATTAGACATACTACATTGACTCATAACCTAAACGGATTAGTATAAATCAAGTAAATATCAAAATGACATAATTTTTTTATCCATTTAAACTAATGCATTTTTCAGATGAACTTCATTGAGTAAGAACCAAAATGGACTAGAATAAACCTACAAAAGATTAAAGTTATCTAAAATTAAAATCCATTGAGACTTATGCACTTATTAAACGAACTAGTTTGCTTAAGAACTAAAATGGATTAGAATAAACATATTAAAGATCAAATTGACCTAATATCTTACTTAATTGAGACTTGTGCACTTATGGGACGAACTACTTGGCTAAGATCAAAAATGGATTAGAATAAACCCTTTGAAGACTAAAATGACATTAAATTTTAATCCATTCAGACATATGCACTTATTTGACGAACTACATTGCGTAAGAAACAAAATGGATTAGAGTAAACCTATTAAAGATTTAAATGACGTCAAATATGAATCCATTGAAACTAATGCACTTTTTAGACGAACTACATTGCCTAAGAACCAAAATGAATTAGATTAAACCTATAAAGACAAAAACAACCTATAATCTTAATCGATAAACTAGTCCACTTATTAGACAAACTACATTGATTCATAGCCAAAATAGATTAGAATAAACTTATTAAACACAAAAATGACCTAAAATCTTAATCCATTGAAACTAATGCAATTTTCAAACAAACTAAATTGCCTAAGAACCAAAATGAACTAAAATGAACCAACAAAAGACTAAAATGATCTAAAATCTTATTTCATTGAGACTTATGCACATGTTATACGAACTACGTTGCTTAAGAACCAAAGTGCTCTAGAATAAACCTTGTAAAGATCAAAATGACGTAAAATCATAATCCATTGAAACTCAGGCACTTTTCATACGAACTATGTTGACATAGAAACAAAAATAAACTTGAATAAACCTACAAAAGACTAAAATGATCTAAAATGTTAAACCCTTGAAACTTATGCATTTATTGGAGGAACTAGTTTGCCACAGAACCAAAATGGATTAGAGTAAACCTACTGAAGAGTAAAATGAACTTCAATTTTAATCCATTGAGACTTATGCCTTAATTGGGCGAACTACATTGCTTAAGAAACAATGTGGCTTAGATTAACGCAATTAAAATTCAAAATGACGTAAAATCATAATCAATTGAAACTAATGCACTTTTCAGACGAACTATATTGACTAAGAACCAAATCAGACTAGAATAAACCTACAAAAGACTATAATGATCTAAAACATAATCGATTGAAACTAGTACACTTATTAGACATATTACACTGCCTAGGAAACAAAATGGATTAGAATAAACCTATTAAAGAAAAAATTATCTAAAATCTTAATCGATTGAAACAAGTGCACTTATTAGATGAACTATATTGACTAAGAACAAAAATGGATTAGAATAAACAAAGTAAATATCAAAATGACATAAAATCTTAATCCATTTAAACTAATGCATATTTCAGATGAACTACACTGACATTGAACCAAAAGGAATAAAAAGAAACCTACGAAAGATTAAAATGATATAAAATCATAATCCATTGAGACTTATGCACTTATTGGACGAACTACATTGTCTAAGAAACAAATGGATTAGATAAACCAAATTAACGACCAAAATGACTTAAAATCTTAATCAAATGAAAGTAATGCACTGTTTAGACGAACTACATTGCCTAAGAACAAAAATGGACTAGAATGAACCTACCAAAGACATAAATGGTGTCAAATCTTAATTCGTTGAGACTTATGCACTTATTGGAGGAACTACATAGAACAAAATGGACGAACTGCTTTGCCTAACAACTAAAATGGCTTAGAATAAACATTTAGCAAAATGTTCTAAAATCACAATCCATTGAGACTTATGCACTTATTAGATGAACTACACTGCCCAAGAACCAAAATGGATTAGAATAAACCTATAGAAGCCCAAGTAACCTAATATCTTAATCAAATAAGACTTATCCACTTATTGGACAAACTTCATAGCCTAAGAACCAAAAGGGATTAGAATAAATTTATGGAAGACTAAAATGACCTTAAATGTTAATCTAGTGGGACTTATGCACATATTGGACGTACTACATTGCCTAAGAAACAAAATAATTAGAGTAAACCTATTAAAGAACAAAATGATGTAAAATCTTAATCCATTGAACGTAATGAATCTTTCAAACGAACTATATTGCTTAAGAACTAAAATAGATTAAAATAAACCTATTTAACACAAAAATGAACTATAATCTTAATCAATTGAAACTAGTGCACATGTAAGACGCACATACATAGACTAAGAACCAAAATTGATTAGAATAAATATAGTAACGATCAAAATGACGTATCCACTTATCGGACGAACTAGTATGTCTGTGAACCAAAATGGATTACAATAAACATATTAAAGACCAAATTGACATAATTTCTTAATTAACTGAGATTTATGCATTTATTAGATGAATTGTATTGTCTAAGATCAAAAATAGATTAGAATACACCTATTGAAGGCTAAAATGACCTTAAATCTTAATCCAATGAGACTAATGCACTTATTGGACGTACTGCATTGCTTAAGAATCAATTAGAATGAACCTATTAAAAACAAATATAAAGTAAAATCTAAATTCATTGAAAAAAATGCATTTTTCAGACGTACTACATTGGCTAAGAACCAAAATGGATTAGAATAAACTTATTAAAAACAAAAACGACAAATAATCTAAATCGATTAAAACTAGTGCACTTATTAGACGAACTACGTTACCTAAAAATCAAAATGGATTAGAATAAATCAAGTAAAGATCATACTCACCAGTAATATTAATTCATTGAAACCAATGCACTTTTCGGAAGAACTATATTGACTAAGAACCAAATCAGACTAGAATAAACCTACAAAAGACTAAAATGATCTAAAACATAATCGATTGAAACTAGTGCACTTATTAGACATATTACACTGCCTAGGAAACAAAATGGATTAGAATAAACCTATTAAAGAAAAAATTATCTAAAATCTTAATCGATTGAAACAAGTGCACTTATTAGACGAACTATA
>NC_021165.2:38424141-38454294 GCF_000331145.2 Cicer arietinum
ACTCATTTGCCCTTTTTTATCTACAACCAAATAAATAAGTTAAATGCATTTCATTTTTAATTTCAATTAAAGCCATAAAAATAGAAATAAACCTTCTCATCAATAAACTTTGGGAGACTTTTTGAACCCATACAATGAACATCTTCAAACTTAGCACGATTTTGCCTATTAATTTTACTAATTTTCTGCAATTGATATAAAATATTAGTCTAAATAATAAACTCTTTAATATTAATATCATTTCATCAGAAAACCAATGATGAACCAAACCACGATATTGATTTGGGTCAACCCTATCATCTGGTACAAGAGATGCAACTTCTTCTTCTGTTTTAGTAGGGTCATATGCCATTCACTTTAGATCACCTTTCCATTGCCTCCATTTCTCATTCAGCTCAGATTTTAACATTTCTCTTGTTAAGTCATTTATTGGAGGAACAAACTCAAATTTACTCTACACAATAAGAGATGTTAAAGAAACATGTTATATTAGTTAAATGTATTCTTACAGTTATCAACATGTTATGATGTAGTTTGAGTGTGCTAAACATTATATTCTTAAACTATAAGTATGATTATAAATTGTTAATCCATCAAATATTCCTAACATCATCATTGTACATCAAACATGTTAGAGCACAAAAACTAAAAAGCATGTTAATTGTACATCTCAATTGACTTCTTAAAAAAATATGTTATATTAGTTAAATGAATAATCATAATACCTCTATTAATTTCAACATTTCTTCTTTGTAATCATTTGACATGACTTTCCATGACTTGTAGTCGATATGAGCATATTGATACCTTCTAGCTACGCTACCAATGAAACGAGTTAGAGTTGTCCCTTCCTCACCAATGGATCGACCATATTTGTCCAAATTAACGATTATTAAATCACCATCTTCCATTTTCCATACATCTAACATTTTTGTAGGACCTCTAGCCCGTTTAGGCTCTACTTCTACAAACAAAACAAAAGGACAATAACACTATGTGTGCATATAAGTCATAATAAAAACAATATAAATAAAAATTCAAAACAAAGAATATATAATTAATACCTTTTTCAATTTGTTCTTCTTCAACTTCTATATCAGAGGGAATTGAGTGAGATTCTACAGACTCATGTATGACACCTTCGGCATGACAAGGACTAGAACGAGTTTTTGCAACATTACTTCCTTCTACATTGGTTGAGTTTGTATTATTAGAAGTAGACTGATCAAATTCCTTCATTATCACTTGCTCGATGTCGAATATTTAACTTTCTTCTTCGAGCCATTGCTTCTCTAACACAAAATTATAAATGAGTAACTTGGACAAAATTCAAAAAACATAGACAAATCTAAAAGTATAAGAAAAACATAATGTATAAAATCATGCACAACTAGAACACACTTCATTCGTCTTCCTCATCATCTTCATCATCATCCATATTATCAACATCAACAACTTCAAAAAAATCATTATCATATTAAACTTCAAGCATAACCAAATCATTAACATTTTGAGTAGCTTCACTTGTATTTCCCATTAGTTGCCCATCTTCAACTTCAAGCCTAAGCAAATTGTGGACTTTCATCAAATTGAAAGAAGAATTTTCAGTACACTTCAAATAAAACATTTTTATATTTGAATATTTAACAAGAACGTTCAAAATATTCTATATATATATGTTTGGCTTTGAATCCACAAATCTCAAAATATTAAATATACGAATCATCATATTTGTAGTGAAAGTATAACTAAATTTGTTATACTTGAATTGGACAATTTCGTGATCAAGTGTATAGTCTCAATCTCTTAAGTACACCACTCCGTTATTGCTATCACGCTCGCAACTCCCAACAATATATAAAGTATACGCTAAATATAAAAAAACTAAGCTACTCAGTAACCCAGATTCCTACGCGGAACGAATAAGATACCCAATAGGGACATTTTGGCAGCAGGCCTATTCATTGCAGTAAAACTTCAGATGCAGAAAAAGTTTGTATATTCAAAAACAAACCCTAACATCCACTCATTTCTTTCCCAGACCTTTGAGTGTCACAAGTATCGAATGTTTTAGCACTATCAAACTCAAACCTTCCATATCCCATTATATATAATTCCCCCTCAAAACACCAACTTGAAATTTTCTAAATACAATTAATTATGTAAAGGAGAAAAACAAAACTAAATTATTCATAAATATATACTACTTAAAAGACTCCCACAGCCATCTTTTATTTATCCAAAACACAAACAAAAGAGAGAGAAAAAATAGTTCATAATCCATATACATCAATAATACTAAGAAGCATGCTTCCACAAAGGATCTTCTTCTTCTTCTTCTTCTTCTTCTTCTTCTTCTTCTTCTTCTTCTTCTTCTTCTTCTTCTTCTTCTTCTTCTTCTTCTTCTTCTTCTTCTTCTTCTTCTTCTTCTTCTTCTTCTTCTTCTTCTTCTTCTTCTTCTTCTTCTTCTTCTTCTTCTTCTTCTTCTTCTTCTTCTTCTTCTTCTTCTTCTTCTTCTTCTTCTTCTTCTTCTTCTTCTTCTTCTTCTTCTTCTTCTTCTTCTTCTTCTTCTTCTTCTTCTTCTTCTTCTTCTTCTTCTTCTTCTTCTTCTTCTTCTTCTTCTTCTTCTTCTTCTTCTTCTTCTTCTTCTTCTTCTTCTTCTTCTTCTTCTTCTTCTTCTTCTTCTTCTTCTTCTTCTTCTTCTTCTTCTTCTTCTTCTTCTTCTTCTTCTTCTTCTTCTTCTTCTTCTTCTTCTTCTTCTTCTTCTTCTTCTTCTTCTTCTTCTTCTTCTTCTTCTTCTTCTTCTTCTTCTTCTTCTTCTTCTTCTTCTTCTTCTTCTTCTTCTTCTTCTTCTTCTTCTTCTTCTTCTTCTTCTTCTTCTTCTTCTTCTTCTTCTTCTTCTTCTTCTTCTTCTTCTTCTTCTTCTTCTTCTTCTTCTTCTTCTTCTTCTTCTTCTTCTTCTTCTTCTTCTTCTTCTTCTTCTTCTTCTTCTTCTTCTTCTTCTTCTTCTTCTTCTTCTTCTTCTTCTTCTTCTTCTTCTTCTTCTTCTTCTTCTTCTTCTTCTTCTTCTACCTCTCTCAATTATCAGCAAATCCACACAAGCCAACTGATCATCCTCAGTAAGGTGGCCTTCCATGAGCAGCCCAAGCAAGAGCTGCCTCATGTCCAAAGCAAGAGTTGCCTCATGTCCCATCTGCCTAATATCCTTCATTCAAAATTTCTCTTTAAGATTCATTCATTCATTCTAGTATGTTTGGCTTCCATTTTTCTTATGCCCATTATGAACTTGCAAGAATAACAATTCAATTTTTGGGAACCAGTTGATGGAACTGACATAAATTTAGTTAGGAGTTTTGTAATTAGAACAAATTAAAACAACAAGGTTGTATAGTTGGTATTTTTCTACCATGTGATTAAGTGCTCAAAGGTAACTATGCCTACAATAGGCTTGTTCACATGTCATTCATCACAAACTTTTCTATAACTCAATTTATACATACATACAAACATTTATAGGCTAGTCTCTAGAACAGTCACTTATCAGATCTCAATCTAGCGCTCAAAGTATCAGTACATGAAGCTAGCTAGATTAACCATCAATCCACTATTTTCAACTTGTAGCTAAAGATATATAAACAAACTTGGGCTATTTAGCATTCTGAACATAACATAACATAACAGAACATTCTCACCACATGTTCAGGTTGTGCGAAATTCAAAATAGTACAGAATGGTTAAAAACAGTACAAAATGGTGGTTCGAGAAATTACCAATGGTGCGAGAACGGTGAGAACGACGGTGAGTGCAGCTCGGGTTCGACGATGTGACTGGTTCGACGGCGAGTGCGCGACTGGTTCGACGGCACGACTAGTTCGACGGTGAGTGTAGTTGGTTGATTGATGGCGAGAAGGAGAAGACAACGATTAGGATTCATGACTCAGAGGTTAGGGGTCCGATTGAGGTTCAGATTGGGGTTCAGATTGGGGCTCAAATTGGGGCTCAGATTGGGTGAAAGAGGACAACAATTTTGAGTTTGAGGTGTTTTGGTGAGAAAGGGTTTAGTTGGTACTTGGTACTGATTTAGGTTTTGGCTCTATTAATTTTTATTTTGGCTCCATTGAAAAAATTTGGATTTTATCTCAATTTAATTTTTTTTACCTCCATTAAAAAAATTAGAATTTTGCCTCCATTAAATTTTTTTTGACTTAAATCGTGAAAGTTTTGTACAATTTTATTTTCACAACAAATTAAGATTTTAGCTCCTTTAAAAAATATATATTTTTCAATTTTGATGTCTATAGCCACATATTTAAGTGTGTAACTATAACAATTAGTGACAAATTTATGTCACTGAAGGTATAAGACACCTATACCAACAAAAACTAATTTATCTGTGGGGATAGATTGTCTATACCTACAGTTTTTAATTTTGTCATTATAAGCTTCTTGATGACTCTTCATCATATGCATATTTTCCCACTGTTTTAGTCTTATTTATCCTCAATCATCAGTTAAATTAAGGATTTATTTGATACATTTTGTTGATTTTTGTTCTTTGAGTTAATAAAATACTTTTTGTTTTTATTTCGTTGATTAAGTAGGAATTTGTCGTAATTTTACATTGCGTTTTGTTTTAGTGCAGTGCTGAATTTTGGTGAAAAATCAACATGATATATGTGGAGTATTTCAGCCATATCTGGAGTTCTAGATGTCCAAGTAGTGTCACTCCAAGTGCTAATGAAAGCTAAGATCCATATCTGCAACTTTCATGAAGACACCAGGACCAAATTCAATCGCAAAAGATGCGCAAAATGCAAAATAGATCAGACAACAGATGATGTGCGCCTGGAGCGCATTTCTCGTGTTTCAGTTCTGTCAACGCGCGCCTGGAGCGCTTGGGAGACTTGTGCCCTAGCATAGAAACTCAAAGACGGCCGTTTCTAACGCCATTGAAGCAGTTTTATCAAGAATCATCCATGAATCATTCTTGTAATTCTTCTTTAATCCTTATCTTTTGTATCTCTGTCATGAGTAACTAAACCCTATTTGTTAGGGATGAGTGTAACCAGATGAAACCCTTATTTTTCTGATTTGATTTCTAGTTATATGAATGAGTTTATTGAATTGTTGTTCTCATCTCTGTGCTTAATGCTTTTTATTGCTTGATCAACATTAAAATGTTCTACGATTTGTATTTTGAAACGGAAGTGGACTTTACGAATACTTGAGATGAGAAATTCATGAATTTGTAGTATAGGGATAGATGCAGGTCATGAAACCAATTAAATTAGTTGCAAAACAATAATTTACAAGAGAATTTCTATACGGTAATGCTTAATTCTAATATTAAATCCACTAAGGAATTAGGGGTTACTTTGGAATTAAAGGTTCTGTCACTAAGACATTAGGGCAAGAATAATAAAGAGAATTCGGTAATAATTCAATAAAGGAATTCAGTAACTAGGATCAAATTAGACACCAAGGTTGGATTCGAAGTGAAACTCATCCCTGACATTTTTCTCATTATAAAAGATCAATTTTATTATTGTTGTTAATTTCAAACATTATTTCAATCAACTTGGGAACCTTTTTGTTCAATTCTAGTAATCAAATATAAGTCAATAGTAAAACACAATCCTTGAGTTCGACACTCGGTACTACCGTTTTATTATTACTTGCAACGATTCAGTACACTTGCTGAAACGATATCACTTATGTAGGTATATGTCTGTTTTCTTGTAGTGTAGAAGTCAAACGAATAACTCAATTCATTCAAGGATATGCTTAGTTACGAAACAACTGAAATAAGGAATCTCAACCTAATAGTAGCATTACATGCTATGGTATTAGGCCTAAAGTTGAGTCTCTTCTTAGATTAATCTTTGGTCAAAAAGCCAGCCGAAACATTGGAAGCGATCTGACAACATGTTGGGGATTACACTAGCATGGAAAAATTGGCAGCTACTAATAGAGGATAAAGCAAGAAAACTAATAGAAGCGAATGAGAAAGAGTTCATGGGCGATCTCAAGAATGAAATTGATACGATAGAAGACGTTATCGGTTGAGAGAAAATTAAAAATCTTATATTGTTCTAACAAAAAGAATATAATGCATTTTTTAAGAAGCATGAGTCATATTTGATCAATTTTTCAGCACAAAGAAAAAGTCTCCTGATGCAGACAAAAGTAAATATTGTGAGTACCATATATATTATGGTCCCACAATGGATGAGTGCCAAGTACTAAAAAATAAAATCAAGAAACTCATTTGAGAAGAACATCTATGATGTTTTGCGGAAAAAAATGAGTCTCCTAGATGGAAGGACGAAGAAAGAGAAAATGTAGATAACCCCAAATATCACCTAGATCCCCTGAACGTCATTGTCGACATATGTGTAGAGACGAGGGATGTGAATGATGAAGAGAGCAAACTAATTGCATCACATACCCAATACAAGACATCAACTTCTTTTTGGGAGGCTTCACATGAGAAGGCACATCAAGCAGTGCATGCAAGAGACGTCTTCGGGCAATCAAATTCATTTGTGTTGCAAGTCAACAGAAAAAGGTACTAACACCTATCAGTTTTTTAATGTAGATGACATTGGAATCAAAAGGAAGCAGGATGACTTGATGATCATTTCAATAGGGATCACCAACTTTAATGTTAGGCAGAACCTCATATTTCAAGGAAGCTTGACAACATTATGTTTAGGAAAACATGATGAAAAATGGAGCTTTTTGAAACATTATTGAAGCCACACCACAATATGTTGGTGGGGTTCTTATGGGACAATGCTCGAGTCGTCGGATTCATAGAATTACTAATAACGGTAACAAGCGACGTTGAAACTAAAGTCGTCCTAGACAGAATTCAAGTAGTCAAAGAAAAATTAAATACTTACAACATGATTGTCAACAAATGTAGTAACCATCACCATGTATCTAGAATATGGCAATAAATTTATACATTTTAATTTTTCAGAAGCAATCATATAAAACATATTAAGTGCAATAATTGAAATGACTTGTAACTAAATAAAATACATAGTTTACAAACATTCTCTGATGTACAAAATTTACAACATATTACAACTCCAAATATGTCACTAGAGAGCTCTATCATCTGTTGCTTGGATTGCCAACCTCAATCCCTCTTATCTACTATAATACATAAGAAAATAAGGGTGTATTAATAATCTCATTGAGCTCAAAAAAAGGGAGCAATTGTTGGAAATAGTTTTGTCAAAAACAATGAAAACTTAACATAATTATGAAATGCTCTATATTACCAATAGGCCAAATATTTAAAAAAAAATCTTTTTCATTAAGTCGGAATGATGCATTCTTTTTTTTTTCTTCTTGATTTAGAAAAGCTTTCAAGTTTTCATTTCCCTTTTAATTAAGGAAAAGCTTACAGATATCCATTTCCTTTATAAGGAAAACCTCCTCCAATCACCCAATTATAGGTAACCCAAAAGGTTAGAGTCTTTTGCAAAGGTGGTCTGCCCATGACCCCCCAATTGGAGTCCAATTATTTAACATTTACCCATTGTTTCATGCCTAAGACAAAGCTAAAATATCCCACCATATATACTTACCATGTCTTGTATATGTAATCCATAATCGACCTCATGTATACAATGGATAATGTATATCATGAATGCAATGCACATTCCATCATTAGTCAAATGGAAGTTTATTTCATACAACAACATAAGTTTGTAATTGAACTTATAACTAGAATTCTTGTCACACTTTAGAATCGCTTTTCAATCAGAAGAAGTATAATTAAGAACACATTCAGATTAAAGGCATTCTATGATCAGAGCTAGTAGAGGCATAATCTGACTAGAGGGAACATGATTAGAATGACTTGGATAAGAGTCAACATGACCAGAAGAAGATTCTGACCAAAGGCAGCATGATTAGAGAATCTTGGATCAGAGGTAGTATGATAAGAACTAGAATTTGACCAGAGGCAGCTTGATCAAAGTTAGACTCTAAGGAAGCATGAGCATATGTAGACTCTAAGGAAGCATGATAAGAGGCAAACTCTAAGGAAGCATGATCAAAGACAAAGCCAGAGGAAGCGTGAGAAAGAATATCAGAGCAGCCAAAATAAAGGAAAATCAGAGGCAACCAGAATAAAGGAAAAACATAGACAAAAAGGATAAAGGAAAATCAAAGGCAATATAGAAGAGGCAAATTAGAGGGAAAATAATAAAAAAGAATGAGAGGTATTATGACATGTGTTGGAATCCTTGGAACACATTAATTTTTTATTTCATCCATCGTGATTAATTCTATTTTGGCTTAATTGCACTTTTGGTCCCCCTATTATAGGTGAAAATTTAAAGTAGTCCCCCCATTTTGTTTGTCCCCAGTTTTAGTCCCCCAAACAGAATTTGAGTCCAAATCATGATGAGTTGTCATTTTTTAATGATGTGTCAATAAAAGGGTGACGTGGCAGACGCTTATGTGGAATAAACTCATTATTATATCATTTCTGGTTAAAAAATATAATTTATATTTTTAAAAACCATTATTATAAAAAACACCTAAAATCATTAAACCTAAACAAATCAAAATAAAAAACATTAACTCATTGTGTCCCAGATCTGATGTGTAATGAAACACCCACTGTGACACTCCATTTTATCTTGCTCATACGTAGTTGGTCTTTATGCTGTCCTCAATGAATGAATTAAGATGCTTCTGTTTCTTGAATTTTCTTGCCATTTTGGATTTCCAAAAGCAAGTTCTTGATTTGATCCATGTCATGAATTTTGTTGAGTTTTTCTCTCACCTGTTCCAGATTTGTTTTTATCTCTGCCATTGTTTTCTCCATTGACATCATACTGATTTCTTGTTTAAACCAAATTTGTGATTTGTCTTGTGCAGGCGACTTCAGTGGCAGCAGCGAAGCCACAACCCGAGAATTGGCGTCCGACGGCTCTGGTGGCGGCGGGGTAGCCACATTCAGTGAATAAGCCTTTAACGACAGTTCATGTGTGGCAGGCTTTCCTGGGTTTTCAATCTCGATCGTTTCTGCATGCAATTTCAAATCTGAGAACTCTGACATGGCACAAGGCTGGCAGGAATCTTCAAAAGACCAAGCACTGGTTCCTTTCTTCTCCGCCACAGTCATAAGGACCTTTTTCGAACAGAACCTCTCCACAAGGATGTGACAACCCAGGTTCCTTTCTTGTTTTTGTTGCTGTCCCCAATTCGGGTTCTTGGTTTTCTAGCAGCCACTCACTTGCATTACACATCATATTTACTACTTTTGCTGCTATGTTTCCTTCCTCAGCCTCTTTTACTCCCTTGTTGATGTTGATTTTTGGGATCTTGTTCTATACTCCGGTGATCTCTTTCCTACTGAGGCACGCAAACCCCCATCGTGTCCCAGATCACATTCCGTTAGGGTTCATGAGTGAATGTTTTTGATTTTGATTTGTTTAGGGTTCATGATTTTAGGTGTTTTTTCTTTTAACTTAATTTTAATAATTAAATTGTATTTTTAAAAATATTGTCACAATTATAATAATAGTTTTTAAAAATATAAATTATATTTTTTAGTCAGAAATAATATAATAATGAGTTTATTCCACATAAGTGTTTGCCACGTCATCCTTTTATTGACATGTCATTTAAAAAATGACAACTCATCGTGATTTGGACTCAAATTCTGTTTGGGGGACTAAAACTGGGGACAAACAAAATGGGGGGACTACTTTCAATTTTCACCTATAATAGGAGGACCAAAAGTGCAATTAAGCCTTCTATTTTCTTGAGTTCCTAGCACATCATAATCATTACACCACAATTCAAAATGCATGATTTCAAGAGAAATTAAATGCATATTCTCAAACATTTCCTACATGCTAAAAAGCTGAGTTTTTCCCTCACATATTTTAATAAAACAGTTTCTATATTCTCAAACATTTCCTACTTCGAGTTGGTTGTGGGATTTGCTTGCTTTCTCAGCTCTTAGCTCTTGTTCCCTTTATACTTTGGTTCGAATTTAAAGATCCTCCAAATGTTTCTCCATATCTTCTTTTAGTGTTACTTTGGTCAATTAATGGATCTTGAGAGGAAGAAAAGGACATGCAAGGGTCAGGCAGGTGTAGAAGATTTTAGAGAATTTTGTCTTTAAAGGATTTTGGAAAGAAGAAGAAAATTAATGGATAAGGGGACCACAAACAGTAATGGTGTTGGTGTTTTCATAATTTATTTTAGAGAAAATGGGATTTGTTTGTGGAAATGAGGGTGTGGTCGCTGGTGAAATAAAATTGAGGTTTTTGTTAGTTAAGGGTAACAATTCATTTGGACTTGGTAAAGGTGGCATGTTCTCTCTTTTTCACTTGGACTTGTTAATGCTACTACTTCTCTATTCTAACCTTGATCTTAATTTAATATTACTAAAAATACAGCATTACCAATTAATAAAATTCAAGTAATTCTAATTAGTATCTAAATCTTACAAATATTTCTAATGTAGTGAGAGGGCAGTTACAACAAACCAATACACAACACTATGGGAGTTATTTCTCAACACCACATATTACAATGAAATTCCCAACAGACGATGGAAAAATGGAAACAATCCATGCAAACATATTCATAGAGAGGCAATGCTACACTAATGGCTTGAAAATTAAAAGGAAAAAACAAAGTAGGCTAAGGAAGCCCTCCTAAAAAAGCAACCAAAAATTAATAATTGGATCGAGTTATATCACAGGAAATATACTGGCACCAACCTTAGCCACTAAAGCAACTCAAGGAGGTAGAAAATATTGGTCCTAGTAAGTTAACATGCATCAGTAACTAGTTAACTTATAAAAAAGAAATCACCTCCTTTGATACTTTAAAGTAGAAAGCATACCTCTTTGCCTAGTCTTCTGCTGACATGTTAGGCACTGATCCTATTTTGATTTCCCACCAATTATTTATTGATGAAATTGCAAAATTATTTATTTGGAAAAAGATAAGGTTGACTGGAGATAAGAAGGAAAATGTTTAGAAAGAAAGTAAAAATCTACTAAAATTGGGATTCAATTAAAGAAATCACATACTTCGCATGCTTGGTTAACGTCAAAATTGGCAACGAGAAGTGGTAAATGTGCACATATTACACTAACCTCAACAAAACTTGTCCTAAGGATGTATATCCCTTGCTTAACATATACATGCTGGTAGATGAAACATGAGGGTGTAAAACACTCACCTTCTTGGATTACTCACAATAAAATCAAGTAATTATGAACCCATCATACACATAAAAGATAGGCTTCCTAAGCGACTATCCCAACTATTACTACTAACAAATGCCATTAGAGTTGAAAAATGCATAAACTACAAATCATAGACTAATGGAAAAAGTCTTTGTAGATCAAATCAAATTTAATATAGAGATCTACATGGGCGACATGGTCATCAAGACCTAGGGAATTTAATCACACTTCGTCAACATCGCAACACTTTTTGGAAAAGTTAGAAATTAGGAGTTGTGGCTCAATCCATAAAAATAAACATTCAACATACAAGGAGGTAAATTCCTTAGTTTTATGAACACAAAAAGGGGGAATCAAGATCAACCCTAACAAGTGGAAAGCAATCTTAGAGATGCAGAGCCTGACTACCATTAAAATCCAACAACTTTCAGAAAGGATATCATCTCTGTTATAGGATTACAACTCACTTGGGAAATGGAAGCTACTCACCTCCATGTGAAGAGATTCTTATCTTATCGCAAACCAAGTGAACGAGGAATATCAAGCCAAAGAAGAAACTTTTGTTTTATATCTATAATATGTAAAGAACCTTATGAAAAGTGTCAAGAAATCCAAATCAAGCATATTCTTAGATCGGAATATACAAGAGCAAAAGATTTTGCAAGGCTAGAAAGCATGCGAACATGAAGTCAACACAACATAATGGTGTCCTAGCCCATCTAGTTTACAAGTGCACTTGGAATAGGAACATGTGTTATGACCACAAGGAAAAATTGGAAGACAAAGATCTTGAGAACCCCTAACAAGGAAGTTGTGCATACAAGAAGAAGACATAGGAAGAGTCAAGACGATAATAGCATACCATACCATCATTGCTGAAAATTTATACATAAAAGGATTTTCCAAACCACTTTTGTGATGCTTGGATCCAGGTAAAGCCAAATACATTATAGAGGAAACCCCTATGGGAATAGGTGGAAATCCATGTGTTAAAGTGCTTTAGTCATGATATTATTGGTGTACACTTCGAGCATATTGTCAGACCTTATGCAAACATGCGATAAATAACATAATTTTTCAAATTCAACTCATTGACATTCACAAGTACTCCATCAAGTAGTATAATCCAGTCGCTTCGACACACAAGGACACGAAATACTAGCCCCATTCCCCTCAGCACCATGTTAGCTTAAGTTTTTAATAATATTTTGTTTATAATAGTTTAGTATGCAGTCATCAAGAAATTCGTATGGAAAAATATCATTTCTCGACATTGTCTACCTTAAACTATCATAATAGACAATGCCTCTCATTTTTCAAAGCAGTGATTTCTAGACTTCTGCGAAGAAAGGGGGTCGAGCTCAAGCAAAAGACTAATTATAAGCAAAGGATGGAATATCCCTAAACAAAAAACCAAGTATAAAGCAACTAACAAATTCATTCTGAATGGCCTTCAGAAAAAGTTTGATAATGCTAAATACATATGGGAAGAAAACCTCTGTGCATTATTTTGGGAATATCATACCACACCTCAAACAAAAATACAAATCTATCCAAATTAACATATGGCACTGATGCCATGGTACCCGTGGAGCTCATATCAAATTAATATATGACAAATCCCATGACTTGAAGCACAAAGACCTTGACACCATAGAAGAAATACAAGAAATCACACAAATAAGATAATATGCGGCCAAACAACACATTGCAAGAAAATTTAACACCAAGATAAGACCTAAGAGTTTCATGGAAGGAGACCTTGTATTTTAAAAGGGTGGACAAAGCTCGTAAAGATAAACAACATGGAAAGTTAGCTGCAAACTAGGAAGGACTATTCTTTATTAGCGCATAGTTTGGTAAAGTATTATACATATTTAAAGAACTTGATGGAAGAATTATTATTAGGTTGTGGAATTTCACACAACTCAAGTTTTATTTTAGTTCAACTTTAGCATACGGTGAACTCTTTTTCCTCCTTAGATTTTTTTTCCCATAAGATTTTGGTCTTTAAAGGTTTTAACGAGACCCCTTTATCTTTGTATCCACATATTTCTTAGCAATAAATTTGCTACTATATTACATGTTGATCTTAGTACGCCATGTATCAAAGGATGTTAAATAGCCATATCATAACGAATACCAATTGGTCATACGTCAAAAGATGTAAGCATGTATAAATAACAATCTATAAAAATAAAGCAGAAAGATGTTAAATACCAATCTCATAAAAAATACCAATTTTCCATGAGTTAGAAGATGTACCATCTATTAAAATAAAACACAAAATGTGAAATAGCCATCTTAGAATGAATATCAATTTGTAATAAGTTGAAAGATGTAACCAGCTATAAAAAACAATACAAAAAAACATAAAGTATGATATAACCAACTCATAATAAATACCAATTTTCCATAAGTCGAATGATCTAATAATCTACAAAAATAAAATAGAAAGATGCAAAATAGCCACCTCAACAAATACCAATCTTTCATAATTCAGAAGTTAACATTTAAATACTTGAAATAATAGTTTGTTGCGGAAAAATATATGAAATAATCATCTATAATCGAATCAATTTGACACATAAAAAATCATGTAACAAAGGTAAAACTTAGAATTGTACATCAATGTTAATTGTATTACAGAAAAGTAAAGTACATTGGTGAACAAGTATGACGAAAAAATTACAACTATTCCATGAAAATAACCACACAAGATCTTCAACGGTCGCAATAGTAACCTTTATGCCTCTTCCTAAGTCATGAAAACTCCATATCCATTAGTAAGGGAACAATGTCCATCATCAACAAGTGGAATCTTATGCATTATTAGCTACACCATATCATCCTCGTTAGACTAGGAGGCTAAAAAGTTGAGAAAAAGAGCATGTATAATGAGAGAAATTCTTGGAAATTATTGTGGCACGATCTATGGAGACCACCCTAAGTAGCCATTGAAAATCCAAAAACTTGATACTGGAGCGTGGCAAAAGGATGTACATTTACCATTTTGTTCGATGAAAGTGAACAAACCATATTGTTGATGAGGATATTCCAGCTTCTTTTGGGCAAAGGTAATGTTCTTGAAGAATGTTAACAGTTCGCAATTCTACCATTGACCTATGGTTTATTCTTGCATTTTTAAGTCAGTAACTACAAGAACATTAACATTGGTCATAAATTATTGTCAGAGTGATAGTGGTGTATGCCACCCTATAACCAGAAACCACTATGGTCCCTACACGAGGAGTTTAGTGTTTCATTGTCATCAAGCATTGACTGTAACAAGGCAATTATAATGAGGTTAATTGGACACTTAACAAGTCATGCAAAGGGACGTGAGTGAACTAGATGATATTTTTCTCTCCTACATAACAAGAGTAATATGTGTGAGGCCCTTGATAGGGTATGACTTTAAAATATGTGGTTGTTCTAGTATAAGTCAATATGAGATATTGTTCTTATTTTTTTGTCACTAAGTATACTTGGATATCAAGGAATGTAATATTGAAATATACAAGGGTGATACACACTATGGCTTGTGTTCAATATAGATATAAAAGAAAATAGGCAATTATACACGAAGTCATTATCACAGAAAAAGGTTATATAAAAAATCATATGATATTATCGTTACATGGGTAACAGTGATGTATTGCTAGATATCACTCACTGATTATAATAGTAATGGATGATTTAACATTACTGACAATGTTACGAGAACCTACAAGGTCACACACGCAACAAACAAGGGAGAAACAGTCAAACAATTTGTCATATGAAGCAACACATGTTCAAACAAAGAAAACAATCCTTGTTAAGAATATGTATATATATATATATATATATATATATATATATATATATAAGAAATTATTTTTCTTGGCCCCATCAAAGGTAGTAGTAGATCTTTACGGGGGATTCTCACCGCTTCTTGTCATTCTCTTCATCCTCAAACATCAGCCCTCAACCTTCAATATCTTCAACAGATTTTCCTCGTAGATCGGGGAAGATAACCTTAACTTGGGCTAAAGAATCTTCAAACTCCTAAGTATAATAAACAAATATCTCGCCCTTAAACGTTTTCAAACTATCTTTCAAAACATTTACCTTAACAACCAACTTTTCGTTTGCCTTGCCATGTTTCTTCTGAAAATATTCAAACTTCCTCTCCCTTTTCAATTGAATAATCTGCTAACTTTGGTTGGGACCTAGATGATTAGTAATGGAAATTCCCCATATGTATCCAAACCATCCTTCCACTTGGTACAACAAACTTTCTTTCTTATAAAATAATTGGAGGACTTATGTCCCTTTTTACCACTATAGAAACAAGTAATTTGAGATAATTTTTTTTTAGACCTATGATAATGTCTTTTGAAATAGTGTTAATTTTTCCAAAACGCTTACTATGATAAGAAGATTTTTGAAACTTTCAAAATGATATTTTCATTTTTCTAAGGAAACACAATTTTCACAATGAGATAAATCACGAGTACATTTTACAATATCAGTAACTTCATGAGAATGCTTCAAAACTTTGGATAAATCTTTTTCAAGCTTTTCAATTGATTTTCAAATCATGCATGGTTCTCTTTTTATAAGCCATTAATTTTTTCATATAAATTAATGACTTATAAGTTTTATTATCTTCTTTATGAAGTTCTTCAAATGTATCTTGAAATTAGTTATAGGAAAGTAAAACGTTAAGTTAATTGTCACTAACCTCTTTTTTATGGCATTTATCTATCAGACATAGGGTTGCGACATCATTGTTATCAGAGATTTAGCTTAAGGTTTCATCACTATCCTCCAAATCTATGTAAGATATTTTTCCTTTCTTGTCCTTTTAACATTTGTTCTCAAATTTCTCCAATTTCTTGATGTATTTTGGATACTTCGACTTTAAGTGTCCAGATTTGTGGTACCTTTTTACAAAGAGACTCATTTATTCATCACTTGAGTCATGTTGATCTGAACCACTGTTGTTGGATCCTTCATCCTTCTTAGACTTTGAGGATGAGCCAACTAAGGCTCTAATCTTTTTATTTTTATTTTTATTTTTTTGTCTTTTTGTCTTATTCTTCATGTGTAATTAAACGATTAAGCTCTTGCTCATGTTCTTGTAACTTGCCAAATAAGGTTTCTAGAGTCGTGGTTTCTAAGTTCCTTAACTAAACAATCAATGTTACCCTAGGTAGCCATTCCCTACTCACATATTTATATTTCATTTGTCAAGTCTTCATTTGAAAACATTTTTTCAATAGCATCCAAAAGAGGTTTTTTTTTCTCAATAGCCTCTTTTTGAAAAAAAAACACTAAAATACCCCCATTTGAAAAATATATACCAAAATGCCCCATTTTTTTTTTCTTTACTTACAAGTCGCCATTTGGAATGGCGACTTCCTTAAGGAAGCCCGAGTTCCAAATGGCGACTTCCTACTTGATTTTTAAAAAAAGGGACATTTTAGTATATTTTTTTCAAATGGGGGTATTTTAGTGTTTTTTTTTCAAAAAGAGGGCATTGAAAAAAAAGACCCTCCAAAAGATTCACAATATTTGTGAACCATTTCTACAAATCAACAATGGTTTCTCCTTGCTTCATACAACAATTCATATTCTTGTGTTAGAGTGTTAAGGAGAGTTTCTTTCTTTATTTGAATTATGAACATGTACAAAGATCCCTATAAATGCTTGTACAAACAATCCCTTCTTCCTTAAATGCTCATGAACAATATTTTATTGCGCCCTTCATAAAATATGAACTAGCTCTTCAAATTTGAAAGCCTTTACACCCTAGAGGAGTCACCAACGCTGGTCCCGTTAAAAGACCCTTCTTTTCAATTAAATCATTGTACAACCAATTGAACCTTTAATTGATCACAACTGAAACAAACATTCCAAGAAATTATATTCTCACATATCTATATAAATTTCGGTCTCACCAAGAAAGGGAATCATATTTTTTTTATATCTAAGATTGTTTCTTAAAGAGATAAATGACGAATAATAAATAAAAGCCATCACTCTGGAATGAAGGGACATGATGGTTCATAAAAGACATGGTTCACATGTGAAAATACCAAACAATACAACTAAAATAACTGATTTTCCATTGTCAAAACTGAATTTAGAAGATCAAGTAAGTTGATCCATACAGGGGATGAATCAATTCATATATAATTGACTCAGAAATTCAAGATTTTAAACCCAAACTGCATGAATTGAATTATCCCATATATAAGTTGATTCAACCAACTTCTATTGAGTTTTGCAAATTGACTCAGATATCAAGTAAATCAATTCTCTTGTACCAAAAACCAAAACCATACTTAGGGCATATTTAAGTAAATTCAAGAAACATGTGAATCAATCCATGTTTTGAAAAATTACTTGAAAATATTTTTAATGCAATGCTTACTTTTAAAAATATTTCTAACATGTACCTAACGTAATGCATGGAAAAAAAATGAAGTTTCCAAAATGGTTTTCTAATTCAAAAGCATTAATGGATATTGAGAATTAGGAGATTTGCAATGGAACAAAACACCATCTATATAAAATGTAATTTTGACATTAATTAAAATCTTAGTCTATCATAGAGAAACTTGCAATCACATTTATTAGGGATGATATTTTCTGCAATAAATTAGTTTAATTGTTTGAGAGTGTTAGAGTGACAATGAAGTTATGTGTTCAACTCTTTCCTTTAACAAAACTAACAACTAATTATTAACATTGACTATTTAAAACATAGATGTTGTGCGTGACATTTTTTTATTAAAAAAAAAGTCAAATATTAATTTGAACATATTTATCACACTTTACTTAAGTGAAAACCCATTTTAGTCCCCGAAAAAAATCGAGACTTAATTTAGTCCTTAAGAAAAACCAAATTAACTTTTAATTCTTGACAAATTTAAACCGAGACAACTTAATCTCTATCTTTTTTATGTTTTGTTTGGTTGATGAAAGAAAAAGAAAGAAACAAATGTAAAGAAGAGAAAATGACTAGAAAGTAATGAGATTATTTAGTAGTTTGGTATAAAATAACAAAGAAAAGATTAAGAAATGTTGATAGAAAAGAAATATATGTATTTATGAAATGATATAAATGTCCTTAAGCAAAAATTACATATGATAAAAATAATAAAAATAAGTATTTCGATACAATCAATAAAACCTTATAAAAATATAAATAAAATTACATAAATAAATTCCATAACAATCAAAGAAAATGTTTCAATTTAATAAACTACGAATATTATATTTTTATAGTCTTTATATGTACTAATTTTTTGTTTATCAAAATCAAATATTTAATTTTATTTTTTTAATCATATCTAAATTTTGCTATAGGATAAAACTACTAAATAATCAAACAACTTTTTATTATTTTATCTTCTTTTCACTTTCTTTTTTTTCTCTATTTTTCTTTCATCAACCTAACAAAGTCTAAAGAAGTTGAGGACTAAGTTATACTGGTTTAATTTTCATAAAATTGGTTTTTACTTCATTTTACTTTTATTCTCTCCCTGTCCGCACACCAAATAAACTTAATGTAGAGTTGTTTTCAACATACTCTTTTCAACCCTAATTATAAGCTCCTATTGCAAATTTCACTCAAATTAAGAAAAATTGATAGCATAATTAATATGTCTATTTTTTATAGAAAAATGACTAAAATATCATTTATGTATTGATGCATTCAATAATAACTTTTCATATCACAAGATAAATTAGTAATATCATTTAAGGTTATACTTATAAAAAATAAATAAATGCATCTATTAAATTAAAAAAGGACTAATGTTTAGGAGAAATTTTCTGTCATTAGATATTTATAGTTAAGTACAAAATTGGTTTAACAAAAAAGAAATGCATTGGTGTAACAAAAAACAATGCATTGAACCCTGTTCATACTGAATAGAAAATTACTTCAATTAATTATTGTTCAATTAACCAAGACTCGGGGGAACAGAAAAATAAAATGACAGGGAAAAAGTAAAACATCATGGATGGCATTTATGGTGCAAGATTCAATGGCAAAAATTAATGATTTATTTGATTAATTCATACATATTAATAAAATTAAATAAATGAAAGAGTGAGAATAATATTTTTGAATGATATTTTAAAGTATTGTATTTATTAGTATTGGTGTATTTATTTTTATTTTTATTATTACTATTATTACTATTATTATTATTATTATTAATTATTTCATCGGGGGATCTCATATATAAGAAAAATTTTGAAGAATTTTTTAATTTTATATATATATATAAAATTACGACTTTAAAAATATATTTATTGTTTAAATTACTTTCATATTTATATTTAAAATATTAATATTTTTAATATTATTAGTTGATATTTATTATTTATAGTTTTTAATAAGAGGGTATATAAAAAGATAATTAAAAAATTAAAACAATCAATAAGTACATTTTTTTTTTCACTTTCTTATCAATAGAATCAGATATAGTAATAGATACAATTAAACAAAAGAACTAATGAATATTGATTTGAAAAATGATTAACATTGAATTGAACAAGTATTCATTTTACGATTTTAAATGGGTTACTCACAAAGGGACGAGGAAATATTAACAGATATAGACTAGGTTACCCTTTAAGTTATCCTTATCAAAATAAACAAAATTACAAATTAATATTGGAGTATTGTCCGCTCTCTGATTCATGCCCTCAATTTTATTGTACAAGACTTCGATCACGTTTTCTTATGGTGGACTACAGTTGTTTTAAGAAGTTAATGTGAAATCATGTTCATGTTAGAGTGATTGAAGATCTAAAAAGTGTTCCAACTTTCAATAATTAATTAGTATAATAATATTTCCAAAAAAAAATTTAGTATAATAATATTTGTTCTATAGTTTCCCAAGGATAGCCAAAATGGAAAGCAAAAATGCAAGAAACAAGGGGACACTAGCCATTCAAATATTGATTGAGTGCCTTGAATGTAAAGACAAAGAATGAAAAATTCCTCGATCGAACAAATGTGGGGAGGCAATGCCATTCTTGATTTTAGTTAATGTTTCACTTTATATAAACCTTCTAATGAATCTAATGCTATTTTTCATTAGTAAAATATCTATTTTAGACACTTTCATATTTATATTTAAAATATTAATATTTTTAATATTATTAGTTGATATTTATTATTTATAGTTTTTAATAAGAGGGTATATAAAAAGATAATTAAAAAATTAAAACAATCAATAAGTACATTTTTTTTTTCACTTTCTTATCAATAGAATCAGATATAGTAATAGATACAATTAAACAAAAGAACTAATGAATATTGATTTGAAAAATGATTAACATTGAATTGAACAAGTATTCATTTTACGATTTTAAATGGGTTACTCACAAAGGGACGAGGAAATATTAACAGATATAGACTAGGTTACCCTTTAAGTTATCCTTATCAAAATAAACAAAATTACAAATTAATATTGGAGTATTGTCCGCTCTCTGATTCATGCCCTCAATTTTATTGTACAAGACTTCGATCACGTTTTCTTATGGTGGACTACAGTTGTTTTAAGAAGTTAATGTGAAATCATGTTCATGTTAGAGTGATTGAAGATCTAAAAAGTGTTCCAACTTTCAATAATTAATTAGTATAATAATATTTCCAAAAAAAAATTTAGTATAATAATATTTGTTCTATAGTTTCCCAAGGATAGCCAAAATGGAAAGCAAAAATGCAAGAAACAAGGGGACACTAGCCATTCAAATATTGATTGAGTGCCTTGAATGTAAAGACAAAGAATGAAAAATTCCTCGATCGAACAAATGTGGGGAGGCAATGCCATTCTTGATTTTAGTTAATGTTTCACTTTATATAAACCTTCTAATGAATCTAATGCTATTTTTCATTAGTAAAATATCTATTTTAGACTCTCTCATTGTCTACTTTCAAAATAACCTATGTGATTGAATTGTAGTTATAAGATGAAGATTGATATAATTCACATTTAAATGTAAATTAGGAATACAAATTTTATCAATTTTTCTAAAGACAAACGTTAAAAGTAATTAATCTCATTTCTACGTTACTTTTTATGGATTTTTTTTATTTATATTTTTGCATTTGTAAAAATCTATAAAGTATATTATATGTGTGAAGCTTTATTCTAAACTTTTATTTATCATTCTGTATATAGAATTAAATTGTAGTATAAAAAACATGAAATAAAATTCTAAAAATAGTTTAAACAAATTTCCAAATGTAAACTAATATTTAATATATTTAAATATAAATATAAAATCTTATCACTTCGACCCATAAATCAAAGGAATTTTTTAGCTTAAAAAAACATATAAACAAGATGTAAAGAATTTTAGTCGAGAGATCACCAATATAATCATCTAGTATATGATGAATTGCAAATTCCAACTCGATACATCTAAATCCCTCATGTATGATATTAATCTAACGGTTGATAGATATTGATCGCAATAACTGTTGGTTATTTTAATTATAGATGATGCAAATCCATTTGTGTCTCTCCTTCTATATATCTCTACTGAAAGAAGTTGGGTTGTTCCTTTTTCTTCTCTTGGGACCCATTAAACTGACATGCCACAAGGAAGGGACAAAGAGAAGAGGCCACACCATATCTATATTTTCTCCCATAATTACTTCTTTTTACACTCCCCCTACCACTCCATGTTCTGTAATAGAACCTCTTATTCTCCCTTAACTTATTGTATTTAATGCACATTTATTTCTCTTTTACTACAAATACTTCTTCTGCTGCTACCGTATCATCAGTGCATTTTCCTTATACCAAAACAAAAAAGTTTAATTAGCTCAAAATTTCAGAAGGATCTGTTTCAGCATGACATCAAATGCATACATTCTTCTTTTATTTGTTTGCATTTTCTTCCATGCATGCAATGCTCGGCAGCATCTGATCAGTCCTTTAGATAAGAAGGTGGAGAAGAAACATCGTTTCTCTCTTAAGGTTTGTCTTCCTAACTATACATAAATATAAGCATTTCTTAGTTACACATCAACAAGGTTTTGTAATTTGGTTTGCAATCATACTATTAGAATTTGGTTTGCAAACATAAAAAATAAAAAATAAACAATCATCTCTAGTTTCATCGATGAGTATTACAGACAATAAATTGGGTAACCAATTTTTTTTTTACAGTTTTTAATATTCGTAATTATTTCATGTTTTTGATGAGATTGCAACATTGCATATCCAGTGCAGATACATTGTATTTGACCATAATTTTTTACTTTATGATGGATTGCGAATGTGATTTAGAATGGCGTTTGAACAATATTGATATCTATTTAACTTCATTAATTTTTTTAAAAAAATTACCTAGTTAACTTATATTTAGTAGTTTGTTTTTTCCAATGATTAAGGTTTCTTTTTATGCAGATAGTTGAGAAAAATGAATATGATTCGTCAGTGAAAAAGTTTAATGAAGGTGCTCATAAGATGAACATTGATCAGTTGATTGTTGAGTCAGAAAAGTCAAAAGGCTCGAAACACCGAAGAAGTACTAACCAGAGAGTGTTGAAAGATATGGGAAAAGCTTCAATATTTGGTTTAAAAACTAAATCTCATGTTTCAGTTTCATGGCGTGTGCCTCACAAGAAACATAGTGACAAACATCCTGGGTTTAATTTGGATTATTCACCACCCAAGACACATCCTCCTTCTCACAATTAAGCATAAATGTTATTGAAATTAAGAAATTGCATCTCATCATCTAGGGTGAAATGTTTAATATTAGTTTTGCTAGCATATATATGACTACAGGAAAATGAATGTGTGACTGTGTTCTTATAATCAAACATATGTTTTCTACGGTAATTTAACTACGCTAAGACGTCCTTTTTTTTCCGGTTTAGAAGAGATGTTGTATACTATAATAATTATGTATGTTACACATGTTGCGAATTTAATTAAATTCTTAAATTTAGGACACTTTGAACCTAATCATATATATCTTCTATTTCCTTTACATATATTTATTGATATTATTATTTTTAACTAAATATTTACTGATGTCAATGTTTTTCATCATTAAAGTCTTAATTAATTGAAGATTAGTCCATCCGTAATTAATTTGTCTTCTAAGAATTATCTCTCATGTACAGCTTCTGAAAGAAAAAAAAAACGAGTGCAGCTTAGGAGTTAGGGGAAAAATCTTTTGAGATCATAGATTAAAGATATACGCATAATGGGTTTATGATAATTTCAAGTCAACTAGTGCACTAAAGGTAACATCATGGTATCGGTTTTGTTATACAACTTTTGGTAAAGACACCGACCGTATATGTACAGTATATTGTTTTATCATTTTTCAAAAAATATATTAAAAGAATTATAAACACTTTTTTCACGTAACATACATATTTGTGTTATTAATTATATTGAATACATTATAACCATTAAAATACATGTTGTGAACTACTTTTAAAACATATATATCATTAACCATTAAAATAAATGTTATTAATTATTTTAGAATATTTTTTAAATACTAAATAATAGTACGTATTTAATGAGCTAAATAATACATGTGATGTCTTAACTTAATTTCAGTTAACGTTTTAGTCATTTATCTTTTTTTTTTTCTCTCGATTTGGTCCTTTATTTTAATTTTAAGTGATAATTTGATCTTTTATGTTGTAAAATGTCAACAATATTATCCTTTTATGTACAAAGATTCAAAAAATTCATCAAAATTTTCAAACAAAACCCATAAAATTAATTAGCATCTTCAAAATAATGCAAATTTCATCAAATGCATAACTCAAATGTTCAAATAAACTCATATTTTAATCTACAATAACATCAAAACATTTTATGGGTTAATTTAAAGATTTAAGTTATAAATTTGATAAAATTTATATTTATATTGAAGATGAAAATTTTTATGGTTTTGTTTAAAAATTTTGATAAACATTTTAAATTTTTATAAAAAAAAACGGATAACATTGTTGACATTTTAAAACATAAAAGATCAAATTGTCACTTAACATTAAAATAAAGGACCAAACCATGGAAAAAAAAGATAAATGATTAAAACGTTAATTGAAATTAAGTTAAGAAACCGCACACTACGCAAAAAATAGTATTTTAAAATTAAGCGGTGTAGTATCTAGCGCCTTAAAAAGATATAGTGCTCTTTAAAATAAAAAAGCATTGTAAATCCCTTCAAAAATGCGCTGCTTGTTGTACTAGTTTTATAGCGCTTTTTCAAAAAAAGCGCTGTAATAGGTGCATTCTTATTCTATTTTTATTAAAAAATGTTATAAATAGAATTTTTAAAATAACGCTTATTTGTATAAATAGGTTTTTTATGGCATTTTTTTTAAGAAAACGTTGTCTTTTAATTTTTTTCCAAAATCATTTTCATCCAGCAATCAGTTTACAATCAATTTTCATCCAACAATCATTTTCACAACAACAGAACTACATAATTTTATAACTTTACATATTGACACAATCAGCTCACAACAAACTTGTAACTTTACATATTGACACAATCAGTTTACAAACAGCACATGATATTGACACAATTACATATTTTTTACATTTACATATTCACAACCTTGCAGCATGCCAATTTCCCAGCAAATCAAATAATTTTCGTTTCGATCACATACTTACACTAGTCTTCCTTTATTTCAGTTTGATCTCTTTCAGAATATGTTGGACTGGAATTGTCAAAGTACTGTGCAATATAAAATTTGAACATAAATAAGTTAGAATCAAATATATACATAGTTTATATATGAAAATCAAAATATAATGAAAATACCGTACCGTTTCTGGGATTATAGTTTGATTCATATCAACAATCTCATTCATTAATCGCAATATATAGTACATGCAGTCTATGTTGTTAGTTTGAAGAGAGTGTAACACCCCGTTTTTCAAAGCGAGGGTATATTTTTTTTTTAAAAGAAATTAAAATAAAACAAAGTAAAACAATTGAGGAAATGCTTTTGGATAAATAATTGAGTCATTATAATTTACGCAGCGGAAAAGTTTCTCCAATTATAAATCCAAAACATTTACATAACATCAAATGGTACATGGAACCCATCCAAAGATGATATCAAACTGATAATATTTGTATAAGTACAGTTTTCCAAACTAAAACTACTCCAAACCAAAAAGAAGGACCCTAGTCCCTATACATCACCCCTAATCTGATCATCCTACCAAAAAGCTATACACCCTGAGTAATCTCCACGCGCCCCGTGAGATCCTCCTAACGTAACTGCAGTCAAGCGTTCCCACCCCCACCCCTGTCCGTAGGGTACGAACCGGTAGGGCCGTCCTGACTCTCATCTGAGGGCAAAGCCCAGATTTCCACAATAGTTGTAAAGGGTCACCAACCAGAAAATAACAGTTAACACATAGCAATTAAGTTTTTGAATGCTCAAAACAACTTTTCAACTAAGCATGCACCTTAACAGGATTTTCAATATGCGAAAAGTTCATACAGTACATTGCCAATGAAAATGAAGGTAAAATGCAGTTCTCGATCTCCTAATTAACACATAATAAAACAAGACATGGATAGATTCATGAGCAATTAATCATACAACTAAAAATGAGGATTTTCACTGAGCCAATCGATTGGGAAATCGATTGGGGTGAAGATTTTTAATGAAAATAGAATCCTGGGCTGAATCAATCGATTTGGCAATCGATTGACAGGATAACGGAGCCCCTGACTTAATACCAATCGATTTCCAAATCGATTTCCTGAAGGTTTTTAGTGAAATTTTGAACTCTGGCTTGATTCAATCGATTGGGCAATCGATTGACAGGATAGCTGAGCCCCTGACTTAATGGCCAATCGATTGGGCAATCGATTTCGTAAATGATTTTCGAAAAACTGATTACAAAATCGATTGGCTAATCGATTTTGTTCATTTGGCCAAGCCCCTGACTTCCATCCAATCGATTGGGAAATCGATTTCCCTGATCATTTTTCCAAAAATTCATGAATTAACCTAAGTCATTCCTAATCAAGTTCACAACTTAACACTTAGCAATTTCTACGCGATTACCACGGCAATTGGGATCTCGATAACCATCATACTTACACACAATAATCAACACATAACACTTAGCATTTTCAACGCAATTAACACGATAAATCAAATTCAAATCACTCAATCATAAAACTCAATCAAACACGACTCGTGTGCCAAGCACCCTAATGCAATGCGTATATGCCAAAATGCATGGACTCGGAATTCCAAACCAAAACCCTCCTCGAAGGGCCGTAAATCATAATTGTACCGCCTATCGCAGGCCAAAGTACCAATTACCGAGGTGCCACCTATCACGGGTCAGCACGATTTACTAAAATGCGTAAATCATAAACGTACCACCTATCACGGGTCAGTACAGTTTACCGAGGTGTCACCTATCACGGGTCAACACGATTTACTAAAAGAAAAAGCGGGAATCGTAAACGTACCGCCTATCACAGACCAGTACTGTTTACCTAGGTGCCACCTATCACGGGTCAGCACAATTCACCAAAAATGTAAATCGTAAATGTACCACCTATCACGGGTCAGTACAGTTTACCAAGGTGTCACCTATCACGGGTCAACACGATTTACTAAATAGTAACTCGTAAACGTACCACCTATCACGGGTCAGTACAGTTTACCAAGGTGTCACCTATCACGGGTCAACACGAATTACTAAATAGTAAATCGTAAACGTACAACCTATCACGGGTCAGTACAGTTTACCAAGGTGTCACCTATCACGGGTCGACACAATTTACCAAATGAAATGCATGAGCATACACAGACTCCATTCACAACAATCGTTAAGCAAATGCAGATATTAAAAGATTCCCCATTTTTAATACCCATTTAACTTAAACGACTTTCAAACAACATTAATTAAATAAGTCATTAAGAGATTCCCCGTTCTTAATACCGATTTAACTTAATGATTTTCAAAACAAAACGTTAAGCAAACAGTCATATTAAGAGATTCCCCATTCTTAATATACTTTTGACTTAAACGATTTTCTCGCAAAACATTCAGTAAACGAGTCATTAAGAGATTCCCCATTCTTAATACTCATTTACCGAAACGATTTTCAAAAACGATAGTTAAGTAACCGAGACATTAAGAGATTCCCCATTCTCAACGCCCAGTTAACTTAAACATTTTCCTCAAATACACATTAAGTAAACCGAGGTATTAAAAGATTCCCCATTTTTAATACTCGTTTAACTCTAATGGTTTTCAAATTCCACAGAAACAAATTCAAACATACTTTCACATTCAAACCATAATTCACAACAACCACACCAATTAACAAACATCAAGTACGAACACACCAAATACAACGAACACAAATCACGCAACATAACACCCAGATACATCAAATTTCATTTACCACGAAACATTCATCACTATAAACAAAACCTAACTCTAAGGTTTTTACCCATAACGCACTAGTTTCGTTTTTCCCCAAATCGATACATTTAACCCTAACAAATTCCTTCCCACACAACTACAGATAAGTCCCTAATGCAAGCTAGAAGTTTGGAAGGAGCCCTTACCTCAACGTTAGCTTTAACGCGCGTTTCCGGTACCGCGAGTAATTCCGGTAAAATCTCCGCTCGCAACGCCGCTTCCAAATTAGTTCACTAGCACCGTAGCGTGGTGGTGAGCAACTTTCCCTTCTATCTCTTCGAGAAATGAGGTTTGGATCTAGAAGAAACAGAGGGGTTTGTGTTTGGATCTCAAAACCGTTTTTCTTCGTTTTCGAATCAAAGAGGAAGAGTGGAGTTGCGAAAACCTTGATCTAACTCACACCCAACCTTGGGTCACTAGTTTTGAAGGAAAGGAAGCAACGAAAACGAAAAATGGAGAAGGATGGATTTTTGGGTTGCTTGCGTGAGGCTCAGAGGAAGGAGATGGAAATTTTAGAATTTCCTTCCTTTGTTTTTCTTTCCTTTGTTTTTCCTTTCTTCCTTTTTATACTATTTTCTTTTCCTTTTCCTTCCTTCTAGTTTTCCTTTCTTTTTCCCTCCAAACAAACATATATAAATATAATAAATATAACTTAACAAATATCTCAAAATCTAGATATTTATTAAATTACCGTTTCACCCGAAACGCCTTAAATTCTCCGTAAAGGATTTTCCGCAGTTAAATTCAATTTATTTATCGACGAGAAATTCTAATTGGCATCGAAATATCTTTTTGATTATAAAACTCCAAAATATTATTAACTTTGGCTTAAAAGCCTCCGAGCCAAAATCCAAAATATACCAAAAATACATAAAAGGGTACTTTAAAATTATGGGTCTTACATTACTCCCCCCCTAAAATTAGTTTCGTCCTCGAAACTATGCATCGATAAATAACTCTGGGTGTTGTTCCCTCATCTTGCTCTCCAGTTCCCAAGTCGCATCTCCAGTAATTGGGTTCCAGATCACCTTGACCAACGAAACATCCTTGGTCCTCAACCGCTTAATCTTCCTGTCATCAATTCTCACGGGTGGTACTTCGAACGACAGGTTATCCTTTAGCTGGATTGTGTCTGGTTCGATCACGTGAGATGGATCTGCGAGATATTTCCTCAACTGCGACACATGAAACACGTCATGGATATTGGACAGTATCGGAGGTAATGCAATCCGATAAGCAACCGGCCCAATTCGTGCAGAAATCTGATATGGTCCAATGAATTTCGGAGTCAACTTCTTCGATTTCAAGGCTCTACCTACTCCAGTAGTAGGTGTGACTCTCAGAAATACATGGTCACCCTGTTCGAATTCCAAAAGTCTGCGACGCTTGTCCGCGTAACTCTTCTGGCGATCTTGTGAAGTCTTCATTTTCTCCTTGATCTTCCTTACTTTAGCTGTGGTCTGTTGCACCATCTCTGGTCCGACAATCATATTCTCACCGTCTTTATACCAACACAAGGGCGTTTGACACTTGCGCCCATATAAAGCCTCATAAGGGGCCATTCCAATGCTCGCGTGGAAACTATTGTTGTAAGTGAACTCAATCAACGGAAGTACATCATCCCAACTTCCTCTATCATCTAAAACACATGCTCTCAACAGATCTTCCAAGGACTGATTCGTCCTTTCAGTCTGTCCGTCCGTTTGTGGATGGTAAGCTGAACTCAATCGTAGCTTCGTTCCCAACGCTTCGTGCAATGCTCCCCAAAAATGCGATGTGAACTTCGGATCACGGTCTGATACAATGCTCGATGGTACCCCGTGTAACCTCACAATTTCAGCAATGTAGATCTCCGTTAGCTGATCTACCTTATAGGTGGTCCTTACCGGCAAAAAGTGAGCAGATTTAGTTAGTCGATCCACTATCACCCATATGGAATCATTCTTTCTCCTTGTCTTTGGTAATCCGGTTATAAAATCCATGGAAATGCTGTCCCACTTCCATTCAGGTATATCTAAAGGTTGCAACATTCCAGCAGGTCGCTGATGTTCCACCTTCGCTTTCTGACAAGTTAGACAAGTGGATACATATTCCGCCACATGTTTCTTCATTCCTGGCCACCAATAATTCTGCCTCAAATCCTGATACATCTTTGTTGCCCCAGGATGAATACTCAGCTTACTCTTATGCGCCTCTTCTAGAATCGTTTTCCGCATATCTGTAATGGCTGGTACACAAATCCTACCATTACACCGCAAAACATTATCAGCCCCAATCTTGAACTCAGTCGTCTTCCCTTGTACTATTAGATTCCTCTTCTCTTGAATTAAGACGTCATCCTGAGAATTCGCAATGTCTTCAAGTAATCCACTCGAGATCTTAATCATTCCGAATTTCAAAATTCCCGGTCCGAACTCTACGTTCAAGTGTAGGTCTCTAAAAGC
>NC_021165.2:38457153-38460898 GCF_000331145.2 Cicer arietinum
CACAACTTAACACTTAGCAATTCCTACGCGATTACTACGACACACGAAGGTTCGATAACCATCATACTCACACACAATACACAACACATAGCACTTAACACCTTCATCTCAGTTATCACGATAAATCAAAATTCGAATCACTCAATCATAAACTCAAATCAAACATGACTCGCGTGCCAGGCACCCTAATGCAATGCGTATATGCCAAAATGCATGGACTCGGAATTCCAAACCAAAACCCTCCTCGAAGGGCCGTAAATCATAATTGTACCGCCTATCGCAGGCCAAAGTACCAATTACCGAGGTGCCACCTATCACGGGTCAGCACGATTTACTAAAATGCGTAAATCATAAACGTACCACCTATCACGGGTCAGTACAGTTACCATGGTGTCACCTATCACGGGTCAACTCGATTTTCTAAATAGTAACTCGTAAACGTACCACCTATCACGGGTCAGTACAGTTTACCGAGGTGTCACCTATCACGGGTCAACACGATTTACTAAAAGAAAAAGCGGGAATCGTAAACGTACCGCCTATCACAGACCAGTACTGTTTACCTAGGTGCCACCTATCACGGGTCAGCACAATTCACCAAAAATGTAAATCGTAAATGTACCACCTATCACGGGTCAGTACAGTTACCATGGTGTCACCTATCACGGGTCAACACGATTTACTAAAAGAAAAAGCGGGAATCGTAAACGTACCGCCTATCACAGACCAGTACTGTTTACCTAGGTGCCACCTATCACGGGTCAGCACAATTCACCAAAAATGTAAATCGTAAATGTACCACCTATCACGGGTCAGTACAGTTACCATGGTGTCACCTATCACGGGTCAACACGATTTACTAAAATGTAAATCGCAAACGTACAACCTATCACGGGTCCGTACAGTTTACCAAGGTGTCACCTATCACGGGTCGACACAATTTACCAAATGAAATGCATGAGCATACACAGACTCCATTCACAACAATCGTTAAGCAAATGCAGATATTAAAAGATTCCCCATTTTTAATACCCATTTAACTTAAACGACTTTCAAACAACATTAATTAAATAAGTCATTAAGAGATTCCCCGTTCTTAATACCGATTTAACTTAATGATTTTCAAAACAAAACGTTAAGCAAACAGTCATATTAAGAGATTCCCCATTCTTAATACTCATTTACCGAAACGATTTTCAAAAACGATAGTTAAGTAACCGAGACATTAAGAGATTCCCCATTCTCAACGCCCAGTTAACTTAAACATTTTCCTCAAATACACATTAAGTAAACCGAGGTATTAAAAGATTCCCCATTTTTAATACTCGTTTAACTCTAATGGTTTTCAAATTCCACAGAAACAAATTCAAACATACTTTCACATTCAAACCATAATTCACAACAACCACACCAATTAACAAACATCAAGTACGAACACACCAAATACAACGAACACAAATCACGCAACATAACACCCAGATACATCAAATTTCATTTACCACGAAACATTCATCACTATAAACAAAACCTAACTCTAAGGTTTTTACCCATAACGCACTAGTTTCGTTTTTCCCCAAATCGATACATTTAACCCTAACAAATTCCTTCCCACACAACTACAGATAAGTCCCTAATGCAAGCTAGAAGTTTGGAAGGAGCCCTTACCTCAACGTTAGCTTTAACGCGCGTTTCCGGTACCGCGAGTAATTCCGGTAAAATCTCCGCTCGCAACGCCGCTTCCAAATTAGTTCACTAGCACCGTAGCGTGGTGGTGAGCAACTTTCCCTTCTATCTCTTCGAGAAATGAGGTTTGGATCTAGAAGAAACGGAGGGGTTTGTGTTTGGATCTCAAAACCGTTTTTCTTCGTTTTCGAATCAAAGAGGAAGAGTGGAGTTGCGAAAACCTTGATCTAACTCTCACCCAACCTTGGGTCACTAGCTTTGAAGAAAAGGAAGCAACGAAAACGAAAAATGGAGAAGGATGGAATTTTGGGTTTTTCTCGCGTGAGGTTCAGAGGAAGGAGATGGAAATTTGGAAATTTCCTTCCTTTCTTTTTCTTTCCTTTGTTTTTCCTTTCTTCCTTTTTCCTTCCTTCCTTTATATACTATTTTCTTTTCCTTTTCCTTCCTTCTAGTTTTCCTTTCTTTTTCCCTCCAAACAAACATATATAAATATAATAAATATAACTTAACAAATATCTCAAAATCTAGATATTTATTAAATTACCGTTTCACCCGAAACGCCTTAAATTCTCTGTAAAGGATTTTCCGCAGTTAAATTCAATTTATTTATCGACGAGAAATTCTCATTGGCATTGAAATATCTTTTTGATTATAAAACTCCAAAATATTATTAACTTTGGCTTAAAAGCCTCCGAGCCAAAATCCAAAATATACCAAAAATACATAAAAGGGTACTTTAAAATTATGGGTCTTACAGAGAGCACTATAAAATATAACATATAAGTCAATGAATATTTGTACATTGATTGTTAATGAAATTTTAAAGGCATATATTTCAAACCTTTATTAGAATCCGTGTGATGTTATTTGACTTTTGTTTCGACACTATAGAACCCCTTTGAGATCCGAAAACTTGTAAAACACTATCAAATAAATGTTATTATTATAGCATTAACAAACACATTATTTATATTTATATATATATATATGTAAGAGATAAATAAATATTACTTACGTGTCAAAGATAGTCTTTATATCTTAGTGATTGTTGTAATGGTCGTGCAAGGGATCTAAATAGTATATAACTTCAAAGGTCGCATTGATTACAAACAACACCCAATGTGCCCTACAACAACAAAAATTTGGTTGGCAATTTTGTTTACACAACTAATAAATTAAGATCTCATAAATTAAAAAAGATATAAATAAAGAATATATAATTACCTTGAATTATATGGCGCAAGGAACAACTTATCCTTCTCTTTATTTTCCAATAGGATATCTACAACATATTTCTTTACATTAATTGGATCGAGTTTAAACATTGAAAGCTTATGCGGAGACAAGAATGAAAATCTATCTGACAATTTGCGCGTACACACCAACTTCTCATACAAAAACCTTCAATGAAAATGTCAAATTAGATTAATTACCAATAAATTAAATTAATTACCAATAAATGCAATTAAAAGTAATTTTTATCTTAAATAAATTATTTTACCTAATGTATAAGCTAATGATATTAAATTTCACATAACAACACTCGACTATTAAAGCACCAAAATTTTTGAGTTAATAAAATACTCTAAACTTTTTTTTTCTTTTTAAACTCAATCAAAGAGTAATTAAAAGAGTAATATTTTAAACTCTAACCATTTTTAATTTCAATCTATCTTTTTGCTCAAACTCTTTAACTTAGTTAAAATTTGAACTTTTTCACAACTTTAACAATGCTAATTTTTTTTGTAAAATTTAAAGTTAAGATCAAATTCATTTATTTGAAAATAACTCATTACGTAACTCAAACTCATCAAATTTAATTAATTCAATATCCACAAAACCCACACCTAAATCACATCTCAAAGATTCATAATAATAATTATGAACATATAAATCAAACCAAATATGGATCACCACAAACCACACCTCAAAACACACCAAAAACAAATCCACTAATTCCCACATAAACAAGTTAAATTCATTTTCAAATAATTCACAGATCAAATACATCAAATTTCTTTTCCACAAAATCACAAATAATGTCCTAAATGCAAACTAAAAG
>NC_021165.2:38461250-38532918 GCF_000331145.2 Cicer arietinum
ATTACTTTTAACAAATCTCTCAAAATATCTAGATATTTGTTAAATTCCCATTTCACCCGTAACACACTAAATTCTTCGTAAAGGATTCACCGCAGTTAATTTAATTTATTCATTGACGAGTAATTCTAATCGGCATTAAAATATCTTTTTGATCATATAAACTCCAAAATATTAATAACTTTGGCTAAAAAGCCTCCGAGCCAATATCCAAAATACACTGAAATACATAAAAGTATACTTTAAAATTATGGGTCTTACAACAAGTATAAAGGGCGTGTGTTGGGTGCCAATAGTTTATCGTCAACATTTGTGAAAGGTCCAACAGGCTATATTCAGACTGAGACGTCTTCTTCTTATGCTAGTACGGATCGATCTCATCGTTCGTCGGTAGATAATCTTGATCAGTTAAAGGAACAATGGACAAGTGAGCAAGAAGAAAAGACACATCAGCTGATACAAGCAGCAATTGATAAACTAAATGAGGAATGGAAACAAAAGTTTCAAGAGCACCAACAACAGTTTCAACAGCAACAATAGTTTCAACAGCAACAATTTTCATTTCCTCCTGTGTTTCATCAACAGTTCCCGCTTCAGCCTCAGTACTTGCATCAACAACCACTATTCCAGCAGCAACAAAATTACTCTCAATACTCCCAATAGCAGCAACCGCCTCCAATTTCCAACAGCAACACCAGGATCCTACGAACTTTGCCTTCCAGCAACAACAACAACCAATGTTTCAACAACAAAAATATTTTAATAATTATCAGTATGTCCCGTCATCTTCACCTCAACTTCCTCAACCTCAACCAGATCAAACTCCATACCGACCAACTAGGCCAACAGTTGTCTTGATCAGACCAGATTTATATCAACCTCAACCAGCTATGGTTCCTCCTTCGACTAGTAGTGGTGTAATTGAAGATGAAATCCAATTTCAAACCATGATGTCTCCTCCAACACAAATTAATAATACTTTTGAAGGACTTCTGTCGTCGGATAACATTCCAGCAAATAATGATGGAGGGAGTGGATCGATTAATCAGAGGAATTATTACGATGATTGATGTACTTGAATAATTTTATAATTTTATTTTTGGTTTGTATGAACACATTATATCTTGTCCTATTTATTTATGGTGTGTTTAATTTTTGGGTTGTAAGACATAATTTAGTAATTTTGGAATATTTTATTTGGTTTGGTAGTAATTACTTTAATTAATATTAATAATATATTTTATATATAATAGTTATTTTAATTTTTAAATTTTAATTTAATTTAAATTTAAATATTATATTTTAAATTTAATTTAAATTTTAATTAAATTGTAATATTATATTTTAAATTTAAATTTTTAATTTATATTGATATTAGTTTATTATATATAATATATTTAATTTAAATTTATATTTAATTTAAACATAATATTTTAAATTTAATTTAATTTTTAATTAAATTGTAATATTAAATTTTAAATTTATATTGATATTAATTGATTATATATAATATTAATTTTTAATATTAATTTTGAATTCAATTAAATTATTTTTTTAATAAAGTGAAAATTTTGTGGCGGCCTAAACCCTCACAAAATATTTATTTTTTTAACCCGTTTCATGCTTTGTGGCGGCCTAAGCCCTCACAAAGGGAGGCATTTGTGGCGGCCTAAGCCCTCATAAAGGAGGACTTTGTGGCGGCCTTTGCCCTCACAAATGGCAACGAAAATTTCAAATTTTGTGGCCGTTTTGACCGCCACAAAAGTTTATGACCACCTTATTTGTGGCTGCTTCCCCTCCTTTGTAAGGGCTTTTGGCCCTCACAAATTCAATGAATTCTTGTTGTGATAGTTATTTACGGCAGTTGCAAGGTGAAGACAATACATTAAGATGTTTCGAACATTTTTTTTGTCTTAATGTTTCAAACATATTTAGTAAGATTATATTTTGTAAATTGAAAAAAAAAATAATTGAAAAATCTTTGAATTATTATGAACTGTTTATTTTGTGAAAATGTTATGTTGAAGCAAAATCTCTTATAAAGTTTTAATAATAACAAACTAATTATTAAGTGATTAAATGATTTTGATACATCTTATTATTTAATTTGTATTTTTAAATTACTTTACTAAGACATGAACGTTATACAAGATTAACCACACAAAAATAAAGTGGAATTCCACTCTCATAACATATATCAAAATGTTTAGCATTGGAAGTTCAAATGTTCTATCTTGAACATACTTAACGAAATAAATCAAATGAATAAGGTCATGTTCCTGTATTGAATCAGTAAAATAATCTTCCTTAATGAGCATAAAAATTAAGAAGAAGAATTTTCAAGATTTTCACAAGGTCATTTAAGTTAAAGAAAAATATTCACTTTGATAAGCTATAGAACTCATCTAATATGATAAATAAGTTATCAAAGGAATAAATGACAACTGAAGTCCTAGAAGATCACAATAGTCCAACTTGAATAAATTCAAACTTCAATTTTATGAACATAAAAAAGTTACAAGATTAAAAAATTCCTATGAAAAGTACAAAAGTACAAAAGTGACTCAAAGGTTGGTATATTATTGTACTTGCATTGTTCAATGATGTGAGTAACCATTAGTCTAGAAAGATGTGGATTGACATAAGTTTTCTCTTTCCCCTACACTACATAGAAACAACTTAGCAAGCGTTTTGAAGTCAACTTAAAGTTCAAAATGTTTCATGAATTCTCAAGATCTTCACCTTTACAAGCTACCACACATTGGAACTTGTGTCAAACCGACACTTGATTACCTTTTCAACTTACTGAATCTCACTCACAAATTATATATATGTATATATATAGAAGAGCTTAGAACTTGAAGATTCAGAAACTTACATCAATATATAAATCACTTATCACAAAAGTGTAGAAGCTTGATTAAAAGTTCATTAAACACACTCAAAGATCATCAAATCTAAAGTATACAAGAGTGTGAAGATCTGTTTCATCCAAGTCAAGTTCTAAGAATTTGATGCAAAATCTAAATTCTATTTGTAAACTTTCTGAAGTAATCTTTTGGGACATAAAAGAGACTCGTATTCCAGCAGTGATTGTTGGTTAGTCAAAAGTGACTAGGAAGAAGATTTGTAAGCGTACTAATGCTAAGAAAATATAGTAGACAAATGTCAGATTTAGTGGATTGTGTAAGTGCACAAGTTGAGAAGCATTTTAGTGGAAAATATCACCAAATGTGAGGGATACACGTAGCCAAAGTTTAGGGGAACCAGTGTAGTTCTATGTAGCCCAATTTTATTTCACTTATATACTAATCCTTCATAACTTTATGAAGTACTTATTTTGTCAATACTTCAAGTCAACATACTTGAGATTTAATTTTAACATACATGAATTAAATTAAAATAGACTACAATTCAAAATCCCTTTCTTGTAACATTGAATTCCAATTCAATTTCATGTTTTCTTTTTCTAAAATTTGTGTTAAATTTTTTAGAACCAAATGGGTTTGAAGAACAATGACCCTTAATTATTTTGATATAACAAAATTATTTTGTGGGACAATTTATTGTGCTAATGGATTTATTTAAGTGTGTAGATCCATTATCATGAACTTTAAAGACTTTATGCTGCATCATCTGATGTACAAAGAAGATAAACCAGGAAATCAAGACAATGCTCTAAAGAATCTATTAAATTTGTTTCTGACTCTATTAAATCACTCTCAATGCACTTCTGCTGAATCTGATATTACAAGCTAATTCTGAAAATTATGCGTTTGATAACTCTAGCAAACCAGTTGATTGTCTAGTCAACGTGTCAAGTCAACATTCCGATTTAAAGTCAACTTTGTAATTCAAATAATTAAGCCCAAAACTTTGAAGAGTTAACAATTTAACATCCTCTACTCATCAAAGTTGGACTTATCATTTATTTGAAGAAATGCATGACATCCTCTAAAAATATCATCATCTGTATTTTCTTCTATTTCCATTAAGATATGTTGAATCAATTATGAAGACGAATTTGGACAAGTGCTTAAATGTTAATTCAAAATCTATGAACATTCGATATAAGTCATTATTTTATATGCTGATTTAATGGAATCACAACAACGGTAAAAAAACTCTAATGTCCTTGACGTCTCTCTATAAAAGCACTTGTGATATTCATTACGATACACACATACAAGAAACCTACTACCATCATACATAGAATATATTTTGAGAGTATTCCTTGCAAGCATTCTCTTGTGAGATTTTTTTTAGAAAACCATATTAAACACTAATTTTAGCTTAGCCCAATAGTGGTTGTTTCCTTCAAAATCTTAATTATACTAAGTTATAAGGTTGAGAAGACTTGAACATAGTAATTTTGACTAGTAGATGTTTAGTGCACGTGTGATACTTTTTGTGATTAGTGAATTTAATTCTTCAGGATGAAGGTGAAGTAGAAATATCAATTATAAGGAAGGGGGAGTTTGAATGATAATTGTCCCTTTTTAAAAATTCTGTTTTAAAAATAAGATTTCAACCCAAGATTGATCTTGGCAGCGATGAAGATCGATCTTGGTTTTGTTAAAGATCAATCTTGGTTTGCTTCAAAAGCAGTAAAATCAATTTTATCAAAATATGATTTGTTTCAGCATAAAATAAACAAGGATAGAGATAGAGAGATTACACATGTATTTTATCCTGGTTCACCCAAACACGGGTTACGTCCAGTCCTCACAAGCGTGAGATTTTCCACTATGTGGTCAAGGGCAAGATTGTTCTTGGTGATTACACTTTTTTTCACAGATCAATCTTGATCTTTACACGATTCCTACCCTTCTACCTAGAAAGGATTTCTTCAGTTCTACCTTACTGTTTTGGAAAGGCTTTAACAAGTTACCTTTCAAAACATGAAAGGATTTTTGCTATTTACTCAAGATTTGACAAAACAACCTTGAGTTACAAAGTGATGGATTTGAGACTATTTAGAATCTGGATATTTACTCAACTCTTGTTTGAGAAATATATTCTGTAAATAGACCTCAGTTGTAAATGATTACAACACAAAGATTAAAACAAAACAGCAAACTATAAGAAAGATTTTGAGACACTTGAGTATGATCGAAAAGATTGATCTTTTGCTTGGTGCTGATTGTTTTGTTTTGTTCTTCAACTTGCAGCTGCATTTATAGACTCCAAGAAGACTTAGGACAGCTCATGTGGTCGTCGGAAAGGGACCTGCTGTCATGAAAGAGCTGTTGAATAAAATTTGTCATAAATTAAGATTGATCAGCAGCATCAAAAGATCAATCCAGGATTGATCTTTTGGTTTGTGATGAACTAGCATTGTACTCTATGATTTGTGTCAGTATGTCAGCCTTGAGTACATGCTTTTCAGTTATGTGTGCAGGCTTTATGATAGTTCAATTAGTAGTGTACTTTACTACTTGTAGTCTTGTACTTGCATTTGCTTTATAAGAAGAATGATGTTTGTGATATGCCTTTATTGAAGCATGTCTTTGATTCTTCAATTTCTGGAACAAATGTGACTCAGATTGATCCTTTGCTGATTCAATATGAGAATATAAGATGAATGATGTTTCCAGGATTGATCTTTTTACAAGGAAACTGATTATCATTGTTTATGCCATAAATTAAGATCGTTCTTCGTTTCTCAGCAGAAGGTCAAGATCAATCTTCGTTTTCCTGAATAGCTTTAAGATAATCTTCGTTTTCCAGAATCAATCTTCGTTTTCCAGAACTGCTTTCTTTGATCTGATTTGTGAAGTTTGCTACCCTATCTTGTTTTAACATACTCAAAAACACATGTTAAATATCAAAGCATTTAGAATCATGATTAATAATCTTTAATTAATCTTTTGTTTTATTATCATCAAAACATTTAATTGAGATTTTGTCTTAACAATATCCCCCTTTTTGATGATGACAAAACATGTTAATTAAGATTTTTAATTTGATTCTAATAATAATCCAGAAGGTTTTTAATCAAAAAAACTCCCCCTCAACATGTGCTTAGCATTTGAACCAAATGATGATATTTCATTCATGTCACAAAAAGAAGAAGATCTTTTGATCATTACATTTTGGTTCAAAAACAAAAAATACAATTAATTATAGGCAGATCAATGTTTAAAATCTAAGGTAATTTCTCCCCCTTTGTCACAACAAAAAGGATTAGGAGAATCAAACTAAAACAGTGACTTAAAATGACAGAGACTGGGAAGACCCTTCTGAGGATGGAGACAAGGAAGGCTGAGGGATGGCTGGAAATGCTGGAGTAGGATTCATTATAGGTGGTTCAAGACCAAGCTTTGGGGTAAGCTGATTTGCCATCCAGTCACGCAGAATTGCTTGTTCCTTATCTTGATGAGCCTGGCGCGCAATGATAGTTTGTAGAGCATCAAAAAATTTGGGAATATTCTTGTAAGCCCGTGATGACTCCTTGTCCAGTTTCGTCCTTTTTGAGGGACGCTGTTGAGTATCCATGGGAGTACTGTTGGAGGGAGCATCAGATGTACAAAAGGTAGATAAAGTAGCAAAGGTGGTGTTGATTGGAGGAATAGATGTGGAAGCAGAGTGATGGGGTTGAGGAACAGATGGACCAATGGTATCTAAATCAGGAAAAGCCAAGTATGGGCTTATTCCAAAGAGAGAAGAAGATGTAGTTTTCTGAGGTGAGAGAAATATAGGAAACATTTTTGAAATGTTTTGAACAGATAGTTTGGGACATAAGTGGTCTTGGGATGATAGATTTGTGAATGATGGAATTATGGAAGTGGCATGATTGAAGTGTGGGGAAACATCAGGAAATAAGGAACGTTCTTCAGTATGTAGGTGAGGGGAAGAACATTTTTGAGGTTCAGTCATGCAGTGTTCAATAGAGATTTGTTCAGTCCGTTTACGTTTGCTTGATGATGGTGTGAAAACAGGTTGTGGTGAGGGTGAAACGGTGGGAAGCTGTTTCATATGAGAGAGGTTTTTGGTGGAGAATTTAGAAATTTTGAGAACTGAGGATTCGGTTGAAAGTGGGAGCTCAAAATGCCAGATATTTTTTGAAAACACCATGCCATAAGGAACAATATTGCGCTTATAATCCTTTCTGATTGCAGCAATCATATGTTGGATTATTAGATATGGCAGATTTAACTTTTTGCAATGAAGAAGATGATATATGACAAGAGCGTCATTATCAGAGACGAATTCGTGACTGCCACAGTGAAGGAAGATGTTATGTTGGCTGATGTTGTTAAACTTTTTTGGTAGAGGTTCCAAATCAGCAGAAAGGCATCTTGTGGATCCATCAATAAAGAGCTCCTGAAACACTTCATCCTTTGAAATGTTTAAGGCCTGGTACCAATCTTTGCCATAGATTGTTAAACCTTTAGAAGGGAGTTTCAAAATGTCAGCCAGGATCACAGGATCAAGTCTAATTTCAATACCCTTCAGGGTTGAAACTATGAGAGACTTGTCTTCAAAAGCCTCAGCTTTGCAATAAAAAGCTCTAATGACTTGTGGATAATGGCAATCAGAAATTTTCAAAAAATCCGTCCATCCAAGGGCATCAGTATGATGCTGGATGGGGAGCCCTTCAAGTTGTAGTTTTGAAAAATCCAAAACACGTCCAATACCAATAGGGCATTGAGCCCATTTTTCAGAAAAGACTTGTTGGAGTTTGGAAGAAATTAGAGGTGGAATGAGGATTTTTGAAGAAGAGTGTTTAGGGAAGGAGTTAGGGTTTGTTTTAGTGGGACCCTTGGTGGTTTTCTGTGTGGAAGAACGTGCTTGGGGAGAAGTCTAAGGCGAAGAACGTTCTGGTGGAGGAGAGGATCGTTCCTGAGGAGGGAAAGATCGATCATGAGGAGGGGAAGATCGATCCTGAGGAGGGGAAGATCGATCTTGAGGAGGTTTTTTCTCAGATTTGGTTTTTATTTTAAGCTTCTTGGAGGCTAAAAACTGAGAGAGTGTGGATGGAGATTTGGATTTAGGTTGTCTGGGTTTCGATTGTTGTGGTGTGTTTTTGGGTGAAGGCTGTTTAGAAGAGGATTTTTGAGATGATGATTTAGGGTTTTGTATTTCTGGGGATTTTGAATGATGGGGAGACAGTGGTGTAGGAGCCGTTTGGGGATTGGGGTGAGTTGGAGGTGATGAAGGTTCATCATCAGAAATCGTGTAAATAGTGTTGTCCACCTATTTGTTGTGGGAAGTGCCAATGCCGACTAGTATGCGCATTGATCTTCGTTGAGAAAATGTTGTGCTGGAGCTAGGGTTCATTGTGGTGCGAAGATGGGATGGGCATTGAGAAACAAAAGGGGTGGGACATTGATATAAGGGAGGAAACTGAGTTGAAAGAGGTTGAGGACAGAGTTCTGGGGAAGAATATAGGTAGTCTAAAAACGTTTTGTCAGAGGATGAATGAGGAGGTGTTGGTTTGGGTGAAGGAGATAAAGAACGTACTGGGGATGGTGAACGGACTGGAGGTGAGGAGGATGATGATGGTAGTGGTGATGTTTGATTTTTGTGAGCCCTAGTTTTGGTACGAGCCATTTTTTTTTAAGAACAGAAGATTGATGAAGGGAAAGGAAGATTGATGGGTTTTGAGAGAGAAGATAATTTGAATAGTGGAATAGGAACAGTATGACCGTTTTGCTTAGAATGCAGTTGATTAAGAAGAGGATGAAGTGCCACGCGTGGGATTGATTGGATGGGGTAGTTGAGCATTGGGAAGGAGGAAAGAGAAAGCATGTAGCTAGGCAAATTATGAGTAGCCGTTACTTTTTTTTTTAAAAGTAGCAGTCATTTCAGTAAAAAGAGTAATTTTAACAGTTAGTGATGATGATGAATGAGGATCAATCTTGAGTGGTTAAGCAAAAACGAAGATCGTTCTTCGTTATGACCAGAATGTTCTGGTTTGCATGTTTAACGATCCTGACCAGGATTTTGCCTGATTTTTAAGCGTTTTTTGATGGAATTAAAAGTTTCTTCAACAAGGGGTTTTGTAAAAATGTCAGCTAACTGATTATTTGTATCAACAAAAATTAATTCAATTTCCTTTTTACTCACATGATCCCTAATAAAATGGTGTTTTATTACAATATGTTTTGACCTTGAATGTTGAATAGGATTCTTAGATAAATTAATAGCACTAGTATTATCACAATATATTGGAATATGGGAGTACCTAACTAAATAATATTCAAGTTGATTTTTGATCCACAATACTTGAGAGCAACAGTTTGCAGCTGAGACATATTCAGCTTCAGTAGTTGACAGAGCAATTGTATTTTGCTTCCTACATGACCAGCTTATTAATGCTTCCCCTAGGAACTGACATGCACCACTTGTGCTCTTTCTTTCCATCTTATCACCAGCATAGTCAGCATCGCAGTAAGCTACAAAATCAAAATGAGAATCTTTGCCATACCAAAGGCCAAGATCAGTAGTACCTACGAGATAGCGAAAAATTCTTTTGACTGTTGTTAAATGAGATTCTTTTGGCGAGGATTGAAATCTAGCACATAATCCTACTGCGAAAACAATGTCAGGTCTACTTGCAGTTAAATAAAGTAAAGATCCTATCATACCTCTATATTCTTTTTCAGAAATTGATTGTCCATTTTCATCTTTATCTAATGAAGATGATGGATGCATGGGAGTAGACATAATCTTGGCTTCACTCATTTTGTATTTTTTTAAAAGATCTTTGATATATTTTTCTTGACAAATGAAAATTCCATTTTTATGTTGTTTGATTTGTAACCCAAGAAAATATCTCAATTTGCCCATCATACTCATTTCAAATTCACTTTGCATGAGTTTTGAAAAATCTTCACACATTTTTTCATTTGTTGAACCAAAAATAATGTCATCAACATACACTTCAACAATGAGTAAATCATTTTTACTTATTTTCTTAAAAAGTGTTGTGTCAATGTTTCCACAGGAAAAATTATTTTTGATTAGAAATGAACTCAATCTTTCATACCAAGCTCTAGGAGCTTGTTTTAAACCATATAAGGCTTTGGTGAGTTTAAAAACATGATTTGGTTTCTGTTGATTTTCAAAGCCTGGAGGTTGACGAACATAAACTTGTTCGTTTAAAAAACCATTTAAAAATACACTTTTAACATCCATTTGAAAAAGTTTGATATTTTTATATGATGCATAAACAAGAAGAATTCTTATGACTTCTGTAAGACCCATAATTTTAAAGTACCATTTATGTATTTTTGGTGTATTTTGGATTTTGGCTCGGAGGCTTTTAAGCCAAAGTTAATTATATTTTGGAGTTTTATAATCAAAAAGATATTTTGATGCCAATTAAAGTTTCTCGTCGATAAATAAATTGAACTTAACTGCGATGAATCCTTTACGGAGAATTTAATGCGTTTCGGGTGAAACGGTAATTTAACAAATATCTAGATTTTGAGATATTTGTTAAGTTATGTTTATTTTATATTTATGTGTTTGTTTGGAGGAAAAAAAAAGAAAGGAAAACTAGAAGGAAAGAAAAGGAAAAGAAAAGAATATATAAAGGAAGGAAGGAAAAAGGAAGAAAGGAAAAACAAAGGAAAGAAAAAGAAAGGAAGGAAAATTTCAAAACTCCATCTTCTTCCTCTCTGTTACCCGCGAAGCATTTCCCTCCTTTCTCCCATTTTCATTTTCGTCGCTTTCTTTTCTTCAAAACTAGTAACCCAAGGTTAGGGGAGAGTTAGATCAAGGTTTTCGCAACTCCACTCTTCCTCTTTGATTCGAAAACGAAGAAAAACGGTTTTTGAGATCCAAACACAAACCCCTCCGTTTCTTCTAGATCCAAACCTCATTTCTCGAAGAGATAGAAGGGAAAGTTGCTCACCACCACGCTAAGGTGCTAGTGAACTAATTTGGAAGCGGCGTTGCGAGCTGAGGTTTTACCGGAATTACTCGCGGTACCGGAAACGCACCTTAAAGCTAACGTTGAGGTAAGGGCTCCTTCCAAACTTCTAGTTTGCATTAGGGACTTATCTGTGGTTGTGTCGGAAATAATTTGTTAGGGTTTACTGTATCGATTTGGGGAAAAACGAAACTAATGCGTTATGGGTAAAACCTTAGAGTTAGGTTTTGTTTATATTGATGAATGTTTCGTGGTAAATGAATTTGAAGTCATTGTGTATGATTATGAGTAAATGAAATTTGATGTATCTGGGTGTTATGTTTGCTTTGATTTGTGTTCGTTGTATTTGGCGTGTCCATATTTGATGTTTGTTAATTGGTGTGGTGGTTGTGAATTATGGTTTGAATGTGAGAGTATGATTGAGTTTGTTTCTGTGGAATTGAAAAACCATTAGAGTAAACGAGTATTAAAAATGGGGAATCTTTTAATACCTCGGTTTACTTAATGTGCATTTGAGGAAAAGGTTTAAGTCAACTGGGCGTTGAGAATGGGGAATCTCTTAATGTCCCGGTTACTTAACGATCGTTTTTGAAAATCGTTCCGGTAAATGAGTATTAAGAATGGGGAATCTCTTAATATGACTGTTTGCTTAACGTTTTGTTTTGAAAATCATTAAGTTAAATCGGTATTAAGAACGGGGAATCTCTTAATGACTTATTTAATTAATGTTGTTTGAAAGTCGTTTAAGTAAATGGGTATTAAAAATGGGGAATCTTTTAATACCTCAGTTTACTTAATGTGCATTTGAGGAAAAGGTTTAAGTTAACTGGGCGTTGAGAATGGGGAATCTCTTAATGTCCCGGTTACTTAACGATCGTTTTTGAAAATCGTTCCGGTAAATGAGTGTTAAGAATGGGGAATCTCTTAATGACTCGTTTACTGAATATCTTGTGTGAAAATCGTTTAAGTCAAAAGTATATTAAGAATGGGGAATCTCTTAATATGACTGTTTGCTTAACGTTTTGTTTTGAAAATCATTAAGATAAATCAGTATTAAGAATGGGGAATCTCTTAATGACTTGTTTACTGAATGTTTTGCGAGAAAATCGTTTAAGTGGCCTAAGTCAGGGACTCATCCATATTCGACCAAATCGATTTGGGAATCGATTGGCTTAAAACCTGGGGGCTCAGTACCCACTCAATCGATTGCCAAATCGATTGATTCAGCCCAAGATTCTGTTTTCATTAAAAACCTTTACCCCAATCGATTTCCCAATCGATTGGCTCAGTGAAAATCCTCAGTTTGGGGTAGATGATTGATCACTCATTAACTTATCAATGTCTTGACTTGTTATGTATTAATTAGGAGATTGCGAACCTCATTTTACTTTCATTTTAATTGGCAAAGTATTGTATGAACTTTTAGCGTATTGGAAATCCTGTTAAGGTGCATGCCTAGTTGAAAAGATATTTTGAGCATTTAAAATCTTAATTGCTATGTGTTAACTGTTATTTTTTGGTTGGTGACCCTTTACAATTATTGTGGAAATCTGGGCTTTGCCCTCAGATGAGAGTCAAGACGGTCCTACCGGTTCGTACCCTACGGACGGGAATGGAGATGGGAACGCGTGACTGCAGTTACGTTAGGAGGATCTCACGGGGCGCGTGGAGATACTCAGGGTGTATAGCTTTTTGGTAGGATGATCAGATTAGGATGATGTATAGGGACTAGGTGTCCTTCTTTTTGGATTAGAGTATTTTTAGTTTGGAAAACTGTACTTATACTAATATTGTCAGTTTGACTTTTTACTTGAATGGGTTCCATGTACCATTTATGGTTGTGTAAATGTTTTGGATTTATAATTGGAGAAACTTTTCCGCTGCTTGTAAATTATAATGACTCAGTTATTTATCCAAAGGCATTTCTTTATCTATTTCTCCGTTTTAGTTTAATTACTTTTGAAAAAAAAAAATATACCCTCGCTAAGAAAAACGGGGTGTTACAGCTTCTAACCTTGCAACTGGAGCAAATCTATTTCTTCTTGTTGATAATAACCTTGAGCAACTAACCTTGCTTTGTTTCTTATAACTTTTCCTTCTTCGTCTGGCTTATTTCTAAAAACCCATCGTGTTCCAATTATTGTTTGATCTTGTGGATTTGGAACAAGAGTCCATACCTCATTTTTCTCAAATTGAAGAAGTTCTTCTTTCATTGCATCAATCCAAGATTGATCAATTATTGCTTCTTTAATGGATTTTGGCTCTACTTGAGATATCATTGCCATGTTGCTGTTTGCATCATCTCTACATGACATTCTTGTTCTAATACCATCAGCTGTATCTCCAATGATTTGATTTGGAGGATGATCACCTATTAGTTTCCAGCTTCTAGGAGGATTTGGAAAATGAGATTGATCATCAATCTTGTTTTCCTGAAGTTCGATTTGCTGTGTTTGCCCAGATTGATCTTCTTCCTCTTCATCTTTCTTTTTTAAATCAAGATCATCAAATAAAATGTGTATACTAATTTCAACAGTTTTGGTTCTTAAATTAAACACGCGATATCCCTTAGATTCTGTTGAGTATCCTAGGAATATAGCTTTGTCCGATTTTGCATCAAAATTTCCCAAGTTATCTTTGTTGTTTAAAATGTAACAATAGCAACCAAAGTTGTGAAAGTATGAAATATTTGGTTTTCTATTTTTCCAAATTTCGTAAGGTGTTTTATTTATCATTTTTCTGATTGAAACACGATTTAAAATGTAGCATGAGGTATTAATAGCTTCAGCCCAAAAATACTTCTCCACATTTGACTCTTCCAAGATTGTTCTTGCCATCTCTTGTAATGTTCTATTTTTTCTTTCAACAACTCCATTTTGTTGTGGAGTTCTTGCACAAGATAAATTATGAGAGATGCCAAGTTCATCAAAAAAGTTTTTGAAGGATGCATTAATGAATTCACCACCATGATCACTTCTTACATTGATGATTTTAGATTCTTTCTCATTTTGAACCTTTTTACAAAAAATTTTGAAGGAATCAAAAGCATCATCTTTTTGTTTTAAAAACAACACCCATGTATATCTAGAATAATCATCAACAATGACAAATCCATATTTCATACCTCCCAAACTAGTGGTTTTGATGGGACCAAAAAGATCAATGTGAAGTAATTCAAGAGGTTTTTTAGTTGATATAAATCCTTTTGAATGAAAGCTGGTTTTTACTTGTTTTCCTCTTGCACAAGCTTCACAAATCTTATCTTTTTCAAAACTTATTTTAGGAAGTCCTCTAACAAGATCTAAATCTGAAAGTTTTGAAATTGTTTCCATACTCAAATGTCCAGTTCTCTTATGCCATATCCATTTGTCTTTATTTATGGACATGAGGCAAGATTCAACTGGTAATTCTTCAATATATAAAATATAAAGATTTTTCTTTCTGGATGCAGAAAATATAATTTCTCTAGAATTTGCCATTCTCACTTCACATATGTTTGGTTTAAAAACAACTTCAAAACCATTATCACAGAGTTGACTAATACTGAGAAGATTATGTTTTAACCCTTCAACATATTGAACATCATTGATTTTGGCAGAATTTATTTTACCTATGGTTCGTTTTCCTTTGATTTTAGCTTGATCGTTGTTTCCAAATGTTACGGACCCTCCATCCTTTTTGATAAATGACATTAAGCAGTTCTTGTCACCCGTCATATGCCTTGAACAACCACTGTCCAAAAACCATGGCCTTTTCTTGACATCTTGAGATCCATCCTGCATAGTGTGTTATATCATTCTTAGGTACCCACTTGATTTTGGGTCCTAAGGAGTTAGCTTTAAAATCTGGTTTCTTACTGTTAAATGATTTCTCAGAATGATCAGTTTTAAAATGAGAAGAATCTTTAGTGTTTTTTGAAACTGGTTTAAAAAACTGAATATTAGTTGTTTCTGATAAGCCTCCAGATCGATCTAAAGATCATTCTTGCTTTTTCAGTTTCTCAGAAAAATTTGTTTTTACTGTCAGATGTTCTTCTTTTTTGAGGATTCTTCTATTCTTGTTTTTGTTATCCCTTTTTTTAAAATAACATGCAAATTCTAAATGTCCAATTTTGTCACAATATGAGCATTTGATTTTGCATTTTCCTTCTTTCTGCTCAGGAATAAAAAAGGTTTCATACATTTTGGTTTTTTGAGTTTTGTCAAAACCAAGCCCAGCTTTATCAAATATCCCTACTTGGGATCCCATGATTTTCTGAAATGTCTCAGTAGCATAAATAAAATTTTTCAAATCATTCTTAAGAGTTTCAACTTCAGCCTTGAGAAGATCATTCTTTGTTTGAGATGAAGATTGATCTTGGCTTGCTGTTTTTTCAGTTTCTAGATTTCTAAGTTGGGAATCCTTCAGATTTTGAATGATCTCTTTAAGTTTATCATTCATAACCTGAATTTTCTCTTTCTCTTCTTTTTCTTTGTGAAATTTTTCTTTAAAAGAATTACATTTTTGAATGAGAAAGTTTGAATCATTTAACAAATTATCAAATTCAATTTCCATTTGTTTGCATATAAGACATGGTTTAGAATTTACCTCTGTTTCTTCAATATTTTCCATTAAACACAGATTAGCTTCTTCAGGTTCATCTATTTCTGATTCATTAGATTCATCCCAGGTTGCCATCATTGACTTCTTTTTGAAGAGAAATTTCTTTGGTCCTTTTTTGTTTGATGGACATTCAGTTTTATAATGTCCTTGTTTGTTGCATCCAAAGCAAGTGATTTTGCTTTTATCAATCTCAATTTTGAAGTCCTTCTTGTCTGGAGAACCCTTTTTGATCTAATCTCTTCTCTTCATCATTCTTTGTATTTTCCTTGTGAGAAGATCAATTTCTTCATCAACATCTTCTTGGCTATCTTCTGAATCACTTTTCTCATTTGTTTGTTGAATGTTTGGTTAGCTTTGAGATGCTTTTAAGGCTATTACTTTACTTTTCTTTACAGGTTTATCTTCCAGTAATAGTACTTCATGTACCCATAGAGTTCCTATAAATTCTTCTAGGCCCAATACTTCTAGATTCTTTGCTTGACTTATAGTTGTCACCATTGGTCTCCATATGATTGGAAGACATCTCATGATTTTTCTTACCCTGTCTTGTACTGAATAAGCTTTGCCAAGGGAACGCATTTCGTTCACTATAGTTGTGAACCTTGAATAAATTTCATCAATTGTTTCCCCTTCATTCATTTCAATTAATTCGAACTTTCGGATACCAATGTCAATTCTTGTTTCCTTAACATGACTCGTTCCCTCATGGTGAGTTCGCAATGTATCCCATACCTTCTTGGCCGTATCACATTCATCTAATCTTTCACTTTCTTCCCTACTTAAAGCACCTGACAAAAACAGTTGAGCTTTTGAGTTTAAGAGTACCTTGAATTTTTCATCTGCTGTCCAATCTTTTTCTTTCTTTTCAGCTGATGTGGTATCGTTTTGATCTATTCTTGGTATAGAGTGTCCATCTGTGATGATTCTCCACATACCCGTATCTTGTGATTTTAAAAACAGCTGCATTTCGCCTTTCCAGAAGTAATAATCTGAGCCATCAAAGTATGGTGGTCTGTTTGAAGACCCTCATTCAGCTATGTGTTTAGCTTTTGACATTTTTCTTCCTAAATCTTTTGCTCTAACACTTTTTGGGTGTTTAAATCTTAGAGACTGGCTCCGATGCCAATTGAAGTAGAAATATCAATTATAAGGAATGGGGGGTTTGAATTATAATTATCCCTTTTTAAAAATTCTGTTTTAAGAATAAGATTTCAACCCAAGATTGATCTTGGCAGTGATGAAGATCGATCTTGGTTTTGTTAAAGATCAATCTTGGTTTGCTTCAAAAACAGTAAAATCAATTTTATCAAAATATGATTTGTTTCAGCATAAAATAAACAAGGATAGAGATAAAGAGTTTACGCAGGTATTTTATCCTGGTTCATCCAAACACGGGTTACGTCCAGTCCTTACACAGATCAAGGGCAAAATTGTTCTTGGTGATTACACTTTTTTTCACAGATCAATCTTGATCTTTACACGATTTCTACCCTTCTACCTAGAAAGGATTTCTTCAGTTATACCTTACTGTTTTGGAAAGGCTTTAACAAGTTACCTTTCAAAACATGAAAGGATTTTTGCAATTTACTCAAGATTTGACAAAACAACCTTGAGTTACAAAGTGATGGATTTGAGACTATTTAGAATCTGGATATTTACTCAACTTTTGTTTGAGAAATATATTATGTAAATAGGCCTCAGTTGTAAATGATTACAACACAAAGATTAAAACAAAACAGCAAACTATAAGAAAGATTTTGAGACACTTGAGTATGATCGAAAAGATTGATCTTTTGCTTGGTGCTGATTGTTGTGTTTTGTTCTTCAACTTGCAGCTGCATTTATAGACTCCAAGAAGACTTATGACAACTCATGTGGCCGTTGGAAAGGGACCAACTGTCATGAAAGAGCTGTTGAATAAAATCTGTCATAAATTAAGATTGATCAGCTGCATCAAAAGATCGATCTAGGATTGATCTTTTGGTTTGTGATGAACTAGCATTGTACTTTATGATTTGTGTCAGTATGTCAGCCTTGAGTACATGCTTTTCAGTTATGTGTGCAGGCTTTAGGATAGTTCAAATCAGTAGTGTACTTTACTACTTTTAGTCTTGTACTTGCATTTGCTTTATAAGAAGAATGATCTTTGAGATATGCCTTTATTGAAGCATGTCTTTGATTCTTCAATTTCTGAAACAGATATGACTCAGATTGATCCTTTGCTGATTCTATATGAGAATATAAGATGAATGATGTTTCCAGGATTGATCTTTTTACAAGGAAACTGATTATCCTTGTTTATGCCATAAACGAAGATCGTTCTTCGTTTCTCAGCAGAAGGTCAAGATCAATCTTCGTTTTCCTGAATAGGTTTAAGATCAATCTTCGTTTTCCAAAACTGCTTTCTTTGATCTGATTTGTGAAGTTTGCTACCTATCTTGTTTTAACATACTCAAAAGCACATGTTAAATATCAAAGCATTTAGAATCATGATTAATAATCTTTAATTAATCTTTTGTTTTATTATCATCAAAACATTTAATTGAGATTTTGTCTTAACAGAAGGAACTAGACATAACTAATGGATGTTGGTGAACCAAGATAAATTGACTTGTGTTTTCTATTTTTATCTCTTTACATGCTTTTGCTTTATTGTGTTTTATTTTATCATTCATTTTAAAAAGTTTTTTAAAATATTAAAAATACAATTCAAACCCCATTTCCTTGTGTTTTTCTCTCTTCAAATTTTACTTGTTTATAAAGAGATAAGAGACTTTTGAAGTGAACAATAGTCTACATTTCTAGAAACAACGAAAAATTTCAAAAAATTATTTTTATTATTTTTGGAAATGCAACTTTGTTAAGAATTCATCTTATCTTCATGACAATGGTTTAGCTCATGAATCTCTCATCAAGATAAAATGAAACACATTTTAGGAAATGAAAACATGAAATATTTTCATATAGTAAATGTCCCCTTAACATCATGTGTTTCCAAAATTTTCTCACTGGACCGAAAACCCATGCTAGGTGTGAATGTGGATAATAAAATTGTATTGTAGTCCCATATTGTCAAGGTTTCTGGTTTTTTGATGGATACCCTCATCCTTGCATTTGTAGGGATTATTAGATTTAGAGAGTAAAATTTTATCTCTAATTCTAAAGGTGTTTACAATTGTTGTACTGTGTAATATAGTAAGTGTGACACCCTTTACCTATATTTTTTAAAGAACATAAATTAACATCACTAATCGGTTATTACTTAGCTTAGACACTTTTAATTTCTAAGTATCATCCTAATCGATTATCAGGGTCTAACTAATTGGTCGTTTGTTATAAATTTAAAATAATTAATTATTCTTTTCACTATAAAATTAAAATTAATAAATTATCTATTTCTACAAACTAATCGATCAAACCCCCCAAACACCAATAAATTATTACATCAGAAGATCATATTTAAATGATGTTTCATTAAAAGAACAACATTCTAACATAATTATCATTATTCATCATTATCAAACATATAAAGAGACACATATCACCGAATACTGTAGTGCATATCATTTTATGATAATCATAACAAGTATCAAACATCAACATAACATCATCAACCTTTCTTAGTTTAAATAAAAGTTGACACATCATATAAGATGGTCTAAAACCCATAGTCTATTCCACTATTCCCACAACAATTCTAATGAATTAATTGTCAGTGTAAACATAATGATCATGGGACATCCCTGTTTAATAAACCTACTGTAACATCCCGTTTTTTCGAGATATTAACTAACGAAATTCTAAACGCAAAATTACAAATTCGTTTTTTATTTATTTATGATTATCTTAAAATCCACTAATAACATTTTTAGCTATACTTTCAAAAATAATGAATCAAAGTATTTGCAATTACTAAAAGTAAAATTAATACGTTAAACAAAAGAAACTCCTAAAGCCAAAACTCTTGACGTTTTACTACCCAAACATAAATCCTAGTTGGTCATAAACTTTGAACTTGTGGAAAACTCGCCCAACAAGTCTAACACCCACACAAAAGTATCTCGGAGCCTCCAACTGTATGCTATTGTACTTCATCGCATTTCTCCTATTAGGTTGATCGTAACATTATTCGCTCAAGTAACACTATATTTGACGTCCTGTCAAATGTAAGGGTCATCTCCAAATAACAAACACATAGCAAATAGACATGCATTTATAGTTGTTATAGCAAAATAAAAATAATCATATATTTCATTTAACAGTTAAAAATCACAAAAGCACCAAGATACAGATCAACCAAAATGTAGGAATCCTATTTATTTGACTATATGTCAATGCATGATTCCGGAATATCACCACCCTGTAGAGCAAAGAGTCCCACCATTGGACAATGTCCCACCGTTGGACAAATGCTCTTCAGAATTTCATGTTCAGTACTCCACCGTTGAGTATTCTTCCGAATCATTTTGCCTTTGCAATGAATTGTCATCACGTACTCGTGATTAAGTTCAGGCCATCAATGCATGTATGAATGTCATCGCCTTAGTTAGTAACAAAATAGATTACTCAACTAGAGCGTCCAAGACCATTCAACATTGTCCTAAACCAACCTAGCTTAGACCCAAAGGCATCACCTCGAATAATCACCCAATACCAATCAACATACGCAAATCATTTAATCTCATAATATCATTCATAAACATGTGTAATTCATATAACACACATTTTGAAGATGACATACAAACAAAATAAATACATAACATCATAGTATATTTATATCACGTATAATTCAAATAGGAAAGCGAGTGAAGTGATGCCCTTACCGTTACCAAAGTTGTTTCTAGAATTATGTTTCGCAAACTCTTGCCGCACTCGTTTCACACCTGCTGCTGAGCAAGCACGGTTTCTCCCTCTTTGAACGTCGTTTCGTCGATCCGACCGTTAAAAATGAAGACCTGAATGTTGCGAAACCTCTGTTCGAAAATCAGTCTGATCCAACGGTTCACGAATACACAATCGATGTTTTTCTGATACTGATTTAACAAAATTGGGAATATGGTTACTCCTCTCTTTTCTCTTTTGGTGGTTTCCTTTTCTATCAAAATAGTTTTCCTCGTTTTATTTTTATTTTATTTATTTTATTAGCCTAATTTTAATTTAAGCTCCCTTAGTAGCTAGTAACTAACATATGGGCCACGCCCATTTAAAATGATTCCTTCCCTTTTTTTATTTCTTTTATTGTTATTCTTTTAACAAACAAAACAAAACATGTCACTACTATTATTATTAATTTATTAGTATTATTTCAATTAATTTATACCGAGGCATTATTCTGTTTATCTTCTTATTTATTTTATTTTTAACCAAAATTAGCGACATATAGAGTCAAATAAAATAACAATATATGCACTCCAAAAATAATAATTAAAATTAATATAAAATCTAGTAATTACCTAATAAAATTAAATGAAAAAAATGCATCTTATTAACTATTAATAATGGGAAAAATGCAGATGTTACATTCTACCTACTTTAAATAGTTTCTTCCTCGAAACTGACGCTAATGAAGAAAAATGCGGGCCTTACATTCTATCAACCTAAAAATAGTTTCGTCCTTGAAACTGACACTAAAGAGTTCCTAGATATAACACACTTATCTTATCCGTCGAAAAAATCTTATCTATCATTCTGCAATTATTTCAGAATTCATCAAACCTAACATCCTTAACATTATTCTACCAATTTACAGCCCTAAAATCACATTCACTAAGTTTGGTATTACTCTAATCCTACCAAGAAAGCTTCAAGTCCTCTACAGACCGAAACCTAACACCAAACAAGATTTTGTTTATAATCATAATCTCAATACATGTTAGAGAGTCAAACATTTGTGACAACTTTCCACGAATATACCCAAGGTGTCATCGTTCTCATTCCACTATAAAGTGCTCTTACTTTTAATTTTCAATCATTTGGATCCAACACTCTGACTAAATTCAACTTGAATTCTTCCCACAAGATTTTTTTTAAGTGCCATTATAAATCAAGTTCTTAAAATATAAAACTCTAACATCAAGTTAAACTCTAATGAGTTCATAATATTAGAATTAGAAAATCAATCATTTCAAACATATATTCCAACACCTTCACAAATCAATATTCACTCCGACACCTCTAAACCAACATTACAACAATCCTTTTATTTTTCTTAAAAATAAGATCTAGTAAAATATGGTGTAAATTTTAGCTATTTTAAATATTAAATAAGATTAGTAGTATAAAATTATTCTTATTTTATAAATCAACAAAAATCCAACTCAATATAATTCTTTAAAATAAATCAACAATTATACAAACATAAAATATTTCCTTTTATAAAATAAATCAACTTTAACTCATTCACGACTTGTTTTCTAAAAAGTGTAACTTTAGAATCCAACCAACCATGAATATTCAAGAATTACTATTGCTAATAATATGAATTTCATACTATTTAAAATCATGACGAACATTCTAAATTGTTTTAAAAAAACAATATCAAAACTCTAATCATCTAGATTACAACCATCAACACTTTCAAGTGATTCAAAGTTAACATTCACAATTTAAATTCGATTATTTTTTTTCTTTACACAAGGCAACATAAAATCAAAATAAGATTTTTCTAGTCAAAATTAAAACTTTAAATACAAGAGACATATTTCCTATTTAACTCAAAGTTTAGAATGAAACATCATTTTATCTCTAAATTGAGTTTCAACAAAGATAATAATAATTTGTTAGAGATCGATTAATGAACATACTTTTGGAAGTGGGAGATCAACAATATATGATAAAATACTAATATATATATGTTTTAGTGATATAAGTAATAAAGAGTAACGATAGAAATACCACACCCTAAAAATATATCGATTCACCCAATGTGGGCTATTTAAGTTCTCATATTCTATGATATTTTCACTAGTATGTTGAAAATGTTCTCAACTTTCTTTTTTAATCATGATTGACTTTACACTTTTTATTTTATTACCTTCAATAAGCTTACACAAATTACCCAAGTTGTCATTTAAATTAGGCACACTCGAGGATGTTTACAAATTAGTAAATAAAGTGATTGAGATTTGTTTACAACTCTAATGACAAATGTTGAAATACAAAGACACGCCTATCATGTTTTGATGACTTCGTGGAGAGAAATTTGATGGATTAGCTTTTATGAAGGTGAGTTATATTTCAATGCAGTCTCTTGATCTTTGGAGTATGAAGCTCCTTATATTTGTAGGTTTTGTTGTTTTTTAAATACTTGTATTTATAGAGTTGGAATATCTTCATTTTGCTAGGAAGCAAATTTATGACTATTAGGCACATGTCTTAAGGTATTAGAGTAATTGTCTTGATTGTCCTCGTCCTTTTTAACTGTAACATCCTCATCTATAAGGATGTTTATAATCATCCTCATACGTATGAACTTTGAAGAGTGGTTTGAATTTCCCATTGTTGTGAGAGACAACTTGCTATTGGAAAATAGAAGAGATGTGATGTAAGATGTCACCTTTTGTGTTTTATGCAACTTTATGTACTTTTGAGGCAAATCATCCTCTTCTTCTGTGCTTTTAGGTCTGATTGTCCTCATAAGAAGAATGTTCTTCATTTTGTGATGGCCATTGGTTGTTAAATGAAGAATTTGAACACTATTCATTTGTATTACATATGTGAATACACTATTCATATGTGAATACATCGTACACGAATACCAAATGGATGAAAATGTTTGACTCGACCCTGTTACCCCTCCTCTGGTAAGGTTTAGTGGCATTAACCCACCACTACCGGCTCAGTATAGTCTTTCTTTTCCTTCCCTTCTATTTGCTTTGTTTTTTGAGTTTCACGTGAGACTCATTGAGAGGATAAAGTTGTGCAAGAGCTCCGGCTCGGTTGCGACACCTTGATCGCAGTTTTTCTGTCGGCGATGTCTTGAGCACTTTGTTTTGTCTCTTTATCTTTGGTTGTTTGTTGGGTTTTAAGTTTGGGTTCTTGAAAGATGTTGCGCGGGACTGTACAACCAAGGTAGCGGAAATTGTCTGTAAATCATCTATGGTGGCCATGGCGGCCATTTGTCTCTGTTATTGATCATACAATTTAGACACATGTTCTTAACTTTTTAGTTTGATATTTTAAAAACTCTTTATAGCTTAGATTAATATTTTTAGCCTGTTTCTAAACTTTGGGTCGAATTTGAATTATAATTTTATTATTTGCATTTTAATTTTATTATTTGTATTTTGACTCTTCCTCGCTCTGTAGGTCATAACTTGAACTCTAGATATCGGATTGGGGCATATGAGCAGACGTTGGAAAGCTACAAATCTGAGCTACAACTTTTGTGTTGGAAGAAATGACCAATTCCGAACTTTACGTGCCTAAATTGCAGATTTCATAATCTGGACTTTTGTAATAATTTTAATTACCGGGTCACTTGTTTTTAAACCTAAACCCTAAAGCCCAATATCAAGTACTATATATTGGCAGTTTTGTTTCTTTTCTAAAAACGAAAAAATGAGGATTCAAATTACTACAAGAAAAAAACAGTTTTTATTTTAATGGAAGACTAATTTTATAAGATTAACCCACGAGTTCATAGTTTCATCAACACCTTGAGATTCAGGTTACACTGTCAATTTTGATTCATGATTCAATTCTTGTTTATTCGATTATATTAATATTTTGATTGCTTAAATTTAATTTCAATAGAATTGATTAAATTTATTTGAAACAATTTGGTTTCTGTTTCTAATTTAATTGAATTATAATTTTGCAACGTTTGATCGTTAATTGTAATATTTTGATGATTGTGATGCTCAATCCAATCAAAGAAACCAAATTAACATAGGATTGATTACGCTTTGATCAATTCTATATTCAAATAAGAATAGAATCACAAATTAGAAATTAAACTCATTGATAGAATCTGTGATAGATCTAAAACTCGAATAACTAGATTAATCGTTTTGCTCATCTGTTAAATCAAAAATCTAAAAAACCCCTTTTTAATTTCAATTTTCAATTCGGTTATTATTATTATTATTATTATTATTATTATTATTATTATTATTATTATTATTATTATTATTATTATTATTATTATTATTATTATTATTATTATATCAGAAGTCTTTGCAAAACGATTCGAGTTATTACCACTATTTACATTTTATCAATTGAATTTGACCCGTGTGCGACAGATGATCAAATTGGCGCCGTCGTCGGGGACTCTAATAACAATATTTACCTTGTTTTCAGGCAACTATCTCGGATTGCTCTGAAATTTCGCCAGAAAATGAGGAAAAAAAAATCAAGGAATAAGAATTCCTTCGTTTAGACCCTTTTTTCAATTTTTTGAATTTCTCATATTCTCCAATAATTCCAAAAAAATTTACGTTGCCTTTATTCGATTTTTAGAAATTTTTTGTGGTATTTTTATATTTTTTGGATTTTATATGATATGGTTTTCGATTTTTCACTTCAATTTTAGCATTAGGGAAATTGTTGGAATTTTCATAATTGTTATTTTGCATTGCATTGTTATGATGATGCATGACTAGGGCTAGTTCTGTGAATCTTCATTCTCTTGAACCTGAAATATATAGGACATTTCATTTACGTTGTAGACTTAATATTGCTACTAGTGTTAACGAGTTAGAGTCAGATACTGAAATTGACAACTTGTTGCAAAATATGGCTGATGCGAATAATAGAGCCTTCCCATTTTCACTCCAAGATGCTGAAAAGGACTCATTATACTACCTTCAATCAGGTTATGTTACAAGTTGGAATGATCTTGTAACATCCTTTTTTTTTGTACAATCAAAATATGTAATTTTCCATGTAATTTCAAACAAACAAACAAATAATTCATTATTAATTAAAAATTTATCAGTATCTCAATCAGATACTTAATACTCGAATTATAAGGTTCAGAAAGGTAGTACCAAAATGATAATTGGTATAGAATAGAGTTCAATATAAATTTCCTAAAGCTAACCACTACTACCCCTAGAATTAAATGAGATGTTCCATCTATTCTTCTGAGAACTCCCCCGAATGTACAAGTAGATTAGAAATGTCATATGTCCAAAAGTAAGGGTCATCTCTATAACAGTACAAACCTAATAACAACGTTGATTCACTCAAACGACCAAAACGTACATTAATATAAAACTATGGCAATATAATATCCACATAATTAATAACAATGTTTCACCCCAAACAGATACAATATATCACTTATCTTTATAACACTAATCACACCATAATCAAGATGCATACCCAAACACACCTTATTACTTAATCTATATGCCAATGTAATGATTCCGGAATTATCGTCTCCCCCGCAAGGGCTTCGTGGGTCCTTCCAAGCAACACCACTAACTCAAAATCCCCGCAAAGATATGTGGGCTCCAACAATTTATGAACGCACCACACGACTGAATTTAAGGGAATGCATGAATGTAGACTCTTTAGTAATAAATCATTAATATAATGCGAGTCTAACTTATTAACGACAACATATTTGCACCACAACACATTAAGTACAACTATTATAACAAGGTATCATATAATGTCCATTGCACATCATTTGAACAAGCACAACTATTATAACTACATATCACATACATTTACTCTTCACACTTTCAACATGTTCAACACAACCATCATAACAACATATAACATGATATTTATTTTCCGCACTTTAAACATGTTCAACACAACCATTATAACAACATATCACATAATATTTATTTTCCACACTTTGAACATGTTCAACACAACCATTATAACAACATATCGCGTCACATTTATTTTCCACAACTAGATCAAAAACATTTCAGCATGGTATATATTTAGTCTCAAATTCCAGAATAAACACAATCATACATAGATATAATTAGAGTGATGCCCTTACCGATATGAGTGTCGTTATTACAATTCTCATGCAGTGGTCTTTGCTCCAAATGTGTTACACCTTCACGAATTCATTTACTTCTCTCTTAGTGTCAAAATTTTTTAACTTTATTTTTTTTAAATTGACGTACAAAATCTATTACTAGTGTGACCGTTATTACAATAGTAATGAGATAATAGAGTTCCTAATAAATTATGATATTAAGAAATTTCATTTCCTTTCCTGTGTAACAATTCATCCTACTGTCTAACTCATTCACTACTTTATCTAAACATTAACAAATATAGTACCTATATTCCCAATAATTGATTAAGATAAAAATAAGGATATAATTAGAGAGACATATTCTTTTTTTTCTTTCAAGATATCAATAAGGGGTTTTGTTCTACTAGCAACAAAAATCGTTATATAAAGTTAATATGATAGAATTCTTACTTGAGGGGATTAATAACTAAATTCTTGAATTCCTTCCTTTTTTCTATATCACATAGTGATTTTTTGAATGGAAGGAGTCATTTTTGTTTTTTTTTTCTTTTCTACCAGTAGAATTGGGGAACGTGGTATTTCAACCTAAGCCAACGAATGCCTTAATTATTATTCATTCATTAATTTAATATTATTTGTTTTTAACGTTTCTTAATTCATGCTTTTATTATTATTATTATTATTATTATTATTATTATTAATATTATTACAAAAAATTAAAATAATCCAATACGATAATAACTATCACCAACAAATTATCTCTACTCCTAATAAGGTAAAATATAAAAAATAAAGTAAAAGGCGTGGATGTTACATTCTACCTACCTTAAATAGTTTTGTCCTCGAAACTGATATTAGAGAAAAGTCTTGGGTGTTGCTCTCTCATTTTGTCTTCTAGTTCCTAAGTGGTGTCTCCAGTGGCTTGATTCCAAATTACCTCAATAAAGGAATTTCTTTGTTGCGAAGCAACTTGACTTTTCTATCTCCAATTCTTGCTTGGGGTACTTCAAAAGATAAATCCTCCTTCAACTGCACTACATTCGACTCAATGACATGTGATAGATTAGGGGCATACTTCTGTAGCTGAGAAACATGGAACATGTCATGAATATGGGAAAGAATAGGTGGTAACAGAATCTTATATGCTACGAGTTCGATTCTTTGGAGGATTTGGTAAGGTCCAATGAACTTTGGTTTGAGTTTCTTCGGCTTGATAACTCTACCAACTCCCGTAGTAGGTGTCACACGAAGGAACACATGTTCACCATCTTCAAATTCTAAAGGCCTGCGACGTATATCAGGCTAACCTTTCTGGCGACTTTGGGAAGCTTTCATCCTCTCTATAATTTTCTTGATCTTTTCTGTGGTCTGTTGCACAATTTCAAGCCCCACTATGGTACTCTCACCATCATGATACCAACACAATGGTGTCTGACATTTTCTTCCGTAAAGAGCTTCATATGGCGCCATCCCAATACTCGCATGGAAACTATTATTGTAAGTGAACTCCACTAATGGTAAACATTCATCCCATCTCCCACGATCGTCTAAAGCGCATGCTCTTAAAAGGTCCTCTAAGGTTTGATTAGTTATGTCTGTCCGTCGGTCTGTGGGTGATAAGCAGAACTTAATCTCAACTTCGTCCCTAATGCTTCATTTAAGGCTCCCTAAAAGTGCGAGATAAACTTTGGGTCCCGATCTGAGACGATGCTAGAAGGAACTCCACGAAGTCTCACAATTTCTGTGATGTAAATCTCTGTCAACTTAGTCACATTATGAGTGGTCCTCACAGATAGGAAATGAGTTGACTTAGTTAGACGATCAACTATCACCCAAATTGAATCATTCTTCCTCTGCGTCTTGGGCAATCCTATGATGAAATCCATGGAAATACTATCCCATTTCCATTTAGGCACGTCTAAGGGATGCAACATTCCTGCGAGTCTCTGATGTTCTACTTTAGCTTTTTGGCATGTCAGGAAAGTTGTCACAAACTCAGCCACCCGTTTCTTCATTCCGGGCCACCAATAGTTCTGCTTCAAATCTTGGTACATCTTGGTCGCTCCTGGGTGAAAACTCAATTTACTCTTGTGTGCCTCCTCAAGAATGATATCTTTTATCTTGTGCACTGTCGGGATGCAAATACGTCTGTTGTAGCGCAAAATATTGTCTGGACCAACTTTGAATTCTGGTGCCTTCGCTTGCATAATCAATTGCCTCTTCTGCTGAAGTAGTTCATCGTCAAATTGATGTTTCAGAATATCCTCAATTAACCCATTAGAGAGAGTGATCAGGCTACACTTCAATTCTCTAGGTGAAAGCTCCACATTCAAGTTCAAATCATGAAACTTCTCTAGTAAGTCTAGTTCTTTTACCATTAAGGAGGATACAAGTATATTTTGTCTACTAAAAGCATCCGCAACCACATTGGCCTTCCCCGGGTAATATTGCAATCTAAAGTCGTAATCCTTCAAGGTCTTGATCCACCTTCTTTGCCTCATATTGAGCTCATTTTGATCAAACAAGTATTGTAAACTTTTATGGTCACTAAAAATTGTAAATGTACTTCCATACACGTGATGTCTCCAAATTTTTAGGGAAAACACTATCGCATCCAACTCCAAATCATGTGTGAGATAGTTTCTTTCATGTGTTTTTAGTTATCGTGATGCATAGGCTACTGCCTTCTTATTCTGCATGAGAACACTTCCCAATCCTTGATGAAAGGCATCACAATAAACTTCATAGGTTTCATCTGGTTGTGGCAAAGTTAGCACCGGAGAGGTCGTCAAACGTTCCTTTAATAGTCTAAAACTCGCCTCACACTCTTCTGTCCATGCAAACGGTTAATATTTTCTTGTAAGTTGGGTCAGTGGGGATACAATCTTAGCAAAACCTTCAATAAATCTCCGATAATAGCCAGCTAATCCAAAAAAGCTTTTAATGTCTGTAACAGTCCTTGGTCATTTCCAATCTACAACTGCATTTACCTTGGTTGGGTTGACAACAATTCCTTCATCCGAGATCACATGCCCTAGAAATTTAACTTCCTCCAACCAAAATTTACACTTCGCTTGGTTGGCATACAATTGTTTCTCACGCAACACTGACGAAACTTGTTGTAATTGCTCCTCATGCTCCTCTTGACTTTTAGAATAAATGAGAATGTCATCTATAAATACCACTACGAACATGTCCAAAAATGGGTGGAAGATACGATTCATGTAGTCTATAAACACTACAGGTGCATTAATCACTCCAAATGGCATTACAAGATACTCATAATGTCCGTAACGAGTTCGAAATGCAGTCTTGGGAATGTCTTTTGCCTTAACTCGTATTTGGTGATACCCAAATTTCAAATCTGTCTTAGAGAACACCACAACCCCTAGGAGTTGATCCATAAGGTCATCGATGCGCTGCAATGGATATCGATTCTTGATAGTGGCCTTGTTGGGTTGCCTGTAATCTACACAAAGTCGTGAACGTCCGTCCTTTTTCCTTACTAACAAGACAGGAGCTCCCTACGGTGAAACACTAGGTCAAATAAATTGTTTTGACATTAATTCTTCCAATTGTTCTTTAAGTTTGGTTAGTTTGGAAGGCGACATCCGATAGGGTGCAATCGAGATGGGTCCAGTACCTGGGTGTAAGTCAATAGAAAACTCAGTCTCTCGCACTGGCGGTAGTCCTGGTACATCCATCAAAAACACATCGGAGAAATCTTTAATCACTAACACATCCTCTATCTTGGCATCATGAGTAACTCCCACACTAGCTAGGGAAAAAATCTCCATATCTCCTTCCTTAAGAGAGACCTTGATTTCGTGCGCGGATAAAAATTTAGAAAGCTCTGGGTTGGGGAAAATTACAATCTTACGACCATATTCTAACAAAATATAATGGTATGACAACCAATCCATACCAAGGATAACATCCAGATTCTTAAGAGATAGAAATGAGATTCACATTAAACTTCCTACTCAACACTACTATAGGACAATGCATACAAGCCATATTTGAAGTTAAAGTCTTATCCAGAACAGTAGTAATAGACAAATCAAACAATAAGGTTGTGACAGACAACTCCAATAGTTTCACGCAGTCCATAGAGATAAATGAATGTGTTGCACCAGAGTCAAAAAGAACGGTTAGAATGTTACCTGAGATTTCACACTCCCCTTGGAAGGATTCATTCGGACGAAAGGTCCCTTGACCATTTATATTGTAAACTCGTCCTTGAGTTGTTGGGCGTGCGACTTTAGTTTCATTCAGTGAAGCTTCTGCCTTTGGTTCCTTGCAATCCTTGGCTAAATGTCCAGGCTTCTGTCATTTAAAACATACATTGCCGTTGAGTGTGCACTTATTCGCAAAGTGTCTTGGGTCTCCACAACGATAACAATATGGCTTTGATTATGAAGTTCTTAGTCTATCATTTGAAATGAAGGTCATTGGGCGATATGGTCCCTTATTTGACCCTTGAGGACGATGATATGGGTTTTGATTTGGTCTACTACGACCCTGGTTTTGATTACTCGGTCGTATTGGTCCCCCATGGTTACTAATATTCCCACTATTCGGCATGCGATTCTTCATAGCATTTACTTCTCTTCACTTTTCCACTAGGGGTTGAAACCGTGTGATTCCTAGAGGTAATACAGAATCTTGAATTTCATACTTCAACCCATCTTGGAAACGATGACACATAAAGTCTTCATCAACAGTTTGACGAAAAAACTTGAAATATCGTGATAAGGATTCAAACTTCGCCGCATATCCTCCCACAGTCATCCTACCCTAGCGAACCTTTAGAAAATCATCTCCCAATTTTGTTCTAGCAATCACCAGAAAGTACTTGTCCAAAAACTTCATGTGAAAAGACTCCTTGTTAATCTCGTCTTGGGCAGCTTCCATCATCAGTTTGGTGCTCCTCCACCAAAATTCAGCATCACCAAGTAACAGATAAGTGGCATAATTCAATTTAACTCCAGGTGGGCATCGAATCACTTCAAATATCTTTTCCCCTTCCTGTAACCACTTGTCAGCCTTTTCAAGATCCACATCTCCATGAAACTTGGGAGGATCATGCCTACGGAAGTCTGCTAAACCTCTAGATTCAGCCGCCCTTTCTTCTCTTTCCTTCCTTCGTATTTCACGTTGATTCTGAGCAGTGATAGCGGTAGCCATTTGTACCATAGCTTGAGCCATCTAAGCCATTTCCACTTCATTAGTCCGATTAGCACCCTGAGTACATCTTAGAGGCATCGTTCGTGCAACGCTCAATCCAGTCAATGTCAAGCACCTGCCTTAAAATAAATAAAGATATTGTCTAGAAAATCATGAGTAAAGGATAACGTTAACTACCATACCCATACCAACAAATGACACAAAGTCATAAATAGGTATACTACAACTACACAACTATTCAACACTGGTCAACTTACACCTACCTTACAGTCCAATCAAGACCTAACATCCTTTTTTTTTGTACACTCAAATATATAATTTCCCATGTAATTTCAAACAAACAAACAAATAATTCATTATTAATTAAAAATCCATCAGTATCTCAATCAGATACTTAATACTCGAATTATAAGGTTCAGAAAGGTAGTACCAAAATGATAATTGGTATAGACTAGAGTTCAATATAAATTTCCTAAAGCTGACCACTATTACCCATAGAATTAAATGAGATGCTCCATCTATTCTTCTGAGAACTCCCCTGAATGTGCAAGTAGATTAGAAATGTCATTTGTCCAAAAGTAAGGGTCATCTCTAAAGTACTTATCAATAATTAAAAAAAAACAATAAAAATATAACAGTGCTATATCTACATAATTAATAATATCATTTCACTCAACGAACAAGAATACAGTAACAATACAATATCTACGTAATTAGTAACATTAATTCACCCACCCAAACGACCAGGGGCTACAATAACAAATAAATATTACATAATTAATAACATTAATTCATCCAAACGACCGTACAGTAATAATAAAATATAACAGTACAAACCTAATAACAACGTTGATTCACTCAAACGGCCAAAACGTACATTAATATAAAATTATGGCAGTATAATATCCACATAATTAATAACAATGTTTCACCCCAAACAGATACAATATATCACTTATCTTTATAACACTAATCACACCATAATCAAGATGCATACCCAAACATACCTTATTACTTATTCTATATGCCAATGTAATGATTCTGAAATTATCACCTCCCCCGCAAGGGCTTCGTGGGTCCTTCCAAGCAACACCACTGACTCAAAATCCCCGCAAGGATATGTGGACTCATCCCAATTATGAACGCACCACATGACTGAATTTAAGTGAATGCATGAATGTAGACTCTTTAGTAATAAATCATTAATATAATGCGAGTCTAACTTATTAACGACAACATATTTGCACCACAACACATTAAGTACAACTATTATAACATGGTATCATATAATGTCCATTGCACACCATTTGAGCAAACACAAATATTATAACGACATATCACATACATTTACTCTTCACACTTTCAACATGTTCAACACAACCATTATAACAACATATCACATGATATTTATTTTCCACACTTGTTCAACACAGCCATTATAACAACATATCACATAATATTTATTTTCCACACTTTGAACATGTTCAACACAACCATTATAACAACGTATCACGTCACATTTATTTTCCACAACTAGATGAAAACCATTTCAGCATGGTATATATTTAATCTCACAAATTCTAGAATAAACACAATCATACATAGATATAATTAGAGTGATGCCCTTACCAATATGAGTGTCGTTATTACAATTCTCAAGCAGCGGTCTTTGCTCCAAATGTGTTACACCTTCACTAATTAATTTACTTCTCACTTAGTTTCAAAAATTTAGTTTTATTTTTTATAAATTGACGTACAAATTCTATTACTAGTGTGACCGTTATTACAATAGTAATGAGATAATAGAGTTCCTAATAAATTATGATATTAAGAAATTTCATTTCCTTTCCTGTGTAACAGTTCATCCTACTGTCTAACTCATTCACTACTTTATCTAAATATTAACAAATATAGTACCTATATTCCTGGTAATTGATTAAGATAAAAATAAGGATATAATTAGAGAGACAAATTCTTTTTTTTTTTTTCTTTCAAGATATCAATAAGGGGTTTTGTTCTACTAGCAACAAAAATCGTTATATAAAGTTAATATGATAGAATTCTTACTTGAGGGGATGAATCACTAAATTTTTGAATTTCTTCCTTTTTTTCTTCTAAACCCTTTTTTCTATAACGCAGAGTATTTTTTGAATGGTAGGAGTTAGTTTTGTTTTTTTTTCTTTTCTACCGATAGAAGTGGGGAACGCGGTATTTCAACATAAGCCCACGAAGGCCTTAATTATTATTCATTCATTAATTTAATAATTTAATTTTTTTTAACGTTTCTTAATTCATGCTTTTATTATTATTATTATTATTATTATTATTATTATTTCCAAAAATTAAAATAATCCAATACGATAGTAACTATCACCTACAAATTATCTCTACTCCTAATAAGGTAAAATATAAAAAATTAAATAAAAGGCGTGGATGTTACAGATCTCAAGATATTGTTTTTAGAAAAATTCTTCCCTGCCTCAAGAGCTGCTTCAATCAGAAAAGAAATATTTGGCATCAGACAGATTGACAGGGAATCATTACATGAGTATTGGGAGAGATTCAAGAAATTAAGGTCAAGTTGTCCTCATCACCAGATTTCTGAACAATTGCTCATCCAATATTTTTATGAAAGTTTTCTACCTAGGGATAGGAGCATTTTGGATGCTGCTAGTGGGGGAGCACTTGTCGATATGACTCCAAAAATGACAAGGGATTTGATTGAGAAGATGTCCATTAATTATCAGCAGTTTACAACTAGAAGCAATTCAACAGTGCTGACAAAGGATGTAAATGAAATTCAAGCTTCTTCCCACAAGAATTTAGAAGGAAAACTTGATGAGCTTACATCTTTAGTAAAAATATTTACAATAGGTAAAACCCAAGCAATGGTCTGTTGTATTTTCACTTCTCTAGAGCATCCTTCAGATTTGTGTCCTACATTGCAAGAAGATCCAATTGCTGATGCTCCTCAAGCATATGCAACAAATATATACAATCCTCAAGCCAAGTATGATCTATCATCTAAAAGGTACAATCCTGGTTGGAGAAACCATCCCAACTTGAGATGGGGGAATTCATCTGCACAACAACAACCTAGGCAGCAACATCAAAAAATTCCTCAACAGCAAAACAATGCACAATCATTATAGGACCTCGTTAAGCAGATGGCTGTCCAGATTCTCCAATTTCAACAAATAACAAATTCCACCATTCAAAATTTGGAAACAAAGATTGGTCAGCTAGCCACTTCAATCAATCAATTGCAGAATCATAGGTCAAACCAATTACCTGCACAGTCAGTAGTAAATCCAAATGCTCCCAATGTCAGTGCAATTACATTGAGGTATGAGAAAGCTGTTGAAATACCAAAGGTGCCTAAAATTGTAGTGAAAAATCAGAAGGTTGTGGAGGATACTTTGATATCTGAAACTGTTGATGTTGAGCAAAATATACCACTTCCTTTTCCTCAAAGGGCAGTGAAGACTAAGAAAATGGACGAGGCATATATGGAAAACGAGATCTTTGATACCTTTAGGAAGGTGGGAGTGAACATTCCCCTCCTTGAAGCAATTAAATAGAATCCAAGATATGCAAAATTTCTAAAAGATTTTTGCACACACAAGAGAAGGTTCAAAGGTAATGAAATGTGTCAGCCCTCATTCAACCCATGCCTCAGAAATGCAAAGACCCATGAACTTTTTCCATTCCATGTACAATAGGCAATAGTCAATTTGAAAATGCTATGTTAGATTTAGGAGCTTCCATTAATGTTATGCCTACATCTATTTTTAACTCTCTTGGTCTTGGACCTTTACAGAGTACTGGTGTTACCATTCTATTGGCGAACAAGAGCAATACTCGTCCCACTGGACTTTTGGAGGATGTACTTGTTCGAGTTAATGAATTGATATTTCCTGCAGATTTTTACATTCTGGACATGGAGGAAGAGAATAAGTCCAATAGGGCGCCTATCATCTTAAGCAGACCATTCTTGAAAACTGCTAGAACAAAAATTGATGGGCATACTGGAACTCTATCCATGGAATTTGGTGATAGCATTGTTAAATTTAACATTTTTGATGCTATGAAACACCCCGTGTAAGAGCATTCTATTTTTCAAATTGAATTGCTTGCTGATTTGGTTGATGACACTTACCCCGATATGTTTACTACTGATTTTCCTTCATTTTCTGGTTTCGATGATACTTATACTTGTGAATTCTGTACAGATACTCAATTGTGCTCTGTGTGTGTTGAGATCGAAGTTGCCTTGCAGGTTGATCATTGTGTTGATTTTGATATTTCGACTAACATAATTGATTTTGCAGACTTAGTTTTGGCCACTGGTGTTGTACCTTCCATTGAACAACCACTGACTATAGAGCTTAAACCAATTCTTGAAAATTTGAAATATGCATATTTAGAAGGAAGTGACAAGTTACCTGTGATTATTTTAGCGAAACTTGAAGATGAACAAGAAGATAAGTTGTTGCAGATTTTGAGAAAACACAGGAAGGCAATCAGATGGACCTTGGTTGATATTCCTGGTATTAGGCCATCCATGTGTATGCATAGGATACTACAGGAGGACGGGGTAACATCAGTAAGGCATCCCCAAAGGCAACTTAACCCATTAATTTTGGATGTTGTAAAAAAACTAGTGAACAAGCTCTTGCAAGTAGAGATTATGTACCCCATCTCTGATAGTCAATGGGCGAGTCTTGTGCAGGTAGTCCCTAAGAAAACTGGACTCACAATGGTTAAAAATGAAAATAATGAACTTATCCCCGTACGAGTGCATAACAACTGGAGGGTATGCATCGATTACATGAGACTAAACCAGACAACTAGAAAGGATCATTTTCCTTTAGCATTCATTGATCAGATGCTTGAACAATTGGCTGGTAAGTCACATTATTGTTTTCTTTATGGTTTTTCTGGTTGTTTTCAGATCCATATTGCACCAGAGAACCAACAAAAGACCACGTTCACTTGTCCTTTTGGCACATTTGCCTACAGGATGATGCCCTTTGGCCTATGCAATGCTCATGGCATTTTCCAATGCTGCATGATTAGTATTTTCTCTGACTTGATAGAAATTGTATTGAAGTTTTCATGGATGATTTTACTGTGTATGGTTCCTCATTTGATGAATGCCTGAAAAATTTAGATAGAGTTTTACATAGATGTATTGAAACTAACCTTGTGCTAAATTATGAAAAATGTCATTTTATGGTTGAACAAGGCATAATTTTGGGACACGTGATCTCTAAAAATGGGGTTGAAGTGGATCTTGCAAAATTGATGTGATTTCTAATTTTTCTTACCCGTCTTGTATCCGCGAGATTCGTTATATTCTTGGCCATGCAAGTTTTTACAAGTGCTTTATCAAGGTTTTCAACAAGATAGCTCTTCCGCTGTCAAATTTTCTGCAAAAAGATGTCAGTTTCACATTCGACGACAAATGCATGAAGGCGCTTGATTTCATAAAGGAAACACTGACCTCGACTCCCATAATTCGGCCACCTAATTGGACCCTCCATTTTGAAATTATTTGTGATGCATCTAACTATGTAGTGGGAGCAGTCCTTGCACAAAGGGTTGGTAAGGCTACCCTTGTTATTTATTATGCTTCTAGGACTTTAGATTCTGGACAAGCTAATTATACTACCACTGAAAAGGAACTTTTAGCGATATTTTTTGCACTTGATAAGTTTAGGTCATATTTGTTAGGTTTGAAGGTAGTTGTTTTTACTGACCATGCAGCTTTGAAGTTCTTGCTGAAGAAACCAGAAGCAAAACCGAGATTGATCTGGTGGATGTTGGTACTCCAAGAATTTGATTTAGAGATTAAAGATAAGAGTGGAGCTGAAAATTTGGCGGGATATCATTTGAGCATAATAGAAATGGATGAGGACCCCATCTCCATTCAAGATGACTTCCTTGATAGGCAACTGCTACAGTTGCGTGAGGTAACTCCTTGGTTTGCTGATTTAGTTAATTATCTAGTTGTTAGAGTCTTTCCTGCAGATGCATCCCGAACACAAATACACAAACTTCAAAGTGATTCCAAATACTATGTGTGGGATGATCCATATCTATGGAAATTCTGTAGTGACCAAGTGATTCATCGATGTGTTTCCCACCATGAGGCTCAATCCATTCTTCATTTTTTTTCATGCCTCTCAAACTGGAGGACATTTTGGTCCTCAACGGACAACAAGAAAAGTTTTAGGCTCGGGTTTCTTTTGGCCCACTTTGTTGAAAGATGCTTTTGAGACTTACAAAATAGCAAGAACATCAATCATTCGTAGGAGTGAGATGCCTCAACAACCTATGCTTTTCTGTGAAGTATTTGATATGTGGGGAATTGACTTTGTGGGCCCTTTTCCTGTATCTTTTGGTTATGTCTATATTTTATTAGTTGTTGATTATGTTTCAAAGTGGGTGGAAGCAATACCCACTAGGGCTAATGATTTTAAAGTTGTTGTAGGTTTTATCAAATCAAATATTTTTTTGCAAGTTTGGAATAACCTGAGCCAACATAAGTGATCAAGGCATTAATTTTTGCAACCGCACCATGGACGCTTTGCTTCTGAAGTATAGGGTTGTGCACAAAGTTTCTACACCTTATCATCCCTAGAATAATGGGCAAGCTGAAGTCTCAAATAGGGAAATTAAACAAATCTTAGAAAAGATGGCGCAACTTAACAGGAAAGACTGGAGCCACCGACTTGAATAAGCTCTTTGGGCTCATAGAACAACCTACAAAACACTAATAGGGATGTCCCCTTATCGAATTGTGTTTGGTAAGGCATGCCTCCTCCCAGTGGAAATATTGGGCTGCCAAAAGTTGTAACATTGAGATGGACAAAGCAGGTTTGGAGAGCAAGCTTCAATTGCAACAACTTGAAGAGCTTAGACTTGAAGCTTACGAGAACTCTCGCATTTATAAGGAGAAAACTAAGCACTTTCATGATAAGATTATTTGTAGGAAGAAATTTTCCTTTGGCCAAAAAGTTTTATTTTTCAACTCTCGTTTGAAAATTATGGTTGGGAAACTTCGATCGAAGTGGATTGGCCCTTTTGTTGTTACTAACATTTTTCCTCCTAGTGCAGTGGATATAAAACGTGAAAACACTGAGAAAATGTTCAAAGTAAATGAACAACGCCTCAAGCTATTCCATGAGTGCTCCGTGCTTGAAAATGCCACCATAGAAGAACTCTACTTGGAAAAATCCACCTACACTAAAGTTTAAATAGGGAGCTCCCTTTCCTTACTCTTATTTTATACTTGTTACTTCCATTTAGGACAATGTGTAATTTATGTGTGGGGGTATTATTTAGAATTTTATTTGTTATATTTAAAAGAAGTAAAAATAAAAAAAAATAAAGATGGACATTGCCCTGCATGCTTTTTCATCAGATTTTATGGTTGTAAATGATGAGAGTTTGTTTGGACTGACATGATTGGATAGTATTTTTGCATTCTTGGTAAAATAAATTGGATTAAAATGCTAAATTGTGTATCATTTGTGATAAGTCATTAACCTGTGTGAGATTTTTTAGCCTTATTATGAATGCAATACATTTTTCCATCTTTTTTTTTTCTTGTGTGTTATCTCACTCATGATTGCTAGTTACGCCATAACTTGACTTGACTCTTGTACGCATGCATATATTGAAATAATCTAGGCATTTGTTTATGATTAAGCTACTAGCCAAATAAGCCTACCCTAAAATTATCCATTTGTTTAAGCCCCTTTGAGCATAATTACCCCATTCTTTGTTATATAGCTCATTATAGCCTAAAAGTGAAAAACAATGAATTGACTCAATCTTGGGGGATAAAGGAGTCTTTACTTACATAAGTGTAGTGGTGCTCAACTTGTTTGCTTAAATTTGAGGGTTATAAAAAAAAAAGAAAAAAAATATAGGAGGACAAATGGTGGGGTTGTGAGCAAAGAGAGTGTAAAAATTAAAGTCAATGACGTTTTGTTAAGTTACTTCTTAATGTTGTTTTTCTCTCTTAATTATTACTCCTTTATCCTCTTTGATTTTCAGCCCTAGTTTCCTTAGGATTATCTCACCCTTACCTTGGCCACATTACAACCTAAATAAAGACCTTTTGATCATTATCTGCATGTGTTCAAATATAGATTATAGAGGTTTGTCAAGCCTATGGTAGTGCTAGCTTCCATGATGTGCTTTGAGTGTAAATAGTAGCCCAAACACTTTGAGTGTAAACACTTTGAGAGAATTTTATATCCTGAGAGGACTCTATCACTTATGATGCATTCTTTAGTTAACTTGTCTTTTTGTTTGCCTTGGTTGTGATAACAAAACTATTCATGATTGCCTTAAACTAGAAATATTTTTTTTCTCTCACCACTTTGCATTCATAAGAATATTTGGAATCGCATGCATTGTTTTGCTCGGAGTGCAAAAGTTTAAGTGTGGGGCAATTTGATCATAGCATTTGGGACATGCTTCTAGCTTTTTATTTGGTATTTTAAAAGCTTTTTATAGCTTAGATTAATATTTTTATTTTGTTTCTAAACTTTGGGTCGAATTTGAATTATAATTTTATTATTTGCATTTTAATTTTAATATTTGTATTTTGACTCTTTCTTGCTCTGTAGGTCATAACTTGAACTCTGGATATTGGATTGGTGCATATGAGTAGACGTTGGAAAGCTAAAAATCCGAGCTACAACTTTTGTGTTGGAAGAAAAGACCATTTCCGAACTTCACTAGACCTAAATTGCAAATTTCGTAATCTCGACCTTTGTAATAATTTTAATTAGTAGGTCACTTATTTTAAAACCCTAAAGCCTAAAGCCCAATATCAAGTACTATATATTGACAATTTTGTTTCTTTTTTAGAAACAAAAAGATGAATATTCAAATTGCTACAAGAAATAAACAGTTTTATTTTAATAGAAGACTAATTTTATAAGATTAATCCACGAGGTCAGAGTTTGATCAACACCTTGAGATTCAGATTACACTATCAATTACGATTCATGATTCTATTCTTGTTTATTAGATTATATTGATATTTTGATTGCTTAAATTGAATTTCAATAGGATTGATTAAATTTATTTGACATAATTTGGTTTCAGTTTCTAATTTAATTGAATTATAATTTTGCGACGTTTGATCGTTAATTGTAATATTTTGATGATTGTGATGCTTAATCCACTCAAAGAAACCAAATTCACGTAGGATTGATTACGCTTGTTTGATCAATTCTATAGTCAAATAAAAATAAAATAACAAATTAGAAATTAAACTCATTGATAGAATCTGTGATAGGTCTGAAACTCGAATAAGTGGATTAATCGTTTTGCTCATCTGTTAAATAAAAAATCTAAAAAACTCCTTTTTAATTTCAATTTTCAATTCGGTTATTATTATTATATCAGAAGTCCTTGTCAAACGATTCGAGTTATTACCTCTATTTACATTTTATCAATTGTATTTGACCCGTGTGCGACAACGGATCCGTTATTTTCTTGCTGAATCTCTCTATTCCACTTCTCAAACAAAACCTCCAGATCCGACTTCATATTTACCTTAAACTCAGTAGAAAAAAACATATACACATGCTTGGAACAAATCTAGTGACATTCCGTATATCCAACTTCCAAGGCCATGTCTTAAGGTTAATGATCTTTCCATTTAAAATCTAGAGGAAGATTACAAATTGGGGCTCAAATGATGTAAACATCATTTTATGGTCATTTAATTTGTTAGAAGAAAGCTCTCTGATTAAGGTTATTGATTTAAGGAATAAGCTTTTGATTATTTGGATGCCTTTCACCACATGGAGCGTAATTCCACTGAGGTTGACTTGTTATGAGTTCTCTTTCTCATATATTGATGATCTTCAGCTTCCGATCAATAGTTCATGGGACTTGAAACAAGATTTCTAAGGCTTTTTGCAGGGATCCCATATTTTAACCCAAGAAATTAGAAGCAAACTAATGTTCAATTTGGATACGACAATATAGGCTTCCTCAAGAATATTGGAGTTTTAAGATTCTTTTTGCCATCGAAGGTAGTATTGGCATGCCAATATGCTTGGATGAGAATAATAAAAATTGAACTTTCAGTCGTTATGCTCGTACACCTTTTGACATTGATATGCTTTGTTGGCAGATCATATTCTTGAAGAGCAGGAAGGGTTTGTGTTTTATGTGGATGTTGAATATGAACAACTTTTTTCTTTCTTCCCCTATTGTCATTCAATTGGCCATGTCGTCTATGAACGTAGGAAAATAAATATAAATTCTAATGGTGGTCATTCTAATGAACCTATAAAGTAGGATTAGGTCGGTGAACTTCATAAGGAGAATGATATTTATGTTCTAAAAGCTACGAAAGAGGTTACTATCTCTGGTCAGAAAAGGGATAGTGCAGTGATTAATTAGCAGGAGGGATCTTTGACTTTCTAGCCTGTTATGGAAAATAAAACATATCGGGTCGGTGCTACTTCTTTTGTGGAAATCATTAATTTAGGTGAGTTGAAAGGGAACATTTTTATTGAGGAGTTGTCACCTTTGACCAAGAAAAAATTGATGCATACTATGACGATGATAATGAGTTTCTGGACACTTTTCTCTGTGAAGATGATATTGTGGTCGACCCTTTGCCACAATATAATTTAAATAAGGAATTCCCTCGTAAAAAATAGATTTTTGACGTGATGATCCAAGATCTTAATCATGTTAATAATTTTTTGCAATATACGAGTGATAGTACTTATGATGCTAAAATTTATTATATTAATGGTAACCCTTTACAATGAAAATTTTGGGATAAAGATAATGATGAGGATTATGCTTATACACATGAGTTAGCTAGCATTGCCCTAGTTGATAGTTTTCTCAAAGTTAGTCTAAATCATACAAAAAAATGTGAAAAAAAAGTTGCAGCTTCAGAGGCACGATGTTTACTAAACCTAATCAATGTTGAGGTTCCTTTTTTTGAAATTGCAAGGGATTGGGAATTCTAAGACTCAAATTTCAACTCTAGTAATTACTAACTAGCCAATTTTATTTTCATTGCGGAACCTTAGATTAATTTCAGTCAAATTGCAACTTCTTTTCTCAATCTTACTCAAATGAATTTTTTTTGTTGAAAACAATAAATGTGGCATTCCCTCAAATTTATGGTGCCATTGTAGAGCTAAATTCAATCCTAATATGATATCTAATCTGCCTAAAAAAGTAAGTTTCTCTTTCACTCATAATAAGCATGTTTTTTTTTCTCTAATGTGTATGCTTCTACCAATTATACATTATGTCGATCACTTTGATCATAGTTAGCTAATTTAAAACAAAGTCACAATGATCCTTGGGGTCTCCTTGGTGATTTCAATGCTATCTTAAGGGCCCACGAGCACAAGGTTGTCGACCTCTTGCTAGGAATTTTTGCAATCCATTGGACTCATTTTTTCATCTTATTCATATTCGCACTCGAGGCTTTTACTTTACTTGGTCTAATCTATTAGTAAAAAAGTGGTTTTAGCTACAATCCTTTGGTTGATATTTAGATGATAACAATAACAAACAAATAAAAAAAATTATCCCCTAATTGTGTTTGCTAAGTGTGTAGATTAAGTTAGAAGACAAAAGTTTATATTAATGACTATTTATTTAAAGATAACATAAATTACAAGTGAATTAGAGATGATAATTTAAGTGTTTCTAAACACAAAGAATACTATGACCTAATAAAAAAGTTAAAATGTTTAGTAATAGATCAAGTCATAATATAACAATAAGAAGTATTGCGATATACATTCAAAGTCAAAGCATTAAACGAAAAAAGAATACAAGTCATTATTCTAGTATAAGCTAGATCCTCTAATGAACAAAGAAAAAAGAATCTTCTAAACAAAGATCACAGTGACTCTAAAGAAATCACTATAGTTGTGTATGACTCTGATGAACGTGTTCTCAAACATGCCTCTGGTGAATCCATTAATACAAGCAACGATCTTGATGTTTTGCATCTGATAAGTATGTCCAACAAAATGACCGTTTTCCACCAATAAGTATGTCAAGCAAAAATATCATCTGCCTTTGATAACTGTAAGACCCATAATTTTAAAGTATACTTTATGTATTTTAGTGTATTTTGGTATTGAACTCGGATGCTTTTTAGCCAAAGTTATTAATATTTTGGAGTTTATATGACCAAAAAGATATTTTGATGCCGATTAGAATTACTCGTCGATGAATAAATTAAATTAACTGCGGTGAATCTTTTACGAAGAATTTAATGCGTTATGGGTGAAATGGTAATTTAATAAATATCTAGTTATTTTGAAAGAAGAGAGGGAAAAGAGGAGGAAAAAGAAAGAAGAGAAAATAGAAAAGAAGGAAAAAGAAAGAAAAGAAAAGGAAAGGAAGGAAAGGCGTTATGTTTGTGTGGAGAGAAAAGAGGAGGAAATAGAAAGAAGAGAAAATAGAAAAGAAGGAAAAAGAAAGAAAATAAAAGGAAAGGAAGGAAAGGCAAAAGAAAGAAAACGTAACATTTTCCTTCTTTTCCTCTGCCTCGCGCTCACCCTCCATCTCCCTCTTTCTTCTTCGTTGATTTTGCTTTCTTTTTCTTTCTTTGGCTTCAAGAATAGAAACCCAAGGCTGGGTGGGTGATAGCACAAGGATTTCTCAACTTCACTCTTCCTCTTTGATTCGAAAACGAAGAAAAACGGTGTTAGGGATTTCAAAACCGTCAAACACAAACCTCCCTGTTTCATCTAGATCTAAGCTTTGTTTCGCAAAGAGATAGAAGGGAAAGTTGCTCACTACCATGCTACGGTGCTAGGGAACCAACTTTGGAAGCGACGTTGTGAGTATTAAGAATGGGGAATCTTTTAATGTCTTGTTTACTTAATGTTTGTTTTGAAAATCGTTTAAGTTAAATGAGTATTAAGAATGGGGAATCTTTTAATGTCTTGTTTACTTAATGTTTGTTTTGAAAATCGTTTAAGTTAAATGAGTATTAAGAATGGGGAATCTTTTAATGTCTTGTTTACTTAATGTTTGTTTTGAAAATCGTTTAAGTTAAATGAGTATTAAGAATGGGGAATCTCTTAATGTCTTGTTTACTTAATGTTTGTTTTGAAAATCGTTTAAGTTAAATGAGTATTAAGAATGGGGAATCTCTTAATGTCTTGTTTACTTAATGTTTGTTTTGGAAAATCTTTTAAGTTAAAAGAGTATTAAGAATGGGGAATCTCTTAATGTCTTGTTTACTTAATGTTTGTTTTGAAAATCGTTTAAGTTAAATGAGTATTAAGAATGGGGAATCTCTTAATGTCTTGTTTACTTAATGTTTGTTTTGAAAATCGTTTAAGTTAAATGAAGTATTAAGATGGGGAATCTCTTAATGTCTTGTTTACTTAATGTTCGTTTTGGAAATCGTTTAAGTTAAAAGAGTATTAAGAATGAGGAATCTCTTAATATTTCTGTTTACTTAATGTTTGTTTTGAAAAATCATTTATGTTAAAAGAGTATTAAGAATGGGGAATCTCTTAATATTTCTGGTTGCTTAATGTTTGTTGTGAAAATCGTTTAAGTTAAATGAGTATTAAGAATGAGGAATCTCTTAATGTCTTGTTTACTTAATGTTCGTTTTGGAAATCGTTTAAGTTAAAAGAGTATTAAGAATGGGGAATCTCTTAATATTTCTGGTTGCTTAATGTTTGTTGTGAAAATCGTTTAAGTTAAATGAGTATTAAGAATGAGGAATCTCTTAATGTCTTGTTTACTTAATGTTCGTTTTGGAAATCGTTTAAGTTAAAAGAGTATTAAGAATGGGGAATCTCTTAATATTTCTGGTTGCTTAATGTTTGTTGTGAAAATCGTTTAAGTTAAATGAGTATTAAGAATGAGGAATCTCTTAATGTCTTGTTTACTTAATGTTCGTTTTGGAAATCGTTTAAGTTAAAAGAGTATTAAGAATGGGGAATCTCTTAATATTTCTGGTTGCTTAATGTTTGTTGTGAAAATCGTTTAAGTTAAATGAGTATTAAAAATGCGGAATCTTTTAATATCTGCATTTGCTTAACGATTGTTGTGGATGGAGTCAGTGTATGCTCATGCATTTCATTTTGGTAAATCGTGCTGACCCGTGATAGGTGGCACCTCGGTAAACAGTATTGACCCGTGATAGGTGGTACGTTTACGATTTATGCTTTTTAGTAAATCGTGCTGACCCTTGATAGCTGGCACCTCGGTAATTGGTACTTTGGCATGCGATAGGCGGTACAATTATGATTTACGGCCCTTCGAGAAGGGTTTTGGTTTGGAATTCCGAGTCCATGCATTTTGGCATATACGCATCGCATTAGGGTGCTTGGCACGTGAGTCGTGTTTGATTCAAGTTTATGATTGAGTGTTTTGAATTTGAGTTGTCGTGGTAATTGTGTTGAAATTGCTAAGTGTTACGTATTGATTATGGTGTGTAAGTGTGATGGATTGTAAAACTATTTCGAAACTAAATTTGTCGTGGTGATTGTGTGGGAATTGCTAAGTGTTAAGATGTGGAATTGTGTATGAATGTGATTGAGTTAGTTTATGTATTTTTGGTAGAATATGCAGAGAAATCGATTTCCCAATCGATTGGATGAGTTACAGGGACTTACCTAATTTGACATAATCGATTTGCCAATCGATTTTATGATATGTTTTTCAAAACCATTTAAGAAATCGATTTGGAAATCGATTTGGCCATACAGGAATTCAGCAAAACTGACAAAATCGATTTGGAAATCGATTGGCATTAAGTCAGGGGCTCAGTTATTCATTCAATCGATTTCCAAATCGATTGAATTAAGCCCAGAGTTCAAATTTCACTAAAAACCTTCAGGAAATCGATTTGGAAATCGATTGGCTTAGTAGAAATTCTTATTTTGAGTTAGATAACAGATTGCTCAATTGATTTATGAAAGTCTTGGTCTGTTATGTATTACTTGATGGATTGAGAACTTTTTTTTGATTTCATTTTTATTTGGCAAGTGTTATATGAACTTTTAGCATATGGAAAGCCCTTTTAAGGTTCATGCTAAGTTGAAAGGTTATTTTGTGCATTTAAAAACATAAATGTTATGTGTTAATTGTTAATTTCGGTTGGTGACCCTTTACAAACTATTGTGGAAATCTGGGCTTTGCCCTCAGATGAGAGCCAGGACAATCCTACCGGTTTGTACCCTATGGATGGGAATGTATAGGGGAATGCCTGACTGGAGCTATGCTAGGAGGATCTTACGGGACGCATGGGGGATCACTCAGGGCGTTTAGTTTGTTTTGGAGAATGATCAGATTAGGTTGACATAGAGGGAACATACGTCTTTCTTTTGAATTGTATTTATTTTAAAATGGAAGACTATACCTATACTAATATTGTCAGCTTGACATGTTATTTTCGATGGGTTACATGTACCAACTTTTGATGTGTAAATATTTTGGATTCATATTTTGAGAAACTTGTAAATTATAATGACTTAATTATTTATCCGAAGGTATTACCTTATTTATTTCTCTGTTTTATTTTAATTTCTTTTTAAAAAAAAATACACCCTCGCTTTGAAATTCGGGGTGTTACAATAACTTTGACAAGCAATGTATCTTCTAACTCTGATAGAAAGTCAATGCTCTAACAAAAGACAGCACTCAAGATAGTCAGTGCTTTGATGGAAGTAATTGCTTTGAAATGATAAGCTCTAAAAAGTCAACGCTCTAAAGAAGACAAATATGTTTATCCTTTTTCAACATCTTGAATCAATTAATTGCCTGAAAGTCTTTGTGACATGCTATGAGATATGCCCTCTTAATTTGAAGATGCGCAAAATTAATCATGAAGATATATATGGATACATCTTAAAAAATGATAGGCCTTAAATGGTGATTGAAGTTCTCCAAAGGTAACATTCTCAATGGACACTTCTTCTTTCTATTTAAGAAGAACTCGTTCAGTTAATCGATCTTGTGAGAAAGAATGAAAAAAAAGAGGCAATGAACTAAATAAATAATTATTAAAAAACCAAGCACACATCAAAAGAAAAGTATGACTGAAAAATTCTCTCAATAAAGAGTTATTTAGAATTGATGTAAATCATTCAAAGTCTTTCATACACTTGAACTAATTCATGACTTGATATGTAACATCCTCTCAATGAGAATTAGAATACGAGAAACAAATTTGTTAACTTAGACACAAACTAGAATTAATGTAAATTAGCTCGATAATGTCAACAATTCTCTCACCCCCTAAGAGGTACCTATAGAGGTACAACAACACTTATGAACCTTAACGGTAGGCTGTCAGGATGTTAAAGAAGGGTTTTAACGACGACAACATAGAGAGGTAGAGTAAACAATACCCATATGCTATTATTGAAATAGTGGATAAGTCCTCGACTGTACTAAGGCAAAATTTCTCTATAAGAGGTGGTCAAGATGTAGCAACCGTCTATTGTAAACTAGTATAAAAATACATGTGTGAAGTTGCAAACACGAGAAAGGGGGTTGAATTGTGTTTTCCTAAGTTTGATTCTTTTTAATTATTTATTCAAGAACTGGTTCGGGTTTGGTGATTTTAACTAAAATATATGCAATAGAAATTAGGCTTAAGTATCAGAGGCAGTAGTAAAGTAAAGAGCGTAGAAGTAAAGTGACATAAGAAAATTTATATTGGTTTACTGCTAACTTGGTAGCTACATCAAATCCTTTCGCTTATAAGGATTTAACCACTAACTCAAATCCTTGAATTACACAACATATGACCCTACAAGCCAATCTTCTCAAAACAACCTGACACCTACTGACTTTTTAAGGCAAACAAGCACCATGACGCTACAAGTCAAGTCTTCTCCACACAACTTAAAAGCCACAAATTGTTGAAGGCAACTACACCTTGACCCTACAAGTCAAGTGTTCCCACAACAACCTGAACACCACATATTGCTTGAGGAACACTAAAGCCATTATCAGACTGGGTTACACAAGTTTGGAACGAATTATGTTTTCTTCTACTAAGCAGATTGTTACAATTGATTTATCATACTAAAACACTTGAAACCTTTGAACTTCGAATACCTAGGAAACTTGAGCTCTCAAAAGTTTATTTAAATTGTATGGATTTATGAGTTTATGAGTTCTTTCTTTCTTTTTCAGCCTTGAGTATCTATTTATAGAATAAATTAGGGTTTCACTTATATCCTTGTAAAATCTGGATCATCTATTTCTTGTTAACAAATTCTGAATGTATCTTCTTGTGAACATATTAAGAGTGTATCTTCTGATGAATAATTGTGAGTGTTTTTTTTCTTGTGAATAATTTTAAGTGTATCTTCTTGTGAACAAATTTTGAGCACATCTTCTTGTTAGCAAATTCAGAGTAAATCTTCTTGTGAGCAATATTTTAACCAATCTTATTGTGAATAATATTTTGACCATATCTTCTTGTGAACAATATTTTGACCATATCTTCTTGTGAACAATATTTTGACCATATCTTCTTGTGAACAATATTTTGACCATATCTTCTTGTGAACAATATTTTGACCATAAATTCTTGGGAACAATATTTTGACCATATCTTCTTGTAAACAATATTTTGACCATATCTTCTATTTACCTTGGTCAAAGATTTCCTTCAATTATAATTCTAAGTCGTATCTGATTTCAGATTGTGTACAACAACTTATTCACGTAAATCTCCCTTCATATTTATGATTGATTAGGGCGGGAATAGATTCAGGCTTATTCTTGAATATTCAAAAATTCTTATTTAACTAAGCCTTTTCTTTAGAATGAATTCTTTCAATCAGAGCCATTGACATTTAATTAGAGCCATTGACTTTCTTATTGTAGTGACATGTTGTGTTTCTTGGATAATAAAAATCAGAGGCAAAATTGTGTGACTTAGATGTAGTGAGTTTGGGCAAATCACATTGTTGAATCATCAAAGTCAGTGCAACATTAATGCTGCATATTAGAGGCAACATTTTGAGTATGTTGCACCTTTTGATTAGCGAACTATGAGCTTTGAATGCATGGCTTAAACAATCACTTCAGAGTTAATGATAGCTAGTTTATAAACTCTTTAGAGACTTGCTGAGTTTGTGCACATCTAAGGTGTGCTTCAAATTCAGTCTTCAGACCCAGTTATCAGAGACAATGTTTAGAGCCAAACTTTAGAGCCAGACATCAGAGGTAATCTTCATAACCTTCAGAGGTATTTTTCTTTCAGAGGCATATGTTTAGAGGCAAACACGTATGCTTTTGTGTTCCTTTGATCTCATCCTCTAGTCACTTCCTCTAGTAGCTTCCTTTGGTCGCTTGGTACCTTTCTCTGATTTTCTTGTTTTAGTTGCTGCACACTTAATGAAACCATTAGTCCAAACAAATTGTTCTTATAAAATCCATTGTTAACATCAAAATCACAAGAGGAAAACCAACTTTGTTCCAACAATCTCCCCTTTTTTATGATGACAAACTATAATTTTTTGTAACAATTTATTGACTTTTATTACTTGAATCCCTTGAATTATGACTCCCCCTAAGTCTAATTAGTTTTACAGTTCTTTTCTCCTCCATGCATATACTTTCTCTCCTCACATAAACATATCAAAAAAGAAATTTTTCTCAAATATCTTTCTCCCCCTATTGTCAAAAGACAAAAAGACTTTGAACATTTTTTTTAATATAATAGACAAAACATAAAATACATACTAATATGAATTTGAAACTAATCTAGGCCTAGCACAAGATTAATCAGATATAAAGTTAAGGTTCAAATTTGTCTTCAGCTAGTGGTTTGGTGAATATGTCAGCCCATTGGTGTTTAGTGGCTATAAACTGGTTACTTAGTACTCTTTTTTCAACAAAGTTCCTTATAAAGTGATGTTTTATTTAGAGGCTTCTTTGTTAGGAAAATAATAGAAGTATTATCACATAAATGAGAATGTTAGTCTCAAGGATTTTGTAATCTTTTAGTCGGTGTTTCGTCCACAATAGTTAAGTACTGCATCCAACTGTCGGAATGTACTCAACTTCTGTTGTTGACATTGTAATTGTAATTTATCTCTAACTTGACCAGGAGATTAATTTGTCACAAAGAAATGTGCAATTTCTACTGGTGCTTTTTCTTTCAAGTCTGTCTCCAGCATAGTCAACATCACAATAACCACTTAATTTTTACTTAGTAGAGTTCTTATGGAACAAGCCAATGTTGCAAGTAACTTTCAGGTATCTAAGGATCCTCTTAACAACAATTAAGAGAGATTCCCTTGGATCAGCCTGAAATCTTGTGTACACACACTAAATAAAATATTAGGTCTAAAAGTAGTAAGATACATAAGTGATCCAGTCATTCCTCTGTATGTTTTCTAGTCAACCTTTTGGTTTGATTCATCCATTTCCATTGAGCAAGTAAGGTGCATTGGTGTAGCCATAGGTATGCAATCATTCATCTTAAACTTCTTGAGAAAATCTTTTGTATACTTTGTTTTATTAATGTTTATGCCTTTCCGACTTTGTTGAATTTATATCTCTAAGACGAACTTCACTTCTACCATCACGCTCTTTTGAAATTAAAGTTGTATTAACTTAGAAATTTTTTGACAGAGAGTGCCATTAGTAAATAAAAAAATAATGTCATCAACATAAATTTGAATGACTATAATGTGCTCTTTCAAAACTGTTTTCAAGCAAGAAATTACCTAATATATCATACCATTCCATAGATGCTTACTTTACACCATACAATGATTTCCTAAGTTTAAACACATAGTCTGGAATTTCAGAGCTTTCAAAACCTAGCGGTTGTTTAACATAGACTTCTTCACTTATATACCTATTTAGGAAGGCACTTTTAACATCCATTTGAAATATGTAATTTTATTAAAAGCAACAAATGAGAGTAGAATACAAATTGCCATTAGCCTGGCCACTAAAGCAAAGTCTTAATGTAGTCAATACCTTATTGTTGATTGTAACATTGTGCAATCGGTCTAGCCTCATTTCTGGTAACTTCTCCCTTTTCATTTAACTTGTTTTTGAAAACCCACTTGGTTCAAATAATGTTTTTCTTTGGTTTGGGTACTAGATCCTAAACATCAACTTCTTTTAAATTCATTCAACTTGTCATGCATTGCAAGGATCCGTCCATTATTTTCTAGTGCATCATCAATAGAGGTAGATTCAATTGATGATTGTAGACCAAACAAGGTTGTATCCTTTAATGATGGGATGATTTATACTTCCATCTAGTTCTGACTTCTGAGTTATTTTGACGGCTTCTGACTTGGTCAGATGAATCTTTTGATGCCTTTTCATCTTCCTCTTTTTACTTGCATCATCTTATTGTTTGGATTCTTCTGGTTTGTCTGCATCTGCTTCCCCTGGTTTCGATAAACCTGTAGTATCCTCAACTTGCTTTGACTTTTTTAGATCTAGCGGTTTGTCATCAAATTTAACATGCATTGACTCCTCCACAACTTGAGTTTCCCAATTGAACACTCTATAAGCTTTGGATCTTTTAGAGTATTCAAGAAAGGTACCCTTTTGTGACTGAGGGTAAACTTGCCAACTAAACTCTAAACCCTAAACTTGTCTTTAGTGTTTAACATATAACAAATACAACAAAATTGCTTAAACTTAGAGATATTAGTATGGTGTTTTACTCAATATTGGTCTAATTAAAATTCTTTTCTGAATATAGTATGCAGTGTTAATGGCTTCTACCCTGAAATGTTTTGCAACATCTATCTCATTTTACATGGTTCTAGCAATTTCTTAAAGTGATCTATTATTTCTTTCTACATCTCCATTTTTATGTGGTGTTCTAAGAGAGGATAAGTTGTTTGAGATTTCACTCTCATCACAAAAAGTTTCAAATAACTTGTTTACAAATTCACCTCCATTATCATTTCTAATTGTTATAATCCTAAGACATTTTTCATTCGATATTTGTTTGAAAAATGCAATAAACACTTTGTGGCATTCATCTTTATTTCTCAAGAATTTTACCCAAGTCCACCTAGTGTAATCATCTACTATTACAAATCCATATTTCTTTCCATTTATTGAGGCTATTTCCCCTAGACTAAAGAAATCTATATGCAAGGGCTCTAGGGGTTTGGAGGTAAGACACTATGTTCTTAGTTGTAGGTTCAATTTCAGATAGTAGTCCAAAGGTAAATATTTCTTTAAAAGAGGATCTGGTTTTTAGAGGATAATTTGCATTTTTTATCGTCAAATAGTCTAGATGAGAAGAGTTGTATCACCACTCAGGGTTGAATTCTTGATGATCTTGATTTGTGGGAAGTTCGTTATTGCTTTTTCTTGAGTTATTAGACATATCATCCGATTCATTATAGGCTGGTTTTGGTGGTTCCTTTGATAATTGTTGATATGCAATGTCTACATGTAGATTTGACTTTTTATGGTCAAACTTTTTGTCATCAAACATGACATGAATTGATTCCTCAACAAATAATGTTTCTTTTTTGTATACTCTATAGGCTTTAAACCTTTTAGAGTGTCCTCAAATGGTGCAAATGTATTAATCCTATAAAATTAGCCTTCCATCAAATTAAAATAAAAACTATTTATTTCTTGTAGCAATCTAGGGTTTAAAAACAAGTGACCTGCTATTTAAAATTATTACAAAAGTGGTTGCTCTGATTTTTAGCTTTCCAACGCCTGCTTGTAAGCGCCAATCCGATATTCAAAGCTCAAGTTATGACCTACATAGCGAACATGAGTCAAAATACAAATAATAAAATGAAAATGCAAATAATAAAATTATAATTCAAATTCGACCCAAAGTTTAGAAACAAGCTAAAAATATTAATCTAAGCTATAGAGAGCTTTTAAAATACCAAACTAAAAAGCTAGAAACATGTGCCCAAATGCTATGATCAAATTCCCCCACACTTAAATCTTTGCACTCCGAGCAAAGCAATGCATGTGATTCCAAATATTCTTATGTATGATATGTGGTGAGAGAAAAAAAAAATCATGAATAGTTTTTTTTATCACAACCAAGGCAAACAAGAAGGCAAGTTAACTAAAGAATGCATCATAAGTGATAGAGTTCTCCCAGGATATAAAATTCTCTTAAAGTGTTTGGACTACTGTTTACACTCAAAGCACATCATGAAAGCTAGCACTACCATATGCTTGACAAACCTCTATAATCTATATTTGAAACACATGCACATAATGATGAAAAGGTCTTTATTCAGGATGTAACGTGGCCAAGGTTAGGGTGAGATAATCCTAAGGAGACTAGGGCTGAAAATCTAAGAGGATAAAGGAGTAATGATTAAGAGAGAAAAATAGAATTAAGAAGTAACTTAACAAAACATCATTGACTTTTATTTTCACACTCTCTTTGCTCATAACACAACCATTTTTCCTCATATATATTTTTCTTTCTTTTTCTCTTTTTTTTTTCTTCTTATTTCTTTTTTTTTTCTTTTCGTAACCCTTAAATTTAAACAAACAAGTTGAGCACCCCTACACTTATTTAAAGAAAGAGTCCTTTATCCCCTAAGATTGGGTCAATTCATTGTTTTTCACTTTTAGCCTTGTAATGAGCTATATAACAAAGAATGGGATAATTAGGCTCAAAGGGGCTTAAACAAATGGATAATTGTAGGGTAGGCTTATTTGGCTAGTAGCTTAATTAAGAAACAAATGGCTTAAATATATGCATGCGAACAAGAGTCAAGTCAAGTTCTGGCGTAACTAGCAATCATGAGTGGTATAACACACAAGAAAAAAAGATGGAAAAATATATTCCATTCATAATAAGGCTAAAACAATCTCACATAGGTTAATGACCTATCACAAATGATACACAATTTAGCATTTAAATCCAATTTATTTTACTAAGAATGCAAGGTTTGATGAAAAAATATATTAAATAAACTCTCAACATTTACAACCACAAAATTTGATGAAAAAATATGCAGTGCAATGTCCAGTTTTATTTATTTATTTATTTTTAGAAATATATCAAATAAAATTCTAAAACAAATAAAATCCTAAATGCTAAAATCCTAAATAATACCCCCACACTTAAATTACACATTTTCCTCAATGAAAGTAACAAGTATAAAATAAGGGTAAGGAAAAGGAGCTCCCTGTTCAAACTTCAGTGTAGGTGGGATTTTCCAATTAGAGTTCTTCTATGGCAGCATCTTCAAGCATAAAGCTCTCATTGAATAGTTTGAGGCGTTGTCCATTTACTTCGAACACTTTCTCGGTGTTTTCACTTTTAATTGTAGAATGATAAACATAAAAATGGGGGGCTGAATTATGTTTTATTTAAAAACGGTTTACGAGAAAATGATGAAAACAAAGATCAAATAAAAATAGATCGACACTGTTGATTTATTCTAGTTCACCACCAACACGTTAGTTACATCTAATCCCTTCAACTTGAAGAATTTAATCCACTAATTTACCAAATGAATTACACTTCCACTGATGTGTTCAAGTCTTTTCTACCTTCTAGCTTAGTATAGTGAAGTTGTTGATGAATGTAGACACTACTAGGCTAGGTTACAAAAGAATATGTTTAAGGGTTTTTTAAATAACTCTCTCAATATGGTGTTTACAATATTGTACTCTCGGAAAATATTTTCCAGAACTTAGACAAGACAAAAGATAAACAACAGAAGTATAGAGATGATTGTATAATGCTTACTGTGGTACATTGTTGCTTCTGCTTTTCAATGAGAGTTGCACATTCTTTTATAGAGATTTTTAGAGTTTCTCATTGTTGACTTGATTACAAGAAACCAACATGTATCATGATGATTTGTATCAATTATTTTGAGGTTGATTCGGCATTAAACATTGTTAAAAATATCCTTGAACTAACTATGCAAATCTTGATATGGAAACATAAAGAATAAAGGATATTATGACCATGGTATGTCGCATAGACCTTTAGGGTGCTTAAAAAATGATGTGCAAAAGCTTTGTCTTCTTTAGAGTGTTGACTTTTAAGAGTGTTGACTGTTATCAGAGTTACACAATCAAATGCTTGTTGCGATAATCGGAGGCACATAGATAAGATGTTTGTTGTGCTTATTAACGGCAGACATTCACTTCTAGCGTCACCCGAGGCGTGTTTGCTAGATTTTTAAAATACGAAAATCAAAAGCGGAGTTTTGGTATTCCCTTAACTTAAATTAAACATTAGAAGATGTTGCGTGAACTCATATAGAATAACCTATTCTAAAAGCTGCACGCTAAAATAGAAGATTAGTGCTTTAAATTATTCTCACAAAATAATGTTTTTATCATAAAAATAAATGTCATAGTTCTTGAAACCAACTTGGTTCTAACATTAAAAACCTAAAATGACAACAAACATGTAAAATAAGGGACCACCAAACTATTAAAATAACCAGCACAACATAGCAAATCACAACTAATATTGAATAACATAACAACCTAAGACAAACATCATAAGACAAAGGTTTAAATAAAAAACATGCTTTGACAACATACTTGACCCTTTCTTCTTTGTTTGAAATCAAGCATCTCTTTCTACATTCGTCCATGATTGCGAAAAAGAATGAATGTGTTACAGTTGTGAGACAACAAAGAACGAAGAGCTACATTGGGTTACAGTGGATGTGCGTTTGGTGACTACAAAGGTTATGTATATTATTAAATTTGGGGTTTATGATTATTTAAGGTTCCTAAGTTTATAAATTGAAGTTTTCATATTATTATAAATTTAATTTTAATAATTTTAATTAACAAGTTCACATTTAGTGACATGGATAAGTGTATGAATAGTTATCCAAGACACAAAAATGCCACATTAAAATTGGATTGGGACCAAGTCAATTCCAAAAGTTTTAAAATAGGGGATCATAAAATTGGTTATAGAAATAGAGGGATTAAAATTTAATTTAGAGGAAAATAAGGGGACCAAAAGTATATTTAAGCCTTAGATTTCTTCATGAGCAATCTTAATCTCTTTTGATAAGTCAACTCATGTGAATCATTTAATTTTTGAATGATAATTTTCTAAATATACTTAAAATATTATAAACGTTCTCCCATAAAAATTTAGATTATATTTACAAGGAGTGTATTCACTATAAATTTTTCAAACGCCAAAAGCTTAATAAATAACACACAAAGTGTATTTGCAAAGTTCCATAACAATTTACTCAATAAATAACACATATTGTAGTTGCAAAGTTCCATACCAATTTACTCAATAAATAACACACATAATGTATTTAGAACATTACAAACATTCTAAATGTAGGAGTTATGAGAGATATTCTGGAAAGATAGTTGCTAAGATTAGTAATGGAATTTAAACAAAAGATCTTGAAATTTTCATGCATTAAAATTGTTCAAGACATTAAGATTGTGCCCAAGATATTCTTCTCCTTTTGTCATTAGACAAAAAGAGTAGAAAAGTCAACATGGAAAAAAGCAAGAAAAAAAGTTCAATAAAGGAAAAGAAATACACAAAGACAAAACATGGAACTACAAATTTGAGTTGGTTAGCCTAACTAAGTAAATACTTAGGATAGTCTGAATGTTCTCTTAATTTTTGGATGTATTTTCCATTAACACCTCGGTGTTAGCTTCTTAACCGGTCAAAGTATTCCTTTTTGACATAATGAGAAGGATCGAACATGATCCCAAAAGAAGATGGAGGTCCAAAGTGAAAAGGAGGTGAGGGATGAGCAAATAAGTCTTTTGATGATGTATTAGAGACTAAGTCAATGAGACTTTGAGTTGTTGACTCAACTTCTTGGTAAGGGGATTCACGGGTCTTGGGGTCGTAGCGTCAAATGCAACGGTTGAAAAGGTAGGTGTGAAGTGTTGGTCTTGAGAGAGAGGTGAAGCTGCGCAAACACGAGAAAAGGGTTAATTGTGTTTGTCTAAATTAAAACTCTTTTCTTAATTCTAATTCTGATTTGGTGACTTAAACAATATTACTAATTAGAGGCAGCGGTAAAACAAGTAATGTAGATGTAAAGACAACAAACATAATTTTATCCTAGTTCACCACCACCTTGGTAGCTACGTCCAATTCCTTCACACAGAATGATTTATCCATAAATTCAAATACCTTGAATTATACAACACCTGACCCTAAAAGTCAGTCTCCTCAACACAACCTAAACCTACAGACTTTTTAAGGCAAACCACACATTGACCCTACAAGTCAAGTCCTTTATACACAACACGAAACCTACAGATTGTTAGATGAAAACTACCCACATATCCCAAAAAGTTAAGTATTCTCAACACAACCTGAGATCCACAATTTTATTGAGACGCATTAAAGCCAATGTCGGGTTGGGTTACAATGTGTTCGAAACTAGTTTGGTTTTGCTTCTACTAAACAGATTTAATAAAATGATTTTTTCACATTACCAAACTTAGAATATTTTACTATGAACGAGTGTTTTGTAGAACTTAAAATCTTAAACTCTAAACACTTAAAAAAAATTGATCTCGTAAGATTTTTCTAAATAACTTTAGTTTCTAGGATTTCTGAGTTTGTTGAGTTAATACTTTTGTTCTTCAGCTTTGATTGCTATTTATAGGAAAAATTAGGGGTTCAATTTTGTCCCTTAAGGATTCTGAATTGTATCTCTTTTCCAACTTAGTCAACAATTATTTATTTTAAATATAGTTTAGATTGATACGATCCTCATAATATGACTATTAGGAAATTTTAATTTCCCAATATGATATGAGCAATACTTCTAGAAAGATATTGTGCACATTTCTTTAGATGACGTTCACAAATGAATTCACTAGAGTATTCTTTCAAACGCTTGATTTGATTTGGGTGGGAACAAATATAGGCCTATTCATGGACCTTCAGAAGTAAGGACACGACTATGTCCAATTAACTATTTTGCTGAATCTATCAGAGTCTTTGACCTTCCATCAGTGGCGTTTACTATTCTCTATTAGAATCATTGATGTGATTGTTGGAGTCATATGATGTGTTGCTTAGAGGAAAAACTACATGACTTAGAATTAGTGGCATGAGCAATTTCACCTTTTTTGCATTATCTAAGTCAGTGCAACATCAGAGGCTACTTAGTAGAGGCAACATTCTCTAACATGTTTCAATTATTTGAACTAGCAGAACATGAACTCATAGGAAAGCTTTGAACAATAACTTCAAATTTCAAAGTCATGCAGAAAGTAGACTTCATCATAAGCATGCAAAAATTATTTTCATCAGAGGCTTGCAAAGATACTGTTCATATGAGACATGCATAAATATTGTTCATTAGAGGCATGAAAAAGTACTATTCATTAGAGGCATGCACAAATATTGTTCTTTAAAGGCATCCAAAAAAACTGTTCATTAGAGGTTGAATACAAGAAAGTTATTTTCTATTAATTTCCTAAACAAAGCGGTGTCAACCTAACCTCTATCAAAACCGTTTTCAAGTAAGAAGTTATTTAACCTATCATACAAAGCTCTTTGTGTTTGTTTAAGACCATATAGTAATTTCTTAAGCTTAAAGACGTGATTTGGAAGCTCTAGGTTTTCAAATCATGGGGGTTGTTTTACATATACTTCTTCATTAATGTAACCATTTAAGAATGCCCTTTTAACATCTATTTGAAACAAAGTGATATTACTATAAGCATCAAAAGAGAATAAGATATGTATTACCTATAACTTGACCACTAGAGCAAACTATCTCAATGTAATCAATAGCTTCTTGTTGACTATAACGTTGTGCAACTAGTCTGGCCTTATTCTTGATAATTTCTCCTTTTTCATTTAATTTGTTCCTAAAAACCCACTTGGTTGCAATGGGTCTGTTATCCTCTAGTCTAGATACTAGATCCCAAACATCATTTTTTTTTTAAATTTATTAAGCTTTTCTTGCATTGCAACTATCCAACCATCACCTGCCACTGCTTCAAAAACATTAGTGCAATTTAGGGGAACACAACAAACATTAATGTATCTTTCAGTGATGATCAAGTCTTCAAAGGATCATTTGCATCTCCAATAATCAGAGTCTCTGGATGAGATGACTTAAACTTCCATCAAGTTTTAGCTTTAGAATTAACTTGACTAGTTATTACTTGATTAGATTCATCTTTTGAAATTTTATCAAGTTCCTCTGATTTTTCTTTATCTTCTAGTTTGTTTGTACCCTTTGATTTGTTTGCTTCCTCTAGTTCTAGTAAACCTACAACATCTTCTACTTGTTTTAACTTTTCAAAGTCAAGTTGTTTGTCATCAAACTTAACATCTGTTGGCTCTTCTACAATCAGAGTTTCCTGATTGTATACCCTATAGGCTTTAACCACTTAGAGTACTCTAAGAAGGTAAACATTTTTGGTCTAGAGTTAAACTTGCCAAGACTATCTTTAGTGTTTAACATATAACAAAATTGTCTAAAGTAAGAGATGTTGGGCTTTTTACCCTTCTGGAATTCATAAGGTGTTTTATTCAATATAGGCGTAATTAAAATTCTATTCTTAATGTAGCATGCCGTGTTAATTGCTTCAGCCCATAAATGTTTTGCATCACTCATCTCCATTAACTTGGTTCTAGCCATTTCTTGAAGGGTTCTATTTTTTATTTCTACAACTCCATTTTGTTGTGGGGTTCTAGGAGAGGAGAAGTTGTGTGAAATTCCATTCTCATCACAAAAACTTTCAAATACTGTGTTTTCAAATTCTCCTCCATGATCGCTACTAATTTTTATAATCCTAAGACATTTCTCATTCATTACTTGTTTGCAAAAAGGAATAAATACTTTATGAAAATCCTCCTTATTTTAGGAGTTTTACCGAAGTCAATCTAGAGTCATCGTCAACTATAACAAAACAATATTTCTTTCCACTTACAGAGACTATTTTTACTACACCAAAGAGAACTATATGCGAGAGCTCAAGGGGTTTGGTAGTAGAGACTAAATTCTCAAGTTAATAGGTTGTTGAGAACATCTGCAACATAGAAAATTTTATTTTTAGGTACCCAAATTTTTTTGGATCCTGGTTTGCTAGTTCTAAACGGTTTCTTGTCTTTTTGTGTATTCAACTTAGGAAAATATATATGTTAGAGTGACCTATCTTGGAAAAAAAACAATACATAAATCACCAAAGGGAACAAACTTAGGTTCACTTATTATTTCTTGAAATCCTAGTTCTCTTTATTAATTTTTACTAACACCATAAATCATAGAGGCAAGATTGCTTCTTTATATATTAATAGCAAGAAAATCTTGAAAAGCTACTTCATATTTTTCAGAATTACATGGCACATTTTCAGTTGACGTTGAACTATGATTATTTTAATGAGTTAGATTTTCAGTCTTAATTTCAGTAATATTAATTTTTAGAGTATCAATTTTTATTTATTTAGATTTGCATTTATTTTCCTAAGAGCTTTCAATTTCAGAGTGATATTATGATTCTTGTTTAAGAAGTGATTTATAACTGTAATTAATTCAAAACAAATTCAGTCAGAGAGTATGTCAATTTCTTCATCTACATATTCACTTTTTGATTTAGAATTAGAGTAAACATCACCATCAGCCATCATAGCCTTCTTTTTTAGCTTTGAATCTTTCCTATGATCTTTCCCTTTTTCCAGACTTTGACATTCTAATTTTACATGTCCATGTTCATTGCATCCATGGTAGAATGACATGTAACTTTTATGAAGGAATGGATTCCTCTTGTTGTGCCATATCCTTTGAATTCTTATGGATATGAAAGCCAGTTCCTCTTCTTTTAAATCTCCATTTTGATCTTCTGAATCACCCTTTGATTTAGTTGTTGCTTGTAAAGCTTTCTTCTTCTTGGACTTTAGAACCATAATATTTGCTTCTTCTTGGGATCATCCATTACAAGCTCAATCTTCTAATACGTGAGGGAGATGATTAGTTCCTCCAATTTAAGAGTATTCATATCATTTGCTTCCTGAAAGGTAGTAATCTTAGGTCTCCAATTACTGAGCAAACTTCTTAAGATCTTCTTGACATGATCAACAATTGTATAGTTCTTTTCAAGTACTCTTAACCCTGAGACCAAGGATTGAAATCTAGAAAACATAGTCTCAATATTTTCATCTTCTCCATGTGAAGCAACTCATAACTTGATGGTGCACTTGTTAAACTCCTTGAAAGTGATTGCATTTACCATGAATGTTGTGGACTTATGATACATCTTGTACATCATCTTCTGATCAACACTCATCTTTTTTCATGGACTTTAAGAACAATATTCTATTGTATGAGCAGTATAACCATCTTCTAGCATGTCCCAAAGTTCAGGATCTTGTGAAATAAAAAAACTCATCAACTCTTCCTTCCAAACTCAAAACGATCTCCATCAAATAGACGTGGTCTATTGATGTTTCCTCCATCATCTTCACCATATGCAGACATGTTAAATCATTGGATCTTTCCTCAAACATTGTAAACTGCTCAACCTTGAGGTCGAGCTATGATGCCAATTGAAGGTGCACAAACACGAGAAAATGGTTGAATTGTGTTTCTCTAAATTAAAACTCTTTTATTAATTCTAATTTTGATTTGGTAACTTAAAAAATTTCACTATTTAGAGACAACCGTAAAATAGATAATGCAGATGTCAAGACAACACAAGACTTTATCATAGTTCACCACCAACTTGGTAGTTAAGTCCAGTCCCCTCACACAGAAGAATTTCTCCATTAATTCAATAACTTTGAATAATAAACACCTGATCCTACAAGTGAGTCTTCTCAACACAACTTGAACCTACAAACTTTTTAAGGAAAGTCACACCTTGACCCTACCAGTAAGGTCTTCTTCATTCTTCAACTTTGATAGCTACTTATAGGAAAATTTAGGGTTTCAATTTTGTCCTAGAAGGATTTTGAATAGAATCTCCTTTCCATCATAGTCAACAATTATTGCTTCCAAATATAGTTCAGATTGAAATGATCTTGATAATCTAATCATTAGACAATTTTTTATTTCCCAATCTAGTATGAGCAATTCTTCTAGAAAGATATTATGCGCATTTGTTCATATTACGTTTGAAAATTGATTCACTTGTTTCTTCCTTCATATGCTTGATTTGATTTGGGTGGGATCAAATCTAGGCATGTTCTTGGATATTCAGAAGTAAGGATACAACTATGTCCAATTCAAAAAGATTATCAATCTATCAAACCCTTTGACCTTCCATTTGAGTCGTTGACTTTTCTCCATCAAAATTATTCACGGGATTGTTGGATTCAAATGATGGGTTGCTCGAATAATTATGTCAGAGGAAAAAATGCGTGACTTAGATTTAGTGGCATATGCAACTTCACATTTGTTGCATTATCAGAGTTAGTGCAACATCAAAGGTTGCTTATTCATTGCAACATTTTGAAACATGTTGTAATTATTTGAGCTAGCGGAACATGAGCTTCATATGCAAGCTTTGAACAATAGCTTCAAATTTTAGAGTCATGCAAAAAGTAGACTTCATCATAGGCATCCAAAAGTTCTATTCATCAGAGGCATACAAAGATACTGTTCATCAAAGGCGTGCGTAAATACTACTTTTTAGTGGCATGCAGAAGTACTGTTCATCAGAGGTATGTAGAAGTATTATTAATTAGAGGCATGCAGAAGTACTGTTCATCAGAGGCATGCATATAGGAAGCACATTTCAGTCTTTAGAGGCATACACAGATAATCATAAGAGGCAAATCTCCAGGGGTAGATTTGCGCACACAGTAGCACATGTGTTGACTAGGCTTGACTTTGCTTCCTTTGGTCGTTCCCTCAAATTGTTACCTTTGGTCGTCTATGGTCGTTTCCTCTAGTTGTTTCCTATGGTCATTTCCTCTTGTCTTTTCATCTAGTGACTTCTTTTGATATTTTTATTCTTAGTTCTGTTGGTTGTGCGAATGAATAGAAGGTTGTTCTTATCCCCTAGATACCAGGTTCGATTATCACAAAAGGCAAAAAATCACTATTGTCATGGGGTGGAAGGGCGGGGAGAAGGCTGTGATTAACAATGCCGGTAAGGGAAGGGTTGGGCTATTACAAATCCTCTGGTCGTTTCCTTTGGTCATTTTATCTAGTCATTTCATATGATCGTTTCATCTAGCGACTTCTCTGATATTTTTCTTCTTATTTCTTATTCTAATGCATGCACACTTAATAAAGCCATTAGTGCAATAAATTGTGTTTATAAAACCATTGTTAATATCAAAACCACACAGAGGAATTGTCATTTTCTGTTGATTTCCTAAACATAGTGGTGTCAACCTGACCTCTATCAAAACTGTTATCAAGTAAGAAGTTACTTAACCTATCATACCAAATTCTAGGTGCTTGTTTTCGACCATATTGTGATTTCTTTAGTTTAACAACGTGATATATAAACTCTAGGTTTTCAAATCCTGGGGGTTCATTTACATATACTTCTTAATTAATGTAACCATTTAAGAACACACTTTTAACATCCATTTGAAACATAGTGATATTACTATAAGCATTAAAGGAGAGTAAGATACATAATGCCTCTAACCTGGCCACTTGAGCAAATGTCTCAATGTAATCAATACCTTTTTGCTAACTATATATATATATTTTCTTTCTTTTTTTCTTTTTTTTTCCATCACTCTCAAATTTAAACAAACAAATTGAGCACCCCTTTATCCCCCCAAGATTAAGGCAGTTCATTGTTTTTCACTTTTAGGCTTGTAATGAGCTATATAACAAAAAAAATGGGGTAATTAGGCTCAAATTGGCTTAAACAAATGGATAATTGTAGGGTATGCTTATTTGGCTGGTAGCTTAATTAGAAACAAATGCCTAGATCATTTCAATATATGCATGCGGACAAGAGTCGAGTCAAGTTCTGGCGTAACTAGCAATCATGAGTGAGATAACACACAAGAAAAGAAAAAGGATGGAAAAATGTATTCCATTCATAATAAGGCTAAAAAATCTCACAAAGGTTAATGACTTATCACAAATGATACATAATTTAGCATTTTAATCCAATTTATTTTACCAAGAATGCAAAAATACTATCTAAACATGCCAATCCAAACAAACTCTCAACATTTACAACCATAAAATCTGATGAAAAGCATGCAATGCAATGTCCATTTTTTTTTTATATTTTATATTTTTTATTATTATTATTATTATTATTATTTTTTTTTTTTTTTTTTTTAAATTTTAATAATTAAAATCATAATAAATAAAATCCTAAAAAAACCCCCCAAACTTAAATTACACATTGTCCTCAATGAAAGTAACAAGTATAAAATAAGAGTAAGGAAAGGGAGCTCCCTGTTTAAACTTCAGTGTAGGTGGGCTTTTCCAAAGAGAGTTCTTCTATGGAAGAATCTTCAAGCATAAAGCTCTCATGGAATAGCTTGAGGCGTTGTCCATTTACTTTGAACATTTTTTCGGTGTTTTCACTTTTTATTTCCACTGTCGCATGAGGAAAAATGTTAGTAACAACAAAAGCGCCAATCCACTTCGATCGAAGTTTCCCAACCATAATTTTCAAACGGGATTTGAACAATAAAACTTTTTGGCCAATGGAAAATTTCTTCCTAGAAATCATCTTATCATGAAAGTACTTAGTTTTGTCCTTATAGATGCGAGAGTTCTCGTAAGCTTCAAGTCTAAGCTCTTCAAGTTGTTTCAATTGAAGCTTTCTCTCCAAACCTGCTTTCTCCATCTCAAGGTTACAACTCTTGACCTCCCAATAAGCACGGTGCCCTATTTCTACTGGGAGGTGGCATGCCTTACCAAACACAAGTCGATAAGGGGACATTCCTATTGGTGTTTTGTAGGCTGTTCTATGAGCCCAAAGACCTTTTTCAAGTCGGTGGCTCCAATCTTTCCTGTTTGGCTGCACCGTCTTTTCTAAGATCTGTTTGATTTCCCTATTTGAGACTTCAGCTTGCTCATTATTCTGGGGATGATAAGGTGTAGAAACTCTATTCACAACCCCATACTTTCGAAACAAAGCGTCCATGGTGCGGTTGCAAAAATGAGTGCCTTGATCACTTATGATGGCTCAGAGTATTCCAAACCTGCAAAAAATATTTGATCTGATAAAACCTGCAACAACTTTAGAATCATTAGTCCTATTGGGTATTTCTTCCACCCACTTCGAAACATAATCAACAGCTAGTAAAATATAGACATAACCAAAAGATACAGGAAAGCGGCCCATAAAGTCAATGCCCCACACATCAAATACTTCACAGAAAAGCATAGGTTGTTGAGGCATCTCACTCCTACGAGTGATTGTTGTTCCTGCTATTTGGCATTGTTCACAAGTTTTGTGAGTCTCAAAAGCATCTTTAAACAAAGTGGACCAAAAGAAACCCGAGTCTAAGACTTCTCTTGCTCTTCGTTGAGGACCAAAATGTCCTCTAGTTTGAGACCAAAATGTCCTCTAGTTTGAGACCAAAAGAAACCCGAGTCTAAGAATTCTCTTGCTCTTCGTTGAGGACCAAAATGTCCTCATGGTGGGAAACACATCGCCTAATCACATGTTCACTATAGAATTTCCACAGATATGGATCATCCCACACATAGTATTTGGAATCACTTTTAAGTTTGTGTATTTGTGTTCGGGATGCTTCTGCAGGAAAGACTCCAACAACTAGATAATTAACTAAATCTGCAAACAAAGGAGTTACCTCGCGCAACTGTAGCAGTTGCTCATTAGGGAAGTCATCTTGAATGGGGATGGGGTCCTCCTCCATTTTTATTCTGCTTAAATGATCTGCCACCAAATTTTCAGTTCCACTCTTATCTTTAATCTCTAAATTAAATTCTTGGAGTAACAACATCCACCGGATCAATCTCGATTTTGCTTCTGGTTTTTTCAACAAGAACTTCAAAGCTGCATGGTCAGTAAAAACAACTACCTTCGAACCTAACAAATATGATCTAAACTTATCAAGTGCCAAAAAAATAGCTAAAAGTTCCATTTCAATGGTAGTATAATTAGCATGTGCAGAATCTAAAGTCCTAGAAGCATAATAAATAACATGGGCAGCCTTACCAACCCTTTGTGCAAGGACTGCTCCCACGGCATAGTTAGATGCATCACACATAATTTCAAAAGGGAGGGTCCAATTGGGTGGATGAACTATGGGCGTAGAGGTCAGTGCTGCCTTTAAGAAATCAAACGCCTTCTTGCATTTGTCATCGAAGGTGAAACTGACATCTTTTTGCAACAAATTTGATAGTGAAAGAGCTATCTTGCTGAAATCCTTGATAAAGCGTCTGTAAAAATTTGCCTGGCCAAGAAAAGAACGAACCTCGCAGATGCAAGATGGGTAAGGCAAATTTGGAATCACATCAATCTTGGCAGGATCCACTTCTATCCCATTTTTAGAGATCACATGTCCCAAAACTATGCCTTATTCAACCATAAAATGACATTTTTCATAATTCAGCACAAGGTTAGTTTCAATACATCTATGCAAAACTCTATCTAAATTGTTCAAGCATGCATCAAATGAGGAACCATACACAATAAAGTCATCCATGAAAACTTCAATATAATTTTCTATCAAGTCAGAGAAAATACTAATCATGCAGTGTTGGAAAGTGCCAAGAGCATTGCATAGGCCAAAGGGCATCCTCCTGTAGGCAAATGTGCCAAAAGGACAAGTGAATGTAGTCTTTTCTTGGTCCTCTGGTGCAATATGGGTATGAAAATAACCAGAAAAACCATTAAGAAAACAATAATGTGACTTATCAGCCAAACGTTCAAGCATTTGATCAATAAATGGTAACGGAAAATGATCTTTTCTAGTTGCTTGGTTTAGTCTCCTGTAATCGATGCATACCCTCCAGCTGTTCAGCAGTCGTGTGGGGATAAGTTCATTATTTTCATTTTTAACCACTGTGAGTCCAGTTTTCTTTGGGACTGCCTGCACCGGACTCACCCATTAACTATCAGAGATGGGGTATATAATGCATGCTTGCAAGAACTTGGTCACTTCTTGTTTTACAACATCCAAAATTAATGGGTTAAGTCGCCTTTGGGGCTGCCAGACTGATTTTACCCCGTCCTCCAGTAGTATTCTATGCATACACATGGATGTACTAATACCAGGAATATAAGCCAAGGTCCATCCGATTGTCTTCTTGTGTTTTCTCAAAATCTACAACAGCTCATCTTCCTGTTCATCGTCAAGTTTGGTTGAAATAATGACAGGTAACTTGCCACTTCCTTCTAAATATGCATATTTCAAATTTTGAGGAAGTGGTTTAAGCTCTATAGTCGGTGGTTATTCAATGGAAGGTACAACGCCTGTGGCCGAAGCTAAGTCTGCAAAAATCAATTATGTTAGTCGAAATATCAATATCAACACAATGATCAACCTGCAAGGCAACTTCGATCTCAACACACACAGAGCACAATTGAGTATCTGTATAGAATTCACAAGTATAAGTATCATCAAAACCAGAAAATGAAGGAAAATCAGTAGTAAACATATCGGGGTAAGTGTCATCAACCAAATCAGCAAGCAATTCAATTTGAAAAATAGAATGCTCTTCCACGGGGTGTTTCATAGCATCAAAGATGTTAAATTTAACAATGCTATCACCAAATTCCATGGATAGAGTTCCAGTATGCCCATCAATTTTTGTTCTAGCAGTTTTCAAGAATGGTCTGCCTAAGATGATAGGCGCCCTGTTGGACTTATTCTCTCCCTCCATGTCCAGAATGTAAAAATCTGCAGGAAATATCAATTCATTAACTCAAACAAGTACATCCTCCCAAAGTCTAGTGGGAAGAGTATTGCTCTTGTTCGCCAATAGAATGGTAACACCGGTACTTTGTAAAGGTCCAAGACCAAGAGAGTTAAAAATAGATGTAGGCATAACATTAATGGAAGCTCCTAAATCTAACATAGCATTTTCAAATTGACTATTGCCTATTGTACATGGAATGGAAAAAGTTCCTAGATCTTTGCATTTTTGAGGCATGGGTTGAATGAGGGCAGAAACATTTCGCCCCATGTTTACTCTTTCATTACCTTTTAACTTTCTCTTGTGTGTGCACAAATCTTTTAGAAATTTTGCATATCTTGGAATCTGTTTAATTGCTTCAAGAAGGGGAATGTTCACTTCCACCTTCCTAAATGTATCCAGGATCTCGTTGTCCCTATCTGCCTCGTCCATTTTCTTAGTCTTCACTAGCAGTTTTCAAGAATGGTCTGCCTAAGATGATAGGCGCCCTGTTGGACTTATTCTCTCCCTCCATGTCCAGAATGTAAAAATCTGCAGGAAATATCAATTCATTAACTCAAACAAGTACATCCTCCCAAAGTCTAGTGGGAAGAGTATTGCTCTTGTTCGCCAATAGAATGGTAACACCGGTACTTTGTAAAGGTCCAAGACCAAGAGAGTTAAAAATAGATGTAGGCATAACATTAATGGAAGCTCCTAAATCTAACATAGCATTTTCAAATTGACTATTGCCTATTGTACATGGAATGGAAAAAGTTCCTAGATCTTTGCATTTTTGAGGCATGGGTTGAATGAGGGCAGAAACATTTCGCCCCATGTTTACTCTTTCATTACCTTTTAACTTTCTCTTGTGTGTGCACAAATCTTTTAGAAATTTTGCATATCTTGGAATCTATTTAATTGCTCTAAGAAGGGGAATGTTCACTTCCACCTTCCTAAATGTATCCAGGATCTCGTTGTCCCTATCTGCCTCGTCCATTTTCTTAGTCTTCACTGCCCTTTGAGGAAAAGGAAGTGGTAGATTTTGCTCAACATCAACAGTTTCATATATCAAAGTATCCTTAGCAACCTTGTTATTTTTCACTACAGTTTCAGGTACCTTTGGTATTTCAACAGCTTTCCCAAACCTCAATGTAATTGCACTAACATTGGGAGCATTTGGATTTACTACTGACTGTGTAGGCAATTGGTTTGACCCCTGAGCATGTAATTGATTGAATTGGCTAGCTGACCAATCTTTGTTTCCAAATTTTGAATAGTGGAATCTGTTCTTTGTTGAAATTGGAGATTCTGAACAGCCATCTGTTTAACGAGGTCCTCTAATGAAGGTGCATTGTTTTGCTGTTGTTGAAGATTTTGTTGTTGCTGCCTAGGTTGCTGTTGCGCAGATGAATTCTGTTACACCCCGATTTTCAAAGCGAAGGTGTATTTTTTTTTCAAAAGAAATTAAAATAAAACAGAGAAAAACAAATAAGGAAATGCCTTTGGATAAATAATTGAGTCATTATAATTTACAAGCAGCGGAAAAGTTTCTCCAAATATAAATCTCAAGCATTTACACAACAACAAATGGTACATGGAACCCATTCAAATAAGATGTCAAACTGACAATATTAGTATCAATACAGTTTTCCAAATTAAAATACTCCAACCCAAAAAGAAGGACGTCTAGTCCCTATACATCAACCTAATCTGATCATCCTACCAAAAACTATACACCCTGAGTGATCTCCACGCGCCCCGTGAGATCCTCCTAACGTAGCTCCAGTCAAGCATTCCCATCCTTAATATTCTTTTAACTTAAACGATTTTCACAACAAACATTAAGCAAACAGAAATATTAAGAGATTTCCCATTCTTAATATTCTTTTAACTTAAACGATTTTCACAACAAACATTAAGCAAACATAAATATTAAGAGATTCCCTATTCTTAATATTCTTTTAACTTAAACGATTTTCACAACAAACATTAAGCAAACATAAATATTAAGAGATTCCCTATTCTTAATATTCTTTTAACTTAAACGATTTTCACAACAAACATTAAGCAAACATAAATATTAAGAGATTCCCTATTCTTAATATTCTTTTAACTTAAACGATTTTCACAACAAACATTAAGCAAACATAAATATTAAGAGATTCCCTATTCTTAATATTCTTTTAACTTAAACGATTTTCACAACAAACATTAAGCAAACATAAATATTAAGAGATTCCCTATTCTTAATATTCTTTTAACTTAAACGATTTTCACAACAAACATTAAGCAAACAGAAATATTAAGAGATTCTCCATTCTTAATACTCTTTTAACTTAAACGATTTTCAAAACAAACATTAAGTAAACAGAAATATTAAGAGATTCCCCATTCTTAATACTCTTTTGACTTAAGCGATTTTCAAAACAAATTTTAAGTAAACAGAAATATTAAGAGATTCCCCATTCTTAATACTCTTTTAACTTAAACGATTTTCCAAAACAACATTAAGTAAACCGAGATATTAAAAGATTCCCCATTTTTAATACTCGTTTAACTCTAACGGTTTTCACGCCAACATTAAGTAAACGTAGACATTAAGAGATTCCCCATTCTTAATACTCATTTAACTTAAACGATTTTCAAAACAAACATTAAGTAAACAAGACATTAAGAGATTCCCCATTCTTAATACTCATTTAACTTAAACGATTTTCAAAACAAACATTAAGTAAACAAGACATTAAGAGATTCCCCATTCTTAATACTCATTTAACTTAAACGATTTTCAAAACAAACATTAAGTAAACAAGACATTAAGAGATTCCCCATTCTTAATACTCATTTAACTTAAACGATTTTCAAAACAAACATTAAGTAAACAAGACATTAAGAGATTCCCCATTCTTAATACTCATTTAACTTAAACGATTTTCAAAACAAACATTAAGTAAACAAGACATTAAAAGATTCCCACGAAACATTCATCAATATAACCCAAACCTAACTCTAAGATTTTACCCACAAAGCCTTAGATTCATTTTCCCCCAAATCAACACTCAAACCCTAATAAAATTCTTTTCCACACAACCACAGATAGTCCCTAAATGCAAACTAAAAGTTTGGAAGGAGCCCTTACCTTAACGTTAGCTTCAACGTGCGTTTCCGGTACCGCGAGTAATTCTGATAAAATCTTCGCTCGCGACGTCGCTTCCAAGTTAGTCCACTAGCACCGTAGGGGTGGTGGGAGCAACTTTCCCTTCTATCCCT